>NC_135637.1:42838849-43438849 GCF_053574225.1 Canis aureus
AACAAATAGATATAACTAAGAGTGCAGTAAAAGGACACTGAATACAAAAACAGAGTCCAGAGAAAGAAGCCACGTCACAGGTTTAAAATTCTCACAGTAAACAACAACAACAACAAAATTGATGTCTGGCAAGAGAACAAAATTAATGTTAAAACCAGTAACTTAATGAGGAACCTCAGTGGTTTGGTTAAGGGTCTGATTCTGGTTTTTGGCTCAGGTCGTGATCTCAGGATTGTGGATTGAGCACTGTGTCAGGCTCTGGGCTCAGTGTAGAGTCTACTTCAGATTCTCTTTCCCTCTCATGCTCTCACTCTCAAATGAATGAATAGAATATTTTAAAAAATAATAAGAAACCCAGTAACTCAGGAAAACCTTCCTTGAAGAGGGTAGTGGCCTAAATTTACATAATGAAACTTCTACACAGGCCAAGGAAAAACTGGCTTGAACAGTCAAAGTATAAGGACTCCCAAGCAAAAAATACCAAGTCACATACTAAAGAAATAAAGTGATGTGTGTATCAGAATCTGGACAGCAGTATGCAGGATAAGACAGCATGGGCTCATAAGAAGAAATCTCATGAAAGAAACGTCAGACAAATATATATCCCACCCAAGCTGACCTTTAAGTAACAAGGCTACAGAAATGCCATTTTAAGTATATCAGCATCTGATGCACACCATGCCCAAAAACTATCCTGAAGATTCTACTTCATTACATAAAAGATGGCTGGGCAGGGGCAGCCCCGGTGGCCCAGCGGTTTAGTGCCGTCTTCAGCTAGGGTCTGATCTTGGAGACCCGGGATCGAGTCCCACTTCAGGCTCCCTGCATGGAGCCTGCTTCTCCCTCTGCCTGTGTCTCTGCCTCTCTCTCTCTCTCTGTCTCTCATGAATAAATAAAATAAAATATTAAAAAAAAATATGGCTGGGCAAACATGGGGAAAAAAGAACAGAATTGAATAAAAGGCGAAGATTTAAGATTAAAACAAGTGTGGAGGTAAGAGTCAAAATGCATTACAGAGAAAGTTTAACATAGATAAAAGAGAAAGGAAAGCAAAAATATCCATTAAGTCTGGAATCTCATTTAAAACTAACAACCAGGGGATCCCTGGGTGGCACAGCGGTTTGGCGCCTGCCTTTGGCCCAGGGCGCGATCCTGGAGACCCGGGATCGAATCCCACATCGGGCTCCCGGTGCATGGAGCCTGCTTCTCCCTCTGCCTATGTCTCTGCCCCTCTCTCTCTCTCTCTGTGTGACTATCATAAATAAATAAAAATTAAAAAAAAAAAAAATAAAACTAACAACCAGATGGCAAACTATAAAAGAAATAGGGTGCTCTACAGAGGTTTTGGTATAAAGGTAATTGTTAAAGTGAAAAATATCCTTAAGGGGAAATAAGAATAAAACTCTAAAATTTAAAATTGCAATGAAAATAGGCAACACAGTTCATGATATGGAGTACAGAGAATACAGTATACACTGTAACATGAAGTATTGAAAAATTGAGACCAAAGATCAGCTGTATTGATAAATGCAAACAGAGCTAGGTCATCTCCCAAAGGATGTTGTCTTATTAATATACAGGAGAAAACTCAATTCTACTTTGCATAAAAGATAGTTTATTTACAATCAAAATGATTAAAAAATTAAATGAAGAGTCAATGACACAGAAGGCAAATGCAAGCAAATTAGGGCAGTGATATGGGTATGTGATAAGTTAAAATTCACAAAGAATAAAGAGAAACAAAGTAGGATGCCAATTTTTACAGTAATAAACAATATTCTTCATAAAGTAAAATAAATATAATGGATAAAAGAAATGAGCTGATTATAGGCAACTTTTCTAACCCCCCCCCCCCCCCCCCCGCAATGTGAAACAAATCATTTGGATACAAAAGCTTAAGCATGTAGAGGAACAGAAAAACATGAGGTAGTTATTTTGGATATTTTATTGACTACCTAACCTAAGATTTAGAAAAACAATAAAGCAAACCAACATATTAAGGGGTAAAAAAAAACAGGATGCAAGCAGAAATAATGTATTTTAATAGGAAAAAGTTAACATGCTGTTTCATGGGGGGGAATATATAAAATTTATAACTAAAAAGACATGAAGGCAGTAAGTCACCACCAACAGCAAGGAGAAATAATAATCAACAAGTTTGACATTTTAAAAGACAAATTTAAAAAGCCCAAAAAGAAGGAAGAGCGAAAGAAGGAACCTAAATGAACTACTTTTCTCAGAAAATAATTCACCAAACTGACATCAGTAGAGATAGAAATTTTAAATTCCAATTTTCTTAAAGAAATTGAATTTATCTAAGAATTATATTCCATCCACTCAAAACAGCACAGTATAAATTTTCATAGGGGAATTTTGTCTTCTAAAACCAGGTAATCCTAATGCTGCTTAAAAATCACAACCAAGACAGGGCACCTAGGTGGCTCAGTTAATTAAGGATCCAACTCGGTTTCAGCTCAGATCAGAATCTCAGCATAACTGTTATAATTTTGGGGTATTATTCAATTCAATCTAAAAAGAGAAAACTATAATATGAGTAATGGATAGGAAGAGTAAAGAATATTATCTGCAGATGATTTGATAAGTTGTAAGGAGAAGCAAAAAAAAAAAAAAAAAACCTCTTTTGAGAAATAAAATACATCAGTATAGAAGCAGGTTAATATACAAAAGTCAAAAACTACCCTATACAAAGATAATATAAGGGAAGGAGTAATCCAATTTTTAATAGCAATGGCAACAAAAAATAAGTAGGAAAAAGCAAACTTTTAAGTGTGCCAAACTTACAAGGAGCTCTATAAAGAATTTTGAAAGTGTTGAATGATACTAAGAGACCCTGACAAATAGAATAGCATTGAACATTTCTACAGAAGACTAGAAAGGTCACAAAGATGCTCGTTCTCCCCAATTTTCTTTAGTGACAATAACACTAGTATCAAGCTTTAGTATATGTGTGGTTGTGGTTATATTTACTGTTTGCTCAAGCTAGACAGGTTGATTATAAAGTCTGTGTTGAAAAAAATCATAAAATGAAAAAGGTTTTAAAAAAATGAACAAAGTAGAAAAAAGATAACTACTTCTATCCATTTACATGTAAGCCTCATTAACTGAGCCATTGTGATATCAGCACATAGACCTATCAACAATAGAATAAAGGAATCTGGAATAAATCTGAGTGTGTAAAGAAACCTAAAGTTTGAACACGGGTCTCTTAACACAAGGTTTAAAAAAAACTTGAGAGCATTTTATAAAACAAAATGGTTTATTCTTTATATTACACACAAAATGAACCCCATATGATTCCAAGATATAAATATGAAAGGATAGCTACTAAAAAATCATGGGTGAATTTGTGATAAATTAATTTTTGTCAACTTTATCATCTGAATGGGGAAAGCCTTATCTCTAGGACTAAAATTAGCTTTGTTGTTAAATCAGCCAAAGCATCAAACCATATATTACGTCAATAATGCATTATATGGTAAGTTATATTGATGGTTGTGACTATGAATGTACAGATACTCCTATTCTTCCCACTGTTGCATATGGTTAAAAAGATAAAAAATTAAACAATACAATTTAATGAGATTACACTTACTTTCACCAATACTGAAGAAATGATAATCTTATAGCACACATTGCTCCAATATTAAAAAAGCAGAAGACTGGAATTAACATTTTTTAAAGATTCTACTTATTTTAGAAACAGAGAGAAAGAAAGAATGTGGAAGGGGACAAGGAGAGGGAGAAAATCTCCGACTCCGCGCTGAGCGGTGAGCCCAATATGGGGCTCAATCCCACAACTCTGAGATCATGACCTGAGCTTAAATCAAGAGTTAGATGCTTAACAGACTGAGCCACCCAGGTGCCCCTGGAATGAGCATTTCAGGGCAAGAAAAAAGGCACTGCTATTGCAGTAGGAAATCTAGGATAAAAAGAGAAAACACAGCATAGAGAAATCAACATTTTAGAATCTACTCGTTATTTGGGCAAACATAATGGAGTAGTATTTTTAATTTTTGAAGTCTCTTCTATCTCATAAGCATACATGTATACACATACACTGCTATCCATCATTGCAAATTACCTGTTTCTTAAAAATCACTAGTTGGAAGGACCTCTTAAGGTCAGTTATAGTTAGGAAAGGGAGATAATTCTAGAATAATCTATACTAAAATACTAAAATAAATTTGAAAAAAAATCAATTGATATTTAATTCAAGTAAATTAAACTTAAAACATCTCCTTGGGACTGATTATAAAAGTAAAATACGGAAATGGTCCAAGTTTATTGGAAATTAAAACCTCTTGCCAAAACAGAGAAAGGAAATCTAAAATTCATTACTGCCCCTTGGGACAGAAATGGAAGTATTCTGGAGTGTGCCCGCGACTTCTCTCAAATGTCTGGAGCTTGAAATGTTAGAAGTGGCAGTCCTCTTCCGTCGACTTGTTAAAAATGGCAAGGTGGTGAATAAGAAATCCATTAGAAATTTAGTTGAGAACACTAAAAAAGCATGCAGATCCATGCCAAATGTTGTTTAAACACACAACCCACACAGCCATCTCAGGATAGATGAAAAAACTTAGGAGTTATACTGAAGGTATTTAAAATATAAAATATTCTGTAATTGTACTACAGGCGAAGAGTGCATAGCATTTATTGGAGAGTGAATAGATGTAAGTGAAAAAATTAACATAAAAATTAAATATGAATGAAGCTGTCAAAAAATGGGGGGGAAATTAAAGTTCCAATCACACCTATTGGGATGTCTAAGTTTGAAAATACATAGAAACGGTGAATATAGAAATGTCAGTGTCAATGGCTTGTTTTTTCTCTTCTTTCTTCAATGTTTGCTTAATGAGGCAGAAAAGTCTGTTTAACTTCCTAAATTGGTGCCTGAACACCTTGATTTTCTTTGCTGCTTCTTTTCTGCATCCCTGGAGAATTATCTAAATTACAGTGGGTAAAAGGGATGAAGATTTGCAGCCAGAAAAAAAATCATTCAACCCTTTTCTTCAACCAGAAAGTGAAGGGTAAGGAGGGCCTCCGCCTCAACCTTGCCTGTACAGCTATGAGACGTGAGCAAGTACTCAAATCCTTTGAACCCCAGCTTCATCTTTAAGACAGAGACACTAGTTTTATCAACCTATAAGCCAATGTCAATATTGCATAAAATAATTAGGCACAGGCAGGTAAACTGATCTAAAACAGCTGCTGGAACGGATTGTACTCTTGGGATTTCCTTTCTAGAAATGAAACCTGCTTTATCAAGCTCTACCAAAAATAAGTACAAAAAATATGTTAAAATTCCAGAGACTTCATAGAAGGAGGCAAAATGTGCTTGCAAATGCAGGATGTGGGCAGGGGTTGAAAACTGGGGAATCTGGGACGCCTGGGTGGCTCAGCAGTTGAGCATCTGCCTTTGGCTCAGGGCGTGATACCAGGGTCCTGGGATCGAATCCCACATTGGGCTCCCTGCGAGGAGCCTGCTTCTTCCTCTGCCTGTGTCTCTGCCTTCTCTCTGTGTCTCTCATGAATAAATAAATAAAATCTTAAAAAAAAAAAAAAAAGAAAACTGGGGAATCTGGTGCAAATCTCCATACTTAGGGCTCCAAGGTCCTCTGACCCATGCTGAGTGGTGACACAACGAACTCTCCTCCACCCTAGGAGAAGATTGGAGTAAAGCTGATCCTTGGAAAAACCAAACCAAAGAATAACCAAGGAATTCTAGATGCAGATGAAGGGACCTACTGGAAACCAGAGCTTTAGCTGAAATTTTTGCGACAGGAAGACCCCAGACACTTCTGATTCACGCCACCTGGAATGCTGGAGGTCAGGCCTTCACCAGCAAACACAAATTAGAGCATCCACCTCTGCCTGAGGGCCACAGCCTCGACTCGACCTACATGTGGAGTTCACATTAATTTTCTCATTCTCAATGTTAAATGCAAGTGAACTAAGGAGGATCACCAGATACTCGACAAGAGCTTTGACAGGGCAGATAGAGACCAAGCGACACCAACATGAATAGAAAAAGTCCGTCCTCAAGAAACCATCGTGTCCAACAAGAGTCGCACTGTCTCTATACCTATGTATATACGTGTGTGTAGATCTACACATAATTAACATCCTCTTAGACAAAAAGGTCTCCTACAAACAAAACACTATAGAAAATATTCACAAGAGAAAGTGTTGTGACATTTAAAAAAAAATGGTTAAAAAATACATTGAAGGGGTAACAGAGCAAGTCAAAGGGAATTTCCCAAAACGTAGAATAGGGGAAAAAAAGGGGGAGTGGGCAGAAAGGTAATCAAGACAGAGATACAAGCCCTAGTGAAGATGATTTCCAGAAGGCGATAGAGGGCCTCAATGGCCTCAGGTCTCCCGTGTCCTCCCTGCACACACATCATGGACAAAGTGTGCTTCTCTGTTGAGGTTTTGTGGGTGGCAGGACAGGATGCTGCTGGCATGTGAGAACCACACAGGAGGTGTCACCCCGGAGGACTCCAGACCTGCAGGGAAGAGCGCGGCCACCGGGCTAAGCCACATGCGGTCATGAAGCCACAGTGAAAAAGCAGAGGTGAGAAGTGGGTGCTCCTGTGCCCCGTGGAAGCTTCTGAGTTACACAGCACCTGATGACTGAGCTACAGAGCTGATAAATGAGATTCATAAAGTTACCAAAGGAATAAAGGTTTTTCTGGAACCACAGATGGGATGAGACAGTTCAAAAGCCATGAAAAAGCATCAAACATAATGAGTAATACTGATAACAGATACAAATCATGTGACACGATCATATTAACAAAATGGGTAAGAAATCACTCCACACCCTCTAAGGGCACTGGTAAGGGCAAGATTAGTAAGAATCTTCATACAACGTGTAGATGTCAAAAATCATGACAATCCTGCTTACCAATAGCAACAAAGCCCCAGGCGACAGTGGGGAAAGGACCCCATAATCAGGGAAAATTATGTTCCCCTGAGAATTCTCCAGCCAGACACTCTGGAGTCAGGAGTGGAAGTAGAACAAAGATGCCAGATTGGGAATTAAGTGTTTGGAGATTGTCCCAAACGTGCTTCCTTAGGAGACTCCTAAAGGCTGTCCCCCAAAGGAGAGGGGGGAAAGGATTTCCGAGATGGAGGGCACGCACAAAGGACTGGGTCTCCAGAAAGGCATAAGGTTTCGTGAGCAACTGGATCCAAAGAGGACCAATGGAAGGCAGGGGTCAGAGACGGCTGACCAGGGACTGGACAGCTTCGCAAGGTACGCACCGTCCTTGCAAAGTAAACCAGACGGAAAAGTCATCATTTTTTACTTTCACCTCCGCACTTGCAAAGAGTTGTGAAATAGAAGGAATATAAACCATGTGGTGGAGATAATCACGTTGACGTAGTCAGGATATTACAAGTCAGCACCTGTGGTATTAAAGCATGAGAATGTAGGAAAAGGTGCTGGGAAAGTTTGAACAGAGATGGGCAAGTGTAAGCAGGCACATCATTCTTCACGGTGGTGCATCTAGGAGTGACGTCCAAGGCAGAGAAATCAAGAAGCAGATGCACATGAAAGCTTCCTGGGAAAGCTGAATTAAAAAAAAAAAAAAAAAAAATCAGTCGACGCTGGGCCACGGGATTCATTTTTGGGGAGGAACACAGAGTGGACTTTTTCATTATGAATTCTGTGTACTATTTCACGTTTGAACCTATATACATATTAGGTGAGAAAAAAGATCTTAAAGACAATGGTTTAAAATAAAGAGTTTTTGCTAAGAAAGGAGACATAATGACCTGGGTGAGGTGGTCTTAGGGTCCTCAGTTGTCAGGAACCAAACACAGCACTGCCTTTTCTACAAGACCAAGACAACAAAATTATAGAGTGAGTCATTTTCCTGTATGTTAACAGCACCCTTTGCAATAAATCGCTCACCTATATACAACGAGTCAACATTTAGGTATTTCCAAATTTTTTTAGATTTCTTTTCCAGCTCCAGGGAAGAGGTGTTAGACGACTAGTCTGTTCCCCCCCCCAAAAAAAATTATCCTCTCTATTTAGAAAAAGAGGTCGACAAATATTCACAACAAATAAAAGATCATTTGTTTCTTAATTGTGGAAAATTTGAGGCTTTGGGGCTAATATTTTGAAGCTGGGAACTTCTGATTTGTTATCACTGACAGAATTTTAAATATGAAAGGACAAGGATTATTTATAAAAACTCGTTTATATGCAGAGTCAGGTTCTGTGTGACGCAAATCTGCCAAACATAGTATTGCTTATGTAATCATGATTCGTAACATCCAGAATATATCGCTGAAGGTCCCACAGGAGCTGGGAAATACATAATTTGCAATATATTCAGACTTATTTATTAAGGAGACCCAACTTAGAAATTGAAGGCAATCAGTTAATTGGTCACTTTAGTTGTATCAGGAAGCTACTCTATTCGGGAATAGGTAAGTCAAAATGGTTATAAATTAAACAGAATGGTCAGTTCTTTCACCAGTTTTGATTTTATAGTATTACGCAGTCACATTCTAAATTCTACACTCTCTATTTCCCCAAGGTGTGTCAACAGATATACTTAATATGTTTATAATCACATGGGTATCGTATTGATAGACCCTGGGTAAGGATTTACATTAAAGATCACCTCTAAAAGTGGATGCAAATTCTGAGAAGTCTTAAATGCAAAGAAAATCTCTAAAACATCACCAGTCATTTCATTTAAGAACTTTCCAATCCAAAGCTCTGCTTACTTCTTCATATTCTCTCAATGTTTCTGTTCAGCATGGCACCCGTACTTTTACTGCAGGATTTCAGAATTCTCTTTACTATCTTATACAATGTCGGATGCATCAAAAAAAAAAAAAAAAAAAACCGATTCTCAAGTACTCCAGGAATCAAGGCAGGTCTCCGAGCTCAACATGTTAAATCACAGGAAATCATTAACGACGGGGATAAAATCCTAAGGGTACACCTACAGTGAAGTATCTAACTGTACTGAAGGTATCAGACTCATCTGTTTAAAATGATATTTAGGATTATGGCAGTTAAGGAGATATAGGCAAAATAACAGAGAAATGCAATTTTTAAAGAAATAAAACTAAAATTGGATATAAACTTGGACATGAAAAGACAGAAAGCTTCAGTAAAAGTGTCCATACATCACAGACTATAATAGGACTAATAAGATTTTATGGACTTCCGTATTAATTTTAAGGGCCTCAGAAACCTCTTAGTATTATCTGCACATCTTTTAATTATTCTTCCTTGACAGTAAGGTCTTAGGTCTTCTAGCTTTCTCAATTTAAGAAGTGGTAAGCCCAGCATCCCTCTGTTCACAAATTGTTTCTCCCCAATTTTTTCCAAGGGAATATTTTTAGGAAAAAAAAAAAAAATCAGTAATCTGTTTCACCCCAAACCCCAGTATATTAATGAGAACTTGATGGCATGACTAGATTAACCAATTTCTTGAACAGAGAGATTTCTGGGAAATCAAGGAAGATCTAAACAAATAAAAAGAGGCCTATGGCCCAGACCTGGTTTAAGATAGCACCCCTCCACACTCCCCTCCACACCCCCGCCCATTTTAACATTTGCTTATCATGTAGAAAGAATATCTATGCCTTTTAGGGAACTACAGGGAGATCCAATAATGCTCCTTAATACCAGGCTAAGTGCATCATGTAGATAATGCGACCTCATGGAATCTGGAAAATCTAGTTAAGCTGCCAGAGGCTAAGGAAGTGCATCTCCCTGCAGGAATAAACTTGAGACAATCCGGGAAAGAATGGACAGCTCAGCTCAATGCAATTGCAAAATGTAATTATTTCTCAGGCTCATTTAAGCACGGGGAAAAGGTTATCATATTCTCAAATAGTCTAAAGGAATAAGAAATTGTCAGTGATGAGAGACACTGTCACTCTGGATACAAGATTACAGCCCATCCGAGGAGAGGGTTTGAGACAATAAGTGGAACCAACTTAGAATCTAGTGCCTGTGGGGCCCCGTGAGTGGTGACGGCTCGGAACCCGTCTGGAGGCATCACCTAGGAGCTGATGGTGCGGTCAGGCGTGCTCTGGCATCTACCCATACGGCCAAGTGACAACTCCCCAGGAACTAAATGAAAGTAACCTAAGACACTAGCTGCCCTGGGCTTGTCTTTTCAAACTGGCCACCTGCTCAGAGTCGCTGGAATTTTCATTAATTAGGATTGTACAGACAGGAGTCTTGATATGGTCCATTAAGAGGAGTCTATACTGTCTACTTCCAGGTTTGTGTGGTCCAGGGCAGGGGTTTCCCTGGCTGTCTGGCAAGGCCTATGCTATACTGAGGGGGCTATGCGGCTCTTGCATAAGCGCATATCAATACCAACCACCCCACCACCGACAGTAAGGACAGATGGGTTCCTGCTAACCAGCCAATCTCACACAGCCTCTCAACAACTCTGGCACACAACTCTTCCTCCAGATATCTCTAACCTGAGAAGGAGGGGGGGAGGGGGGTGAGACTACTTTAAAGAAACAGGTAGGTGGAAGGAGGAGCACCTACCATGCATCACCTGGGATCATCCTAAGCCTACCATGTAAGCCATCTCGAACATGCAAGCAGAGCCCCACCAAGCCAAGCTATCGAAGAGGCAACAGGGTGAAAGGGCCCGGTCAGCCAGCAGGAGTCTACACAGTCGACATTCGGATGGGGGCTTTCGGAATCCAGAGCCCACATTCTTTTCATCACAGTATGGTAATACTGCCCTGACCCTGTTCCACATCCCCCACCCCTCTAAAGGAAGAGACGTACGTGTTCCTGCTGTGCATGCCCAGATCTGCCCATAAGCTGTCAGAGTGGACTCCTTTATGAACACAAGAATCACATACAGTCCCGTCAAAGGGAAGATCAACCGAAGTGTCTTGGTCTAAAAATCTCTGCGACAAAGAAAACCGGTATTACTTCTAGCTCTGCTGCTGAGTGGACCTGTCTGCACTATGGGAAAAGTCAAATAAAGCCTATGTGTGTTTGTAGGTCTCTACGTAGCGACGTTTGAGGATTATTCGGGTCTTTCTCAACACGTAAGAATTACACAGCTTAAGCTCCGTTTCCCCGGATAGGTCTCTATGCTCCGGTGTCAATAAAGGCAAGTTACCCCACACGTTCCCAGATCTCTAAGAAGAAGCTTACACCTGTAAGTTATATGGGCTGTGAGAAAATGTATCAAATATACATTATTATTAAGTTGTTCGGTATCTTAAGGATTTCCCATTACGGATGAAGAGATAATTCTTTGTCTTCCCATTATCGTGTACTCTAGCATGAGACATAACTTGCTGATTTACAGAGATCTTCAAGGATGCCCTTGAAAGAGGGGAAGTTCTGAGACATGATTACATGCCTATTTCAAATGCTTTGAAACTGCATTTTATGAGGGTCGCTTAAAACCCAAAGACCAGCATAACTTACCACTGTGACAGGTGGTCTCTGAAGTAAACCTAATTATCCACGTGTTTGGCCTGCATGTCATCTTGACCCATAGCCAGACACTAATTCAGGGAAATGCAGAGATAACAGGACCCCGGGGGGGGGGGGGGGCAGATGCTGGCCAAGGTCAGAGTGGTGTGGCTTTCCGAACTCATCTAGGAGGGATGTCTAATACCCAGCTAGGCTCCAAATCCTTAAAAAGGAAACCTAGATTCTAGCTGCCTTCTTCAACCTGACACTAAGCCCCCAGTCGAAAGAGTGAATAATTCATCCTGGGGTTGACAAAATAATGGAGCTGCAGCTTACACATCCAGGCTTCGTCCCTTTTGGTTGCGTAGCCCAGAATCTGAGGGATGGTATTCAAAATTTTCTTATTTCACTTGTTTTTTGGTTTTGTTTAAGCTAGTATTTGTGACTCCAACTCGGAACAATTCCCACTGGCATCATCTTAGCATATTGATAGCCCCAAGAACCGGGGTGTGTTGTGACTCAGTTATGGAGAAGAGCAGCAGCGGACAAGCCCTGGAATAAAGAGGAGTAGCACATCATCAATCTCGTGGCACCAACTGGGCTCCCGCTACAAAGAGCGTGCACTTTAAAACTGAAATGCACTGTAGGATTCACGTGGGAGGGGCCTCAGAGCAAAGGTAGGAGATGGGAAGGGACTTGCAGAGATTTAAGCCATCGTGTGTGCATCTGTGGAATTTATAGGATTCAAGAAACTATAGAATTACAGATAAATACCTCTGCTGGCGCCCATTTCCACAATAGATGCTTTCCCCGAAGGTTGTTTCGGGGTGGCGGGGGCTAATGTGTGATCCCATATACAGGATTTAGCACTAGGCCTTCCGTCTGCCTCTCCAGTCTCTGCGTTGTGTGAAGAGGACCGTTGGGATGGCCACCGTGAAAGTACGAGATCCGCAGCTAGAGGAAGACTGGATGGAAGAGATGCCCTCTCGATGCTCGCTTTTTATTTGAAATGGAAACAAGAAATGATTTCCGGGAGGCAGTGGACTTGACGTGCCACGTACGCTTCTACAGGGAGAAAGACTTTATGTTTGTTTAAGAGAAAAACCAAGGCCCCCACCTCTGATCCTCAAAGTTTCTGGAAACTCAGCACACATGGAGGCAGCATGAAGGAGTTGCCCCACCAGGGAGGGCGGAGGGAAAGTGCGAGCAGATTGGTAAAAGGCTGCTTTCTCCAACCCCAGGCTCCATGGGGGGTAGACACTCCCCCGACCCAATGACCCCAACCCAACACGTCCCTAACCACTAACCCTTCCTCTCAAGCAGCTACCACCTGCCTTCTGCAGGCTGCCATGGAAATCAGAGCACGTGAATGGGTTCATGAAGCGTCCTTCTAAGGGTGAAGGCAGGCAAGGCCTGGGTGGAGAGCAGAAAGCTTTGGCTCTGCCTCCCCAACCTGGGCGGTTGCCTGGTAGACCCCGGGGGGCAGAGCCACAGGAGGCCATAGGGATGAGGCATCATCACTTCGTGGAGAGCCAGCCCCAGACTCCAATAGAAATGCCAACGACAGACCCCAACACAGAATCACGAAGAAGAGACGGATCCCCACTACAGGCCCCAACGGGAGAAGCTGGACACTGTGTCTCCTGTAGGAAATCCACTGCTCCTGCAGCTCCAGCAAGGAGACGCCAGCACCTCCGTGAACTTGCTTTTCTCCGATGGGCTTTCATTCAGAACCTCTACTCTCAGTTTTCCTTCTGCTCTGAAAATTATGTTCGTTTGTGGGCCTTGCCTATGGTTCTGCCATAGTTTGCAGGTCTCCAATTGCATTTCTCGGCTACTACCAAATAAACTCATTTTTTATTTAAGAAAAAAAAAAAAAAAAGATAAGACACTGAGTAGGTGGCTACTTTTACCCATGAAATACACCCACAGCCAATCTCTTTATTGAAGCGTCACAGTTCAAGTCCTCATTCCAATCGTTTCTCTACCTTTGTGAGCTTTCTGGGCTACTTCCTTCTACTGACGCCTGCTTTTTCCATATAGAGACCTATGACCTATCTCTAGTTGGGGTCAACCAGTCATCGGGTTTGGTGTTCCCTCCTATTTCCCTGGCTCGGATGCCTTCTCTGGACAGCAATGCTAGATTCTGGCCCTAGCTGTCCGGCACTCGCTACCACCGACAGACAAACATCCCCCACCTGCAGTTCTAAGCTGCCTTCTCGCTCTCCTACCTCTGCGCCGCCGGCCATACATCCCTCAGGCTCACACCTGCATTACAGAGCTTTTCATCTCCCCCCGCCCCTACTTTGAGGTATAGATGACAAATAGGAACTGCATATATTTACAGTACATAGGCTTGATGTTTCGACCAACGTAGACTTTGTGAAATGATCCCCACGAGCCACCACTTGCGTGTGGTGAGAAGACTTCAGAAGCACCCTCTCAGCAAATTTCAAGTATACAAAGCAGTAAGTCCAACTATTTATCACCCTGGAGTCTAGAGCCCTAGACCTTACTCACCCTGCATGAATGAAGCTCTCTACTCTTCCACACACACCTCCCCATTTCCACCCTGACCCCGGCAGCCACCACCCCACTCTCTGCTTCCTGAGTCGGTTTGAGAGTCCACATGTGAGATCACAGAGTACTTGTTTTTCTTGCGTCTGGCTTTTTTTTCACTAAACACAATGTCTTTTAGCTTCATCCGAGTGGTCATAAATGGCAAGATTTCCTTAAGGTTGAATAATATTCTACGGTAAGTATGGACATACCATATTGCCATACATATGTGCAAACATTTCAGGTATGGACATTTCATCCATTCATCTATTGGCATTTAGATCGTTTCCGTATATTGGCTATTGTGAAAAATGCTGCAAATGTGCAGAGATCTCTGAGATACCAATTTCATTTCCTTTGGATAAATACCCAGAAAGTAGTGATACTTTGGTAGTGATCTCTCCTTTCTCATTCATGATTTTAGTAATTTGAGTCTCCTCTCTCTTCTTTTTAATAAGGTTGGCTAATGGTTTATCTATCTTATTAATTCTTTCAAAGAACCAACTCCTGGTTCTGTGCTAGATACATCCACGAAGGCAAAAGAAACAAAAGCAAAAATGAACTATTGGGACTTCATCAAGATAAGAAGCTTTTGCACAGCAAAGGATACAGTCAACAAAACTCAAAGACAACCTAGAGAATGGGAGAAGATATTTGCAAATGACGTATCAGATAAAGGGCTAGTTTCCAAGATCTATAAAGAACTTCTTAAACTCAACAGCAAAGAAACAAACAATCCAATCATGAAATGGGCAAAACACATGAAGAGAAATCTCACAGAGGAAGACATAGACATGGCCAACAAGCACATGAGATAATGCTCCGCATCACTTGCCATCAGGGAAATACAAATCAAAACCACAATGAGATACCACCTCACACCAGTGAGAATGGGGAAAATTAACAAGGCAGGAAACAACAAATGTTGGAGAGGATGCAGAGAAAAGGGAACCCTCATACACTGTTGGTGGGAATGTGAACTGGTGCAGCCACCCTGGAAAACTGTGTGGAGGTTCCTCAAAGAGTTAAAAATAGACCTGCCCTACGACCCAGCAATTGCACTTCTGGGGATTTACCCCAAAGATACAGATGCAGTGAAACGCCAGGACACCTGCACCCCGATGTTTCTAGCAGCAATGTCCACAATAGCCAAACTGTGGAAGGAGCCTTGGTGTCCATCGAAAGATGATGGATAAAGAAGATGTGGTCTATGTATACAATGGAATATTCCTCAGCCATTAGAAACGACAAATACCCACCATTTGCTTCGACGTGGATGGAACTGGAAGGTATTATGCTGAGTGAAGTAAGTCAATCGGAGAAGGACAAACAGTGTATGTTCTCATTCATTTGGGGAATATAAATAATAGTGAAAGGGAATATAAGGGAAGGGAGAAGAAATGAGTGGGAAATATCAGAAAGGGAGACAGAACATAAAGACTCCTAACTCTGGGAAATGAACTAGGGGTGGTGGAAGGGGAGGAGGGCGGGGGGTGGGGGTGAATGGGTGATGAGCACTGAGGGGGACACTTGATGGGATGAGCACTGGGTGTTATTCTGTATGTTGGTAAACTGAACACCAATAAAAATTATTTTATAAAAAAAATACCCAGAAAGGGTATTGCTGGATCACATAGTTCTTCAATTTTCTCATGACCACCTTTTTTCCATAATAAGTGGACCCTTTCTTTACATTTTGAAAGAAGACGATTTGTTGGTGGTAGCTCACTGTGCCAACCTCTCTGGGCAGTTTAAGAGTGTCAAACTATGGGTGTCGTACTTTTTACCTTACTCAGAATAGAATCCCATGTATCAGCGGCAGGAAGAAATGAATGTTTTCACTAAGTTGGAAGTATCTTTATTGGATTTGGTTCTTTACTCTGGGTGTATCGCATTCATACAAGACCAGAGAAGAAAATTTCTTTCTCCTTCCACATAATAGTATATGTGTCTTTTAAATGATGCCATTGACCAGAACATGGAAAGGTAATATGGATATTTATATTTATGAGAATATGGCTCATTCTATTTTCAAAATAACTCATATATTGATAATCTAAAGCTAAGAGGTTCATTTATGTCCATATGAGATATTTAAAGGAGATTCAGGGTACATGAAAAGCAGTTAAGTGCAATTAAAAATTGCTTAGCCTAGTTCTCCTGTCTAATCAGCTTAAATACTGCATCAGCACTTAAAAACTGAGTAAATGCAATAAATACTCAACTTTTATCCCTGATTTAAATAGCTTCACGTTATAGCACCTGACAAAAGCAAAACCATAGTGGAAATCGAATTATAATATTCTACATAATTGCCTTTTAAGTGGTCAGTGATATTTACATCTGCTTTAAAAGTTTAGCTTGATAATTATGTATACGTATACCGTAATGGCAAATAAAATATAAATGATGCTGAAAAACTCATTAAATCTGCCAAAGCTTGGCCTTTCTTGAATTGTTGGAATTTATGACACATAGAATCTCTTAATAGGGATTACATATATATACACATACACCTATCCACACGCCACTATTTATTCAGATATATACACCTGCATATACACATAGATAAATACATAAACATATCTACACCATCTCCTATGCTTTGAATAGTGCTTTCAAACAGTACTGACATTTTGCCCTGCATCCTCGATCAGCGCGGAACATTGCAAAGGGTGGTGCCGTCAGCGTACAACTGGTCTTTTTTTTTTTTTTTTTTTTTATTTATTTATTTTTTTATTTATTTATGATAGTCACAGAGAGAGAGAGAGAGAGAGAGAGAGGCAGAGACACAGGCAGAGGGAGAAGCAGGCTCCATGCACCGGGAGCCCGATGTGGGATTCGATCCCGGGTCTCCAGGATTGCGCCCTGGGCCAAAGGCAGGCGCTAAACCGCTGCGCCACCCAGGGATCCCCCCACAACTGGTCTTTGAATGAGGAAATCTGAACTGAAATCCAATAGGCCATTCTCTGTGGGTTTAGTAGTCTAGCTAGACACAAACTCATTTGCTTTTAAGGACTCATTTGTAAGCAACAAGCCCAACCTACAGGGTTTTGGTGAGACTCAAGCACGATTGTCTTGTGAAGCATGGAGCCAGAGATTGTCAATTATTGATAGTTCACTAACTCATATGTGAAATATCCACGGAAGATAAAACCTTTCTATGTATTCGGACTAGATTTATCCCTAAGCCTATTTCAGGCTTACTGTTCAACGTCTGCTATACCAAGGCAAATTCTAGAATTCAGGTTCTCAATATAATACTCGAAAACGGTGTGAAGTTACGAGATCAACATTTACCATTTACTGAAATCATAGCATAAACATAAAGATCATTATGAGCTGTTACACTTTGAAGAGATCAATAATACATTCTTCCTTGCCACAATCAAAATCAATCAGTACTTTTGCTTACTTTCCATTCAATAGCAACGTAAATATAACACTCATTTAAATTCAAATTCATATAAATTTATGTTTTTTCCAGGGATATTGGCTTATATCAAAAATGTAAGTACTTATTAATGACCTAATTCCAAATTAATCTGTGAATATATTTACAGATAAAGCATTCTGTAAAATTCAGAGTATAAATTATTAACATAAGGCCTTTTTAAAAACCTGGGGGGTGGCATCTGGGTGGCTCATTAGTTGAGCATCTGCCTTCACCTCAGGTGATGATCCTGGGGTCCTGGGATCGAGTCCTGCATCGGGCTCCCAGCAGGGAGCCTGCTTCTCCCTCTGCCTATGTCTCTGCCTCTCTCTCGCCCTCATGAATAAATAAAGTCTTGAAAAAAATAAACATAAATAAAAAACTATGGGGTACCTGTCACATGAGAAAGACAAGATATCAAATTATAGGTATGGTATGATGCTGTCTGTGTAAACAATATCCTGGTGTATGCATGGAAATGTCTATATGTACATTTTATTTTGAAATAAAACAGGAAAATATTCATAGTCATTACCAATGGAGAGAAGTGCTAGAAAGATGAACAGGACTGTCTGCCCATGCAGCTTGAATTCTTTAAACTCCATATTTTCATGGTAAAAATTGATGGACTATATTATGATCATTTATTTCCTAATATCCTATTTCAAAAGTTTTAGAAGTAATGGTTTTAAATTCCAACTCTCCTGTATTTGTGGTAGAAGGGATCCTGAGGAAGCATGAACCCATCAGTGTAACTCAGTGCTTCCATTTACATAGGTTGGAAGAAGGTCATCTTGAATATTTTCCAATCTATAACACCAAGCACACAGTATTTTAAGAACATTTTTTTTCTCAAGTAGGTGGAGCCTGAGCTCAAAACCTGAGATCAAGAGTCAGATGCTTAACGGACTGAGCCCCTCAAGGTGCCCCAGAAGAACACATTTTAGATGAAAACAGATTTGAAATTTTCATTTACCTGAATTAGGAGGTATTGGGAAATTTAGGTATGCCTAGGCAGATCTCAATGTGACAGCTTTGCCAGACTGGCCGAGATTTGCTCTAAACTCATTCTAGGATTTTATAAGAAAAACCGAAACCACCGGCAATAATGCTATTAAATCTGGTTCCATTAACACTTCATTGTGTCAAAGTCCTCAGTAGTAAACTGGTAATTCGTGTATGCAGCTCTCTCGTACTGGTGGAATAAAATGCCAGAAGGAACAGTAATGTTTGAGTGGAATTACAAAACCAGTCATGCTACTGTGCTTACGTGAAATTCTGGAAAAGACCAAAAAAAAAAAAAAAAAAAAAATAAAGTGGAGGAATCATTTCTTTTTAAAACACCTTGGAAATCCCAATGCAAAACTACATGACATATAATGTGATAATAAGGACACAAAAAAGGCAAATCTTACGCTGCAATTCAAAGACAGACAGGGAATAGGGTGGGAAAACACACAATGGAGTAGCCGAAGAAAAGCAGACGTCATCCATATAATTAGACTGACTCACCGTAGACAATCCCAGATTTTAAAACTAGAAATCACGATCTCATGCTCAGTGCCAGTCAAAATAAACAACTGAAATTCAGTCGTCTGCCCAAGTGACCTGTGCTCTCTGTATGGATGTGCAAGGACACGTGGTTTGTGTGTGCGCCCAATCAGGCCCTCGTGGCACCTGCACATGGATACAGGAGGGCACAGAGGCAGCACGGCTGCCTAGGAGCCCACTATCAGACAAAGGCAGGGAGTCTTCAGAATGAAAGTCTTCTGCTTAGTGCCCCCTGCAGTGTCCTCCAGGTCCCTAAGAAGGGCCAGGCCCTTCTAATGACATAAGGAAAGAGCCAGCCATTAATTTAGCTCATTGGAGCAGACGTCAGAAACACCAGCATAAGTAGGGGGGATGATGGGCACCAGGATACCCTGAGGGGCTGATGATGGTTTGCTTATAAACCCAATGGGTTTCATCATGGCCCTTACAGAGAAAGGTCAGACATTCCCAAGCTACACTGCACATAGTGAGTCAAGCCAGCCATCCTCTCATTCCCATTCTAGGGTATTACTATTCTTGTAAGTCCAACATGACCTTTGTCCCTAAACTCAAACCACTCCACCATAACAATGCCATACCATCTTGTTCATGACACCAGCATGACCCACGTGAGGCAAAAACCTGGGACTTACCAAGGGAATATTTTCATTAAAAATACAATTTCTTGGATTAAGAAGCTTGAAAACATTTTTTTTCCACTCATAGCAACAATTATAATAATACAGGCATTATTCAACGTGTGATTGTGATTCAACAGGGGAGAAAAAAATCAAAGCTCACTTGCCTGAAGTCACAGTGGTTAGTAAGAGGCATAGTCAGAACTCGAACCCAAGGCCTACTGTCCTTAAGGAGTCAGTCTTTCTTGAACCTGGTTGTATATTTTGAAACTCTTGCAGACTCGGGTTAGCGCCTACTTCACGACTAGACTCCGCACTCAAAGACGCACCAGCTATCAGTTAAGAAAGCTGCTTACTCAAACCTACAAGCCTGTTTTTATTGATTTGATCAACAATTCAGTTGTCTAGTTAAGCCACACGAAATCATAATTCAACACAGCCATAAAACCTCAGTATAACAGCATCTTTTTTTCCAGCATGAAACCTGGAACTTTGCCACTCCCAATGGCTAAGGGATGAAAACTGTGTCACTTCCCTGACAGTTCACTCATTTCATTTCTCAGAGTCCTTAGGAGAGCACCCGATATTGAAACAACTTTGGTTCTTATGAAAAATCTTGGTTCATGGAACTTTCCCCGAAACTATTAAAAAGCTCTAAGTGGATTTTATGTGCTCTAAAATTTGAGAATCTCTACTCATCAGTAGAAAGATCTCCTTATGTTAAAATGTGCTTCCATGTGGCATGGTCTCTGGAAAAAAAAATCATATAAAATGTATGAATTTTATATATTCCTTGGGCTAAAACTTCCATTTTTTTCCCAATGATTTCTATCCCCTAAACACAGTGCCAGAACTATGACCTTCACTGAAAGATGGGGGTGGGTGGGGGAGGGGTGGAGCAGAGATTCTCAAACCTGTGTATGTATCAGAATCACATGGGGAGGGGAGGTTGTTAACCAATGATGGTAGTCCCTATCCCCATCACTACAGTCTGACTGCTTGGGGTGGATGGAAAGAGGGTGGCATTTCTAGTAATTTCCCAGTGCTACTGAGGCTAAAATGAGAAGAAAACCCAAGAACCACTAGACTGGATAGAAAGAACTCCCAGATACACGGGGACAGGGTCCACATAGAGCTCTATGACCACATAGAGCTGCAAACATCTCTCAGTGTTCACTCATGTGCTGCTTTTAACATACAGGGACTCCAAATCATAAGGACTTAGGATTTTGTGGTTTGTATGATGCTTTTCAGTTGATTTTTTGATTGTTTGATATTTTGACTTCCTGGTATTGTGCTTGTTTTAACTCACATACTGGTTCCTTTCTTCTATTTTTTTTTTTTTTTTAGATTTTATTTATTTATTCATGACAGACACAGAGAGAGAGGCAGAGACACAGGCAGAGGGAGAAGCAGGCTCCATGTAGGGAGCCTGACGTGGGACTCGATCCCGGGTCTCCAGGATCACACCCCATGCTGAAGGCAGCACTAAACTGCTGAGCCACCGGGGCTGCCCCTTTCTTTTAAGATTTTATTTATTTATTCATGAGAGAAACAGAGACAGAGAGACAGAGACAGACACACAGGCAGGGGGAGAAGCAGGCTCCATGCACCAGGAGCCCGATGTGGGACTCAATCCTGAGACTCCAGAATCACGCCCTGGGTCAAAGGCAGGCGCTCAACCGCTGAGACACCCAGGGATCCCCAACTTTCTCTGTTTTATTTCACTTTGCTAGAGTTCACATCAGTTGCTACCTGCCAAGAGAGTTATAGAAACAGATTCCATCACTTAACTTCTTAGCTTCTTAGCTAGACCTCCCAGATTTTTCTCTTCAGAATTCAGTTGTCTTTATTACGTATGCCAAGTTGACAGCTTCATTATAGTTGGGTCTTTGCCAAAGCAGTTTGCCCGTGTTTACCAAATATGTTAACATATTTTTGAGAAACAAACGTTTGAACGGTGTAGATCCACTTGCACACTGATTTCTGATATAGTATAGTTCTATAAATGTGTTATTTTCTCAGATTCTTTTCTCTAGATTATAAAAATATAGCATATACTACACACACCAAATACGTGTTACTGGCCTGTTTATGTCATTAGTAAGGCTTCTGGTCAATCATAGGCTACTACTAGTTTTCAGGGGAGTCAAAGTTACATGTAGATTTTCAACCACGCAGGTGGCTGGTGCTCCTAATCTGCATGTTGTTCAAGGCCAACTGGACTTGTTAATGTAGTGAGAAAAAACTTGGTGTGGTTTGTCGTTCCCAGCCCAAAATGGAATCTAGTCACACATGTGTAAGATTAAGAATTAAGTCCAATAATTGCAAAAACACAGCCATGACAATATATGGGGAACTGACTCACACGGAACTAACGCCTGTTCCTTTTGAATTAACCTCAGTTTTCCAGTTTCAGTGATGGTGCATAATTTTAAGATATCCATCCTGGCTCCCTTACACTCTTAACACTTTTAAAGTCTTCCAGGGTCAAATGTCTGAACCAAGTGTTATGGTCTTTATCTAATTTATTTGCCCTGTGTTACCTAGCTAGTGTTTCAGTAAATCTGGGTTATAACCTTGACTCTTTGAATGTTCGATAATTTATAGGCAAATAGGTGGCCAATAAGTTGTCCCGTGAAGTCAAATATTTTCAAGAGAGTGGGGGCGGGGCAGAAGCAAAATTCTTGATTTAGCTTGTGATTAGATTCTGCATTCAATTAATGTAAGCTGGCTTGAGTTGGAGCCACTGAAATCTCTCGCTAGATGCTCAAATGAAGGGAAAACTGAAAGTTGCAAAATAGAAAAACCAACAGGTCTACCAATTGGTACCAGATTGGGATTGAATTTTACTGCGTTTAACAGAAATCCAATGACAGTCTTAACCAAATATTTATTTATTCACTCAACAGAGTTAGAAATAAACAGTATAGCTATAGTGGCTCAATGTCTCAAACACCCTGTCTCCACCGAGGGCTCTTCCAATCTCACAGCTGTCTCATGGTAAGAAAACATCTGACCACCCACTGTCTTCTACTGCTAAGCAGGAACAAATGACAGGAGTCCCTTTTCTATCTTGACTTGCCAGGATCCACAGAAAACTTACTTGGGTTTTTGGGACAAGCTTCTGTTAGATGTCTAGGGTAGATTTAAGGAGATGCATTGCATCCCCAGATAAAATCCATGTTCTGTCATTAAGAGTAGAGGAAGAGATATCATGTGGCTAAAGAGCAAGGTTTGCCACACAATTCATGTGGCAATCAGGGATAAACTCAGGTTTGGAGAGTCTGAACTCTCAATTTGGAGGGATCCTCTTTAAATAAAGGACAATAAAGTCATGAAAAGAAATTTGGACATGAAAGTATGTGAGAAAAAAACAGTAAAATCAGTTAAAAATAAATACAAATAATGTGGTCATGTGAGACATCTCAGGACTTGGATCTACAGAGGCATCAAACTTTATAGTTCCTAAATAAATACAACTGCATTCACACTTTTGTTTGCCAGCATATACATACATACATACATATATATATATATATATATATATATATATATATAGTTTTTTTTTTTTTTAAGATTTGAGAAGGAAATGAAGAAAGAGTGCATGCAACCATGGCGGGAGGGATAGAGGGAGAGGGAGCATCGTGAAGCTGACTCCCCACTAAGCAGGAAGCCCAGCACCGGGTTTGATCTCATGACTCTGATCAAGACTCAGCCACTTAACCAAGAGCCACCCAGGCACCCCACTGGCTGCATTTATTAAGACCATCTAGGTCACGGACATTCAGTTGTAAAAAAGATCAAAAAGAAACAAAACAACTTTCAAGTGCTCAGTAGTCCTAGTTATTAGGCTGCTACACAAATGGCCTTTGTGATATGCTTTTTACTGTTATTTTGATATAAAGATTATTTCTATACTTTAAAGAATATCAACTATTAGAGCTAACCTATTAGTCATTCAAGTTAAGTATATTTCCTACAAATAATCATCAAAGAAAAAGTTGCATTTGGAGTCTATGCATGCACTGAATGTCACTCTCTGTGTCACGATGTCGACAAATTGCCTAAAGAACTACTTTCTTAGATTAGTAGGTAGGAAGCAGAAATCTTTTCTGAGCTTCTTAGATACCAATAAATAAATAAATAAACAAACAAATAAATAAATAAATTAAATAAAGCACAGATTTACTAGATTACTAGTGATTTAACAACTGAGACAAGGAATCTTTGATACACATTATCTAGCAAGTTTAAAGTTGTATTGGGTTAAATCTAAATCATATTGGGGGTTTTCTTTTTGTTTTTTGTTTTTATTTGCTATTTCATTAAAAAATGGACTTTCCATCATTTTCCAAAATTAGCTTGCTTTAAAGAAATCATGTTGAAGGTAAATTTTTACTTGGTTTTGTCACAAATCCTAGAGTATATTAACATCGTTAATTTCTGAATATCTTCTCTTTCAAATATAGCATAACTAAGCTCCATAAAGCTTTATAGAATCTACACTCATAACTCATGAGGAATAGAATACAAGAGCATAGAATATATAGTGATAGGATTTATCTAGGTTTCTACTGTAAATGAGCCATTTGATTCTGAACAAAAATCTTTCCCTATCTTTAAAATATTTATAAAATGTTTTCTTATCTATAAAAGGTCTTAAAAGTAGTCTTATGCCCCATTCAATATAATCGGTGTCTTTTGAGGGCAGATAATTCAGAAATCATAGTGTCCACAACATCTCAGGGTTCAAATTCCAAACTATAAACATGGCATTTAAGGGAGAACATGGCAAGAGTAAGATTCCCAGGAAGTAAACTCATTAAGTCACAAATCAAAAGTAACCAGGAATGTACTACACTTCAAGGACGTCAGAGGACAAATACCACATGATTTTACTTACACGTGGAACCTAAAACCAAAGAAGAGTAAACACAAAGTAGAAACAGACCAATAGACACAGAGAACACAAGGGTGGTTGTCAAGGGGGCAGGGGGTGAAGGGGAGTGGGAGATACAGGCTTCCAGCTACGGAATGAAGTCATGGGGATGAAAGACACAGCATAGGGACTACAGTCAAGGGTACTGTTTTAGCATTACATGGTGGCAGATGGTAGCTACACCTGCAGTGAGCCTAGCAGAACATGGGAAGATGTGGAGTCACCATGTTGTACACTGGAATAGAACACTCTCAACTCTACTAAGAAAAAAAGAAAAGGAAAAAAGGAAGATAATGAACATGAACAGAAAGAAAAAGTCATTTATACAGATAACCTCCATCTTTCAAATAATAGATGTGAATTGCTAAGTCAGACTATAAAGAGCAGAGTCAAAGACTAAAAGACTAAAGTGATCCTATGTAAGATACCCACCCACCTTCGAAAGTTTGTAATGAAGAGCATACCCAACAGGCCCGCGGGCTACGTGGATGGAACTCTGAATGCAGAGAGGTGTTTGGAGAACAGTTGTTCTGAGGCTCTGCTCTCTTGCACAAGAATGCAGAACCACTGGTGCTGAGTTTGGCTCAAGAATCAGATGACTGGAAGTACAGAGCCTAGGATTTTTAAGTTCTTAGGAAATGAAACAGCCTAACTACAATGGACCAGCGCTGAGGCAGGAGCTGGTTCCCATTCTGAGTTCCAGGGAACCCACATGACTAGAGGGCAGCTGAGCACCTGGTCACAAGCTGGAGGCAAGGAAAGAACCCTGCAAACCCTCCCCACGCATGACCCAACCTATGGAGCTATTGCATTTCTGTACAGCTCTTAGACCTCAGCTAAGGCAGCCAGGAAAGCTTTCCTCCTGCTTCTCTGGAATGCATCTGCAACACAGGCGTGATGGTAGAGGCGAGGCTACAAAGTTAAACAGAAACCAGTAATTATCAGCCTTTTAGATCTGCATGTAGTTTGGATTTTATCTGGAGGAAGAAGAGGAATATTTGAATAATTTTAACCAGCAAAGTGTCCTCTCCTCTGTGGTTGGTGAGAGCAAGGTTGAAGCGAGACCCAACGTGGAGTGATTAGAGATGGGAGCTAGGAGTCTCCCAGCTGGTGTGATAGGTACAGGGCTGGAGAAGGTGACGAGCTGGAGAGATTGGGCTGCTTGACTAGACTCCAGCTTATTGGCTAAAGAGGACAATATGGAAAGTTCAATGTAAACTGAAGGTTGACACTGGGGAGTTTGAGATCTGAAAGGTGCAGTGGGCATGTCCACGGTGATGCACTCATGTGCTCTAAGCATTTTTTTTAAAAAAGCTATTATTTATTAAAGCAAAGTACTGCCCAGATATGAGCATCTCAGGGGGTCACTTGGCTAGTTGAAGACTGGGGTTTCGCTTGTATTATTCAGTACATAATCATGACGGAAGGAAGAGCGGACAGTGTGATTCATCAGGGGCTGGAGGGGGTGGAAATTGTCCACCATTCTTTTCTCCTTCTCCCCCTCTGATGTGAAAAGCAGAGTCCGAAACTGCTCAAGCTGATCATGATCAACCTCTACGGGCTGCTTCTTAATGATCCAGGTGACAGACTCAGAGAGTGGAGGGGTAGTCAGGGACCCCGAGTAGGTCCAGTAATCTGGGCAGGCAGGCATCAGGCAGGAAGGATCGAATGACCCAAATGCCACAAGGGTGTCCTTATGCTTGACTGATGGCAAGGTATCCACCAATTTCTGTAGTTCTTGGTGATGTTTGCCTAACTTTAAAAATACTATTACAGCCAAACCATGTTCTTCTAGTGCTGCATCCTCAAAGTTTTCAAATTTGACTGCATTCCAATGCACCAAGTGCAGCTCTGCCGGGTAACATTTGCTGTCCACAGTATGCTCAGAGCCCCAAGCATCGATGAGTGTGTACAAGTGAACACCGGACGCTGAAGAGCAAAGACACTGGGGAGAAGGTTCAGGGAGCAGAGACCCATGGCTGGTACTCGCAAGAGTGAAAATAGATGAAGTAACCCAGACAGATCAGGGTCATGAGAAGAGCCGGAAGGCCAGAACAGAATCCTGCAAGGCAGCAGCAACTGTGGAAATAGGAGTTAACACTACAGAGGGGAGAATAAAAAATCAGGATAATGGGGTCATTTGTAGAGGAGAGATGGTTTCTCAAAAAATAGCTTTCAAATGCTCTAGAAAAAGTGACTTGTAGTGATGAATAAGAAAGGTCTGGGGAACATCTGGAAGAAGGTGTAGTGCAGGGTAAGAACTAGATTACAGAAGAGTTCTGGAAGGGGATGCTGACCACGGCGGAGCTTCACCCTGGATACGTCATGTTGAGAGGTCTTCAATGCATTACTTTTTTTTTTTAAGATTTTATTTATTTATTTATTCATGAGAGATACAGAGAGAGATGCAGAGACACAGGCAGGGGGAGAGGCAGGCTCCATGCAGGGAGCCCGACGTGGCACTCGATCCCAGGTCTCCAGGATCACGCCCTGGGCTGAAGGCAAGCGCTAAACCACTGAGCCACCCAAGGATCCCCGCATTAGTCTTCTTTGGTTAATTTAAATCTGCTAATAATACCAGTCGATCTTCACCTGATACAGTTTTCATATTCAGAAATTCAATTTTTAACACACACGATGGTTATCATAGATGCTTTAATAGGTTTATTTATTTGCTACGAGTAACATCTGAATCAGCCCTGGGCTGGTTCCCATCGTGCGACTTATCATCTCATCATGGGTCACGTTCTCCTGCGGCTTGGCCTGCCTTACCGGAGAGCGAATGCCAGGCCCTGCGTACTTTACCATGTTGGGCGCTCTCCACGTACATATTCTGATAATTCTGAGCTCTGTTCGGGAGTCCTGTTACTTGCGAGCATTTTGATACTTTCTAGGGCTTCAGTTTGGCAGGTAGGACGCATATAGTGCTCATCTAGGCTCAATTATTTCTCCTTGTTGAGGCCAGAGCCTTCTGTAAGGTTGGCGGCGGGGTTGTTATAGGGACAGTCCCCGTGCTAGCAGCTCTAATCATCTGGGCTTGTTCTCAGCTTCCCATGGTTTCCCCAGATACACACACAGCTCAGGGGTTCCCTCTGTGCAGCCCTCCATTCTTCAGGGACCTGATGGCCTCTGTGAGGCCTACCTGTCTTGATCTGCTCAGACTCTCGATTTGTTTCTCAGCTTGGAGAGGCAGCGGGGAGCACTGTCTGCTCTCGCTCAGGGCAGCCACCTGCTTCAGGAGCTTCAGATTTAGTCCTTAGTACTGCTTTAGCCCAGACCTTCATAGCAAGAGGTCTTAAAATATTGCTGTATCCCTTATAATCCTTTAAATTATGCAGAGATCTAGGGACTTTCACTCTTCTGGATTTTTTTTTTATAGGTTTTTATGGTATGTTTTCCAATATTCTTTAGGAAGCACATAATGTTGCTTTCATTCTTAATTCCAGGGTTCATTTTAAAGTTATATAATTAAAAAAAAAATGAAGTCCCATATGATGAACATTCACACAGAAGTAGTGGACAAAACCCCTAAAGTTTTCAGTTGCCTCTTCCTAGGACACCACCAAGGGAATAAGGACCAAGGCTTTCAAATTTTTCATATGACAACACCTACATACTTATTCTGATTCCTAGGACCTTTCTTGGTATATTTTAATTCTCACTTAGACATAATAAAAATATTAGTCCTTGCCAACATAATCAAATTTACGAGAGTGTCTCAGGTGAAATTTCTGTTTTTTAAATGAAGTTCTCTTACCATCGAAAAATCACTATGCCATTGCCAACCTTAGAAAATATAGGTCATCCCAACTAATAGCCAATACTACCATCTTTAGGTCTGAAGAGACGGTCTTTTACTGAATCTATGCGAAAAGGAAAAAATACATATCGACGTACATAAATATACTACCACACATAGGAACCACTCTGCTAATTCAAGACTTGCTGAATATAAGGCATTCTTACGGGCAGAAAGTATAAGCTGTATCACATAGCTTTATATTCTTCCAAATGCAGCTGTTGTAATAATTTGTGACCTGCCTTCCTATCCTTAGGATATGCTCATGTATATGCCCGTACTAGGACTGTAACCCACACTCTGCTCTTATTTCAAAGAGGTGCATAATCAATAAACCACAAATCCTTCGGTATTTTTCCTAGGATGCATCACAACATACAACAGGCAAATAAGACAAAAATTTCATTCTAGAAAATAACAAAAAGATAACTAGAGAATAAGAATTTTTCTAAAAACTTTACTGGCCAGGAATTCTTAGAAATTCTTCCAAATATGGCAAAATTGATCAATATTTCCTTTGTTGCTTTAAGGCATTCATAATTGATCTCAATTAGTAATACTGTCCTCTCAGGATGTTAACCAGTAGGAAAATATACATGACACCATGAGGTTAGAAGTACTTGTGACCATCCTGCTGCTAAACGCATGGCACCTGCTCCACCTTGACCCCCCAGCGCTACTTTCTGTCATTAGGCTGGGCTGGATTACACCTGTAACTTTCTGTGATCAACATAAAAAAAAATCTGTGCAAATCGTGTGCAAAATCGCCTTTGACTAACATATTTGTTATTTTCCTTAGGCTTCGACAAATGTGATAAACCTTGAAGTTTGCCAGGTTTGCCAACTCCAGCAAATGTGAAGAATATAGATATACTAAATCTACAAGAGTTGTAAGGTCACAAGTTTATTATTTTTCCTTAATGAGCTTGTTTTCAATAAAGAGAAATCTGTAGAGGACTTTTTTTTTTTTTTTTTTACCCCCGTAACTGCACATGGATGTTTTATGTAGTAAGTGTTGATTGAGGCAAACTCCTGACTGCACATTGACCGCCTTCATCTCCCTCCATGAAAACAGAACGTAGGAAGGGTCAGCACCCGATAGCAAAAAACAAACAAACAAACAAAAACAACAACAACTACAACAACACCACAAAGCCGAAAAATCAGCAATGACCTGAAGTACAATCCAGTAATTTTAGACTGGTATCAGCCCAATTTTCCAGAACAAATGTAAACAAAGCAAGCTACTCAGACTTTAAATTTCATACACTAGGCTGAGCCGGTTTACGTGGATAGGAAACCCACCTGTTTATCATCCTGTCAATATTGATCACAGGATAATACGTATTCCGGTCCATGAGGTTGGGGGGAGAAGACTGGGGTGTAAATAGACTTGCTCTCCAGGGGGCTGTATTCATCAGTGTTGCATGGTTCAAGGGCTGCATGCTAATCACTAAAGGCATGAAGGGAATTACACTTTTTTCCCCCCATGTATTTCTTCTGGGGAGTTTCACGTAAGAGCCATGGCTTGTGTGGGTGTAGAAATAGGTTTTCAGCTCATTCAAAAATCCACAGAACACAAGAACATAAACATTGTGCTTCTCAGAACATCTCTTACTATATCAATTCATGGTTAGTGGAGAAAGCATTTGAAGTTTTTTTGTTGTTGTTGTTGTTTTTTTTTTTTTTTTTAGAAAGGAGCAAGGAATGAGCCTGCCATCTGTTGCTTCAACCTAGAGATGGGCTTCATAGCTCCATCATTACAAAGCAACTGCGCATTTATGAGCGCGCACCCAAACACGGATGCCAAGAAACCGCAGGAGGATGAATACACCGCACGATGCCGTTAGGATTAAGCACTTTTTCCTCTCTAAGGGGCTGTTTGGGTTTTTATTGTTCTTTGGCAGTTTAATAAAACTTAAAATGTCGTCTGGATGGCAGGAATGGGGAAGACAGTGACGGGGAAAGAAAGGCAAGTAGATGCCCAGAGACCTGAGGAGCAGACTGCAGGAAAGCGGCCTGGGTCCCCCCACCCTGGGGGTGTGGGTGTGGGGGGGTTAGGCGTGCAGAGCACCCCTCTACTCTGGGCGACCAAATACAAGGCCGGTTCACATCTGCTCCAAAACCATAAAAACAGCCTAAGTAGCAAGTAGCAGCAAAAATTACGCAAGTAAACCTATAGTGAGAGAAACCCATCAGTTCCAAGGTAGTGCTTTGTATGCAAGCATTTTGTTCATTTTAACTCTTACTAGTCCAACCTTTGGGTTTTTCAGTTTAGAGGTTGGAAACAGCGGTAACGTGCTGTCACTGTTTTTAAAAAGTGTGAGGTCTGCGGGGAGTCGGCTTCTCCCTCTCCCTCTGCTCCTCCCCCTGCTTGTGCTCTCTCTCACTGTCTCTCAATTAAGATTTGTTTTTTCTTTTTTTTTTTTTTTTTTTTTTAGGAAGTGTGGTGTTTCCTAGAGAGTAGGAGGATAGGCTGACGGGTCTATTCCCCTCAAGAAGATTGGGGTAGAGTCCAGCCCCACTGGGGCCTGCACACTGGCAGCCGCACCTTTGGTTACACTGTAGGAACACTACCGGCCAGGCTGCAGCAGTCTACAGGGGCTTAGCCTGTCCGGCGCCACTGGCCGGAGAGGGTTGGGAGCAGAGCTCTGTCTCAGAGTCAGACAGACCTGGTGTAAACCACAGGGTCTTGGATTAGCCGTGTGACCCCCGACAAGTAGTTCATCCTACAGGCTTTCATCTGCTCCCCTGGATGTGGGGCTGGGGGGCTTAGAGCTAGAGCCTGGGCGTTAGCCGGCCTCCTCCAGAGACCAAACCCGCAGGTGTGTGCAGCTGACCCTCGAACAACACGGGCTTGAACTACGTGGGTCCACATATACACTGATTTTTTTTTTCGATAAATACAATAAATGTATTTTCTCTTGTGATTTTCTTAATACTTTTCTCTGGCTTTTGCTTTATTATGGGAACATGGAGTGTAACACATGGAATATATGGAATATGTGTTAATTAACTGTTCACACGATCAGGAAGGCTTCCAGTCTAGGCCGGTGGTTAAGTTGTGGGGGAGTCAAAAGTTACACGGATTTTGCATGGTGTGGGGGCCGGGCTCCCAAGCCCTGTGCTGGTCAAGGGTCACCTGTATAGACGGGGAGAAGGATATTTGAAGGAATCGACTCACCTCCCGTGGGGTGGACGCGTGTGCACCGTGCAGGCGGGAGAGCCTGCTGCCAACCCAGGGCGGAGTCCAGGCTGAAGCCGGAGCCCCACGCGGGCAGGAAGGGCCTCCTGTCGGCATTTACTGGCTGTGGGGCCTCTTCATCGAGTCGTGGTTCTTTTTTTTTTTTTTTCCAAGATTTTATTTATTTATTTATTCATGAGACACAGAGAGAGAGGTAGAGGCAGAGGGAGAAGCAGGCTCCATGCAGGGAGCCTGATGCAGGCCTCGATCCCGGGAATCACGCCCTGGGCCAAAGGCAGAGCTCAACCGCTGAGCCCCCCCACCCGGCGACCCCGGGTCATGGTCCTCGGGGCGGGGTGGGGGGGAAGGCGCAGGTGTGCTGCATCACGGGCAGGGGAGGGGATGCTGCTGGGTCATGCAGGCCGCACCTGCCTGCCTCAGGGGCACCTGCAGGGCTTTCAGACCTTCCCCCGCCAGCCCCGCCCCCTTCCTGCTTGTCCACGAGGCTCCCCAGGTGAAGGCAATGAATGTGCACCCGGAGCTGGAAACCAGGTGTGCAGGGAAGATGGGGGAGGGGCGTCTAGAAATAATGAGCAGTGTGCCTCCCCCTCCCCCCGGCAGGGACTTGCTCAGCCCCTGCTCCGGCTCACGGACTCCTACGCACCCTCCCCTCCTAGGATGTGTGGCCCCGGCTGCCCGGGGCACCCCTGCCCGTCCAGGCGGGAAACCACCCAAGGACCCTGGGCAGGGCACCTCGCCGAGCGCAAGAACAGGAAGACGATGCATGGGCGCCCGGGGGGCTCCGGGGTTGGGCGTCTGCCTTCGGCTCAGGGCGTGACCCGGGGTCCCCGGATCGAGGCCCGCATCGGGCTCCCTGCATGGAGCCTGCTTCTCCCTCTGCCTGGGTCTCTCTCTGGGTCTCTCTGTATCTCATGCATAAATAAATAACATCTTAACAAAAAAAAAGAAAGAGAATCAGGTGGTTCCAGGAAACTACAAACACGAATAAAACGGGGAAGGTCAACTGGAAAAATATCCCACGTGGGAGGAGCGGAACGTTGACGGCGCTGGGGGGTTACGGAGCCTCAGGTCACCTTGCCCAGCGCGCATCGCATCGCATCGCAGGTCGGCAGGTGGCCCGCGCTGCCCGCGCCCCGCACCCGGATCCCCTCGCAGCGCCCAGGCGAGCTGCGGCCTCTCAGGATGCGTGGGGGAGGGGAGACCACCCGCGAAACGGGGGATGCAGGTTTACAGGAGCTTCGGGGCCAGCTAAGGCCTAGGAGGGAAAACAGAAACAGGGCGCAGGAAACGGGACAGGAGGGCCCAGGGAGGGCGTCTGGCCTGGAGATGCCGCCCATCCCCCCGGACAAGGTCGCGGCGCGGGCCGCCAGGGGTCCCCACTCGCACTCCTCTCCCCCGCGCACCTGCGCCTCGCACCTGCGCCCCACCGCTCCCCGCACCTGCACTCCACCCCTCTCTGCAGCTGCGCCCCGCACCTGTGCACCTGCGCCCCGCACCTGCGCCCCATACCTACGACCCGCACCTGCGGTCCGCCCCGCACCTGCGCCCCGCACCTACGTCCCGCACCTGCGCTCCTCTCCGCCCCGCACCTGCTCCCCGCTCCTGTGCTCTGCCCCGCACCTGTGCCCCGCACCTGTGCCTCGCACCTGTGCTCCTCTCCGCCGCGCACCTGCGCCCCGCACCTGCTCCCCGCACCTGCACCCCGCTCTGCCCGCCACCGTGTCCTCGCCTCTCCCCGTCCCCGTCCCCGCTTCCCCCTGCCCCTCCCGCTCACCGGTGCGGGCCTCTCGGGACACCTGTGTCTCCCCGGGCGCCCTGCGCCCCCAGAGACGCAGCCCCTCGGGGACCTCCGTCCCAGGGCGCTCAGCTCGGGCAGTGTCCCGCTGCGAAAGGGGCACAGAGGAGGGGATGGAGGGGTGCGGCGGGCCAGGCCCCGCGGGGGTGCGGCTGGCCTGCAGGGCGGGGGCGCACCTGAGCGGCCGGGGCGCCAGGTGTGTGCGCAGGGCAGGAGGGGAGGGAAGCCCGCCGAGCCCGCAAGGCCCACGGCCCGTCTCTGCCAAGGAGCCGGGCTCCCAACGCCGAGGCGTGTAAGGGAATGACAATCTGGCCCGAAACACACACTCTTGCATAAATCCGGAATGTGATGAGATTTGACATCGAGACTACGATCTTCAAAAGTTATTCGAGAGCTCTACGCTGATCTAGATTTTCCACAGTTTTCTAAGCTGTTTAGAAATGCGCCTGTATGTTTATGGATATTAACCTATAAAGTCACATTGTTATAGTCATAAATTCGTGAACGTCTTCTGCAAATAAATAGGTCCTCTCTGGGAGGTCTAGTAGTTAGCAGAAGCAAAGTAACCAGAAAAAGAGCAACAGGTTTCACTTAAGAATTAAAAATGAGTCAGTTTTTCAGACCCACTTTCCACCCACCTATTGGCAGTTTCTTAACTGGGAACATTATTTCCTCAAACTATAAATGTGGGTATTTGTTAAGTATTAGAAGTAAGTTATTAAAGAAGCAGTTTCTCAAAAACAAGGCAGGAAACCATCCGGGATTCATTAAGTGTAAATAATCTGAGTCTTGAGAATGAGCTTCGTTAGAAAATGCTAACATCAATCCTACAAAGTCCCCGAACACAGAATCCGATGGGTCGGCCTCGTGAATGTGTTCAAGACATTAGACAGTGGGATTTGAGTATCTCCATTTCCCTTTAAGCATAATCTAAACTCAGATTGGAATTTTATGCTGAAAAATAATTCCTGAGCAGAGCTTCAGCTTCCGCCTCCTTCCAGGAAAAGGTCATTATGTGTTTAAACTGCCTTGTGTACTAGAAACTGAAATGAGGAAAGTACTTTGAGGCATGTTCCCCCTAAAACACAAGGCTGTGGAATTCCTCTTAATTTTAAAGTGAAAAATGCATTTTATTTTTCTACTAGAATGTAATTCAGCATCTAAACCATGCAAATGAAGCATTTTTCAGAACCTGTTCATTGTTACCCTTTACTACAGATTTTGTCCAGGGTTTAGTCTTTAGTGACAAAATAACAAAATGTCTATTTTTAAAAAAGATTTTATTTATTTATTCATGAGAGACAGAGAGAGAGAGAGAGAGAGGCAGAGACACAGGCAGAGGGAGAAGCAGGCTCCACTCAGGGAGCCCGATATGGGACTCGATCCCAGGTCTCCAGGATCAGGCCCTGGGCTTAAAGCAGGACCTAAAGCACTGAGCAACCCGGGCTGTCCTAAAATACCTATTTTCTTTTCTTTTTTTTTTTTTTTAATACCTATTTTCAAAAGTGTTTGGATTTCATTGGAGGCTCTATCCATAGGAATCAAGCCAATGGATGTGCTAACAAACTGTATGGGGCCTTTACCTGCCCACATGTAAGCAAAAACTCTAACCCAAACTATCGCCAGCTTTGAAGCAAAAGAAAAACCATAGTAATTATCTCTTATTTTTGCACACCATCACCTAATTAATTCTTCAAAAGCATGGGGAATTGTGCTTTGATTCCCTTAAGTTATCAAAATTAGCTTTATATTCATCAACTCTGATAGCGAATCAAAACAGCTCATAATCTTTTTTTAAACCTAAGAATTTGATGTCAAGTTAATTTTTTTTAACTTGTCACCTTAGGAACAAAAGAAAAAGACGCAAGGAAGGAGAACACTAAACTGGAGCCACGTGCGGATTACAATCTGGACGCAGAAGCGGCACGGCTTGTCCATGACCTGATCAGAGGGCAGCCAACACCTTACCGCCCGCGCGAGAAGAACACCTGACCGTGAAAACACCTGTATTGCAAATCTGCATCTTCCTGGTTTTGCCACATTTAGGTACTACGATATATTTGTTTTTCTTCTAGTGAATTAGCATGCAACAATTTGCTTCATAATTACCTTCCACATGTCTTTATAAGCAAATCATTTAGAAATATATCTGTATATGCATATATGCTTACAGATAAATACATATCACAATATTATGTAAGTAGATTAATACATTTATTTTGCTTTTTACCTTACCAGTATGATAGAATCATTGCTATTACCATCCACACAGACAGGCGTCATCATTTCATATTGATACTGAATATTAATTAACATTGCTTTACCATGTATAACTATTTCCCATTGACAAAATTTGACTTCTATCTTAATTTTCCCTCTAAAAATGACTGCTGTGCATTTTATCATCTTCATTGAGATTTCTCTGTCACGTTAAAAGGTTTAACCTTATTTCTGTTTTGATATCTGAGGTCGTCTTTTTGCTGCTCCATTGGCACGAATAATATACTCATGAATATTAGCCCTCTGTCATACTGTCATACTGCAATAATTATTTTCTCCCAAATTGTTAATTTTCACTTGCTCATTTTTAAACAATTTTATTCATGTATTGTGGCATTTATGCCATGCTTAGAAAAGCTGATATATAAAATATTAAAGTTATGATATTAATTACATCAAAGTATTTTTATTGACATTTCACTGTTTTATTTTTTTCCTCTTTTTAAAACCATTAATTTTCTGGAGTGTCCAGCTGGTTCATTCAATAGAGCCTGTGATTTTTGATCTCGGGTTGTGACTTTGAGCCCCACACTGAATGTAGAGCTTATTTAAAAAAAAATCTTTTTAAAAAGAGTATTAATTTATTGATCTGCCTAGAATATATTTTGGTTTAAGGCAGCAGGTGAATCTCACTTCTCCCGTTTTCTCCAAATAATTAAGTATTTGTGTTCACTCCCTTTATCAACTAACCCTTTATTAGCTTGACATAGGAACAGAATTCTTTATAATTTCTTCATGCTATTTATCTGATTCAGTAGTCTGTCTATAATTATGCTGTTTAATTACTCAACCTTAACAGTAGGTCTTTTCAGCTCATAATCTAGGTCTCACTCACTACTCCATTTTTCCCCAAAAAGTTTCATGACTAAGTTTATATATTCAAGCCAACTTTCATTTAATTTTAATGAGTGTAAAAGTATTGTTAATTTGCTAGGGCTTCAGTGAACATAATTCATTAGGAACTAACTTTTTCAAATGAAAAGACTGTATCCTGTAAAATTTGGTAGGAATATAATCTAGGAATAATTCATACTAATCATCATGTATCAGTAAACATCGCTGATTAAGTTCACTCAGAGAGAGTTCATATCCATATTAATATTTTAAAGGGCTTTTAAAAAATGTATATTGGATCATAGTTTGTAAAGTTATTCACTTTATGTGTCAATAATATTGCCAATGAACTTATTAAACTAATTTAAGGACATTTTATTTATTTATTTATTTTTTTAAAGGACATTTTAATTGTTTACTAGATTTTAAGTTATTCAACATTATATTCCTACAAGAAGAATGGTAACTTCTTTTTTAAGTATTTTTTAAAATTTACTGGATTTTTACTTAAACTAGAGGAAATCGTAAAGTTGTGACAGAAGGTATCTTCTCTTCTCTTGATCTTACAAGTTTGTGGGTTGTTTTGTTTTGGGACCAGATAATGATGAGACAGCAGACATTATGCAAATACACATGCATTTGCTCAATTAATGCAATAAATACATACTGAGCATCTTCCATGTGACATGCACAATTCTCGATGTTTTGATCTAGCACAATTTTGCTACTGCTCATCGCTGCCATCGTTGGCGAAATCAGGTCCCGGTTATGTCCATGCCTGAGACCTGCTCAGCTGAATGTGGCTGAAGAAGAAGATAACTGGTTTCACCCAAAACCATGATCTCTAATCCCAGACAGGTTCTTCTGACTCCCCAGCAGTCACTGATTTGCCCTGGTCCACATTCTCTCTCCCTTTCTGTTTGCTATTGGTCCCATTTCCTCATACTTGGGGAATGAAATGAGGTGAGCACCTCGGGTTGTTATGTGTGTGTGTGTGTTTATATATGTATCCTATATGTATTATTTATATTATATTAATTATATTATATTATATTAATTATATTATATTATATTAATTATATCATATTATATTATATTATATTATATTATATTATATTATATTATATTATATTTATTATATTATATTACATTAGTCTATGCACTGTTGACTCCCAAGTACAAAATTCCAGGCTGGACCAGCCCAAAATCCAGAACTCTAGAAACAGCTGATGACCCAAGGGCTTGGCCTGCATGTCCACCAGCTATTTGCAATGACTGTGTCCCAATTTGAGCTTCTGATGTACCCCTTTGAGCCAGCTCCTCACATGGACTTACCCATTTCAGCTCAAAGCAACTGCATTTTAGCCACAACTCAGGCCAAAGGAGTAATCATCTCTTTTGCTTCCATTCACACTCCACACGTAGCACATTCTGTGGACTCCCACTTTGAGACAGATCGTAATTCAACCATTTCCCAGCACCGCACTGTCAATGCATGGTGGTGTGCACCCCGCTACCAAATAGTCCCATGCCTGGGTGAGACGGATGTATCTATGATTTACAGCAGAAACACACACCTAGTATACACACTCACGTGAGTATCGAGAGCATCTGTAGGTATATGTTAAGGAAATATACATCTATTTCTATTTTGCAAAAATACAGAGGATTTTTACGATTCTTTCGGCACACTAAAAATGTGCCCTCCCTTCCTTTGACCTACTACTAGTATATCCAACCCACGCATAGATTCCTTAATGTCAGACTATATTAAAACAGTGAAAATAATCTGCCTCTTTCTCCCTAACTGGATCATGGTTACTTGAGCACATACGTGTGGATGGTATGAATGAGATGGCCTGTGCGTGGGTGTGGGTGTGTGTGACTGCAAATGGTCGTTGGAACATATTAGTAAGTACTATGATGGTTTTGTCAAAAAAAAAAAAGTTTTTTTTTTTTCTCTTTTTCTGTACAGGGGCATATTAGGTAGCAAGTTTTGCTTTCATCACCTGGTTTGCTGCTTTGTAGGGAAAGCTCTTCGATCGACTTCTCAACCTCTTTGCTGGTTTTGGCTTTGTTACTCGAACTCAGGTCCATCCAGGAAGTTGTAATTCCTGCAACTTCACACAGCGCACAAATTTCTGCTTGTTATGACCAAAACAGAAGTAGCTCTGATGATTCCAGCACTCATCCTCATATCCAGGCCTTCAGATGGGTGTGCAATTTCTGGTTGTGCCCTTTATGAGGTTAATTGTTCATTGCATATGATTTTTGAAAAATCTCTTCGATTTGATGACCAATTATATATTTTCTATTGTATTTGTACTTATCATATTCTCTTTTTACTTCTATTCATGTTTGTCCTATTTTTCTTAGATTTGTTTGGCGGATTCTCTCATAATTTGTTTGGTAGGATGCTAAATCCCCTTATTTTTCTCTTTTGTTCTTCTGTTAATAATGTAAGTTTTTAAGAACTCTGCTTTTGTGTTGCTGCAGCTGCATCCCAGGGTCTGATGGTCATGTTTTCACTGTCTCTGCTTCTGGGATTCAGTGATGACTTTTTAACCCAAGGGATGTTCTGAAAGCATCCTTTGCTTTCTTCAGAGTGCTTCTCTTTTATGTTTCGTTTTGGAATTTACTTTTGTTGTTAACTTTTCTGCTAGAATGCAGTATGTTCAGAAAATAGACTCTGCACGAGTGCTACTGAAAATGTGCTCTCTTGAGCATCAGCTGGGAACGCGTTAGAGCTGCACATCTACGGGCCCCTCCACAGGCCTGCAGAACCTGCATTTCTGTGGGTGGGGCCCAGAAACCCACGTGCCTGAGATCTTCAGGTCATTCCCGACGTGCCAATGTGTAACAGGGAATTTCCATTCTTCCCATTTCTACTTTGGATTCCTATCCCCTCTGCTATCTACTACTGATCAGTATTAGTTTATGGACATAGGAAAAGCAGTTGCATCATCATTATTATTATTATTAATTATTATTAAATTGAAGAATTTAATGTTGCAAAGGAAACTTGATGCCCTGTTCCTTTTTTTAAATTTATTTTTTATTGGTGTTCAATTTGCCAACATATAGAATAACACCCAGTGCTCATCCCGTCAAGTGCCCCCCTCAGTGCCCATCACCCAGTCACCCCCACCCCCCGCCCACCTCCCCTTCCACCACCCCTAGTTCGTTTCCCAGAGTTAGGAGTCTCTTATGTTCTGCCTCCCTTTCTGATATTTCCCACTCATTTTTTCTCCTTTCCCCTTCCCTTTCACTATTTTTTATATTCCCCAAATGAATGAGACCATATAATGTTTGTCCTTCTCCGATTGACTTATTTCACTCAGCATAATACCCTCCAGGTCCATCCACGTCGAAGCAAATGGTGGGTATTTGTCGTTTCTAATGGCTGAGGAATATTCCATTGTATACATAGACCACATCTTCTTTATCCATCATCTTTCGATGGACACCGAGGCTCCTTCCACAGTTTGGGTATTGTGGACATCGATGCTAGAAACATCGGGATGCGGGTGTCCCAGCGTTTCATTGCATCTGTATCTTCTGGATAAATCCCCAGCAGTGCAATTGCTGGGTCATAGGGATGCCCCATTCCTTGACTGAGCTGTCAGTTTACCTGCAGCTCTGAGAGGCCATTTCCCTCCAATTCAGAGCTTTTTACTTCAAACTTCATTTCTCTTATTTGCAGGGTTGGTTATGCTATAGTGAGAGGGTCATGCTCTGGTATCTTGAACAAACCACACTGAAAATGAGATGAGTTTAAGTCTTGGGGCGAGGGGGTTGTGACCCACAATCAGGATGGAAGGAGACTGCTGCATCCACATCCAGGCTCTCTTGTCTTCTGCTGGGTCACTCTGAGGCTGGACACCATACATTTTTGAGCGTCCTCAGTGGGCCTGAGTGTCACATCCCCGTGGTGGTAGTAAGTAAGCCGAAACGATTGTACTGTTTCTCTCCATCCTTGATCTCACTTCCCCTCTCCCTGTACTTCTTGGAATAATGTTCCAAATAAACTAACTGTATCAAGTAGTTATTGAGTATGTGCTCTGGGAGGCACCCAGTTGAAAGCATCTGTTTGTTTATATTCCAAATTAATGATCTTTTTCAGATTTATCTATGGTGCTAATGATGCTTTCTGCTTCAGACATGTTGAGAACTACAAAGCAAGTTTTTCTATTATCATTTTGTTTCTTATTTCTTCTAAAGCTTTTAACTTCAGTCTACATTTTGCGTAGTTTACAGCTATGCTCTTTGGAAGATTTAGAATCACTGTTCCGATTTATCTCTGTACTATAAAATGGGTACCAGAACCTTGGCTCAAATAATGGGCAGAATTTCCAACCTGTAATGGGAAGAAAAGCAGACCACACAGCTGAAAGAGTGGTTTCATCAAGACAACAGAGACTGACTGACAAACCACCAAATTTTCTCTATTGAAAGAGAATGTTGTTGTGTGATGGATAAAATTATCTTGAGAAATGCTCAGTCTCAGATGTAGTGTTGTGGGATTTCTCTTTTCTAGAAGTAGTCTGCTATCCGTGTTACAAAGACCCAAGCATGCAATGTTCTAGTGGAACGTCCTAATTCAGAGCTGTAGAGCAGCAGTATGAAAACACAGGTGTAGGACATCCTCACTAGTTGGGGGCTCTTTTCTTTCCCTGAAGCATCTGTGATGTAGATGAGACACTGTTGATTCAGATTGGTGGACTTATTGCAATTTGTGTTTCCTGACCATCACTGAGGATGTAATTCTGACCTAATGTAGCTGTTTCCTGGACCTTTCAGATTCCCCGAAAGGAATAAATCCAGTCTCAAGAGATAGCGATATATCTAGGGTAGATCTGTAAACAACACCACAATGTAAAAAAAATCGTTTCCCCAAGTGTCTACTCTCTTCTCTAACAAAAAGACCATGAAACCAATGCAATCTCATCAATGAGAATGTTGCCTTTAATGAATAGCTTGACCCATGGACATTAATGATATAATGTATCTCATTTATTGTTTTTTACGTATCTCATTTAATTATGAAACATGGATATGCAGAAAATACAGATTATCTTGAAACAGCTTGATTATATTTCCTAAATTCTTACAACTAATACAAATTGAGCTTTTATTCATATAAACAGTCTTTTCAATACCAACTAAACTGTATTGCTGTAGGTAAAAATAACTCTGATTGGAGATGAACCTGGAAATAGATGTCTCATTACACAGAACAATGTTTTATTCATAATTCCATATCCACTGTTCTGTTTCTCCTATCAGGGAGGAAAACTTGACGTGCTTTTTCTTAGGTAAATTATCAAACATTTTTTTTTTATTTACTTTATTCTAATTCTAGTGTAGCAAACCGAGTGTTATATTAGTTTCAGCTGTGCAATATAGTGATTCAACGATATAAGACAGCCAGTGCTCATCAGGACAAGTGCCCTCCTTAATCCCCATCACTCACTGAACCCATCCTCCCACCTACTCCCTCCGTGATAACATGTGTTTGTTCTCTATAGGTAATACTCTGTTTTCAGGTTGGCTAGTTTTTTATTTATTTTCTTAAATTCCACATGTGAGTGAAATCATATGGCATTTGTCTTTCTTTGTTTCGTTTAGCATTATATTATCCAGATCCATCCCTGTCATTGCAAATGGCAATATTTCATTATTTTTGATGGCTGAGTAATATTCCATTTTGTGTATATGTATATAAACACACCATATCTTCTTTATCTACCAATGTTCACTTGGACTACTGCCATAATTTGGCTATTGTAAATAATGCTGCAATAAACACAGGGATATGTGTATTCCTTTGAATTGATATTTTCATATTCTTTAGGTAAAAACTCAGTAGTGGAATTACTGGATCAAAGGGTAGTTCTATTTTTAATTTTTTTAGTAAACTCCATACTGTTTACCAGAGTGGCTGCACCAGTTTGCATTCCCTCCAACAGTACATGAGGGTTCCTTTTTCTCCACATCCTTCCCAATACTTGTTGCTTCTTGTGTTTTTGATTTTAGCCATTCTGACAGGTGTGAGGTAATATCTCATTGTGGTTTCAATCTGTATTTCCCTGATGATGAGTGATGTTGAACATTATTTCGTGCATCTGTTGGCCATCTGGATGTCTTCTTTGGAGAAATATCTGTTCATGTCTTCTGCCCATCTTGATTGGATTATTTGTGGGTTTTTTTGGTGTTGGGTTGTATAAGTCATGTCTATATTTTGGGCAATAACCCTTTACCAGATATGCCATCTTCTTCCATTCATTTTTTTTTAAACCATAATCCCTTGAGCCCTTTATTTATTTATGATAGTCACAGAGAGAGAGAGAGAGACAGAGACATAGGCAGAGGGAGAAGCAGGCTCCATGCTTCCCACCAGGAGCCCGACATGGGATTTGATCCCGGGTCTCCAGGATCGCGCCCTGGGCCAAAGGCAGGCACTAAACTGCTGCACCACCCAGGGATCCCTCCCCATTCATTTTGTTGTATAATAGCTTTGTTGATTATTTCCTTTGCTGTGTGGAAGCTTTTCATTTTGATGAAGTCCCAATAGTTTGTTTTTCTGTTGTTTCCCTTGCCTCAGGAGACACAACTAGAAAGATGTTGTTGCAGCCTATGTCCAAGACATTACTTGCCTGTGCTCTCTTCTGGGATTTTTATGGTTTTTTCACATTTTGAGTTTACCCCTGTATATGTCATAAGAAAGTGATCCAGCTTCATTCTTCTGCACGTTGTTGTCCTGTTTTGCTAACATCATTTGTTGAAGAAAACGTTTTTTTCCCATTGCATATTCTTTCCTGCTTTGTCAAAGATTAATACGCCATATAATTGTGGGTTTATTTCTGGGTTTTCTGTTCTGTTCCATTAATCTATATGTTTATTTTGTGCTAGTACCATATCATTTTGTTCACTACAGGTTTGTAATGTAACTTGAAGTATGGGATTGTGATACTTCCAGTTTTGTTCTTCCTTTTCAAAATTGCTTTGGCTATTCAGGGTCTTTTGTGGTCAAATATTTATTTACTCATCACTTTTTTCAAGTAAAAGAGTAATAGTTGACATTTATAAAGTAATCATTACATATAAAATTATATTCTTATTTATGCCTTATTTTATTTATTTTTGACAATCAGATGTTAAAAATACATAAAAAAATGAGGCTTGAGAAAATTGTTTCCAAGCCAAATAACTCTACTGACCAGTAAGAGCAAAATTAAGATGTGGACCTCAGTTTCACTGGCACGAAAGACCATACTATTTATTACCATACAATAATGATGTCATGTGGGATTGAGGAATAAAAAGGTGAGAGACTCCTGGGTGGCTCAGCAGTTGAGCATCTACCTTTGGCTCAGGGTGTGATCCTGGAGACCCAGGATCAAGTCCCACATCAGGCTCCCTGCATGGAGCCTGCTTCTCCCTCTGCCTGTGTCTCTGCCTCTCTCTGTGTCTCTCATGAATAAATAAATAAAATCTTTAAAAAAGGTGAATTACACCTATTTTCAATGCTAACAGAGCTCAAGATGAGATGTGTGTGTGTATGTACCAACTTTGACATTATGTACAAATAAATAAAAACTATAAAATATATAAAACTATTAGGAGCATCCAGACAAAAGAGAAATGGACAATGTCTCAGGAGGCTGGAGATTTTATCACACTAGTCTACACTACATTGACTAAAGGAGTAATGACATGGATCACAGAGTAGCATCATATTAATAATAATAGTAACACCTTCATAAAATCAATGTTTTTTGAAACACTAAGGTCTAAAATTGGCTTCAGAGAGAAAAATAAGCTTAATTAGCATTTTTCTGAAGTATGTGTATTTGGCAGACTATCACCATATCAAATTTTTTAGCTGGGCTTTCCTAAGTCAGCTAAGAGGGATGTTCAGAGGCAGGAATCTATCTTTACCCCTGACCTTGTATATTCTAGGGTAACCTAAATTATCAGAGAATTATTGAAATATGTTATTGCAATTCACTAAATTCAAATCACAATATTTTTTGATACATTTTAAAGCAATGTTAAGCATAAAAAATAATAGTAAGGTGTCACCCTTTTAAATAGGCAAAGAAATGTTGCCTGTAGCAATTTGGTCAACAGTCTCAAGTCAGGGACAGAAGCCCCAAAAGGATTTTAGAACGACAGATTTTTTTTTTTTTGAACGACAGATTTAAAAAAAAAAATTAAGTGTATTAATTATCTGGTTTAATACTCTCAATCATATTGCTGGCCACAACTAACAGACACTTAAAACTATTCTTCTAACACACGCTGAAAGATAAAATGATAGTTAAAATTTTTGAAAACCTTGGCATTATCCTTGACCTCAAGTGCATTAGGAAATCCTGTTGGTTCTACCTTCCAAAAAATCTTTACTCCTGGTTTGCTTCCCTGGGTGTTCCGCTGTGTGCTCAAATGTCACCTTTACAAAGGGGTCATTTATGGTCATCCTATTAAAATCAGTAACCCCTTAACATTACTTTCTAACCTTGTATCTACTTTTTCATTATAGAACTCTTCTCCAGCTGACATTATTTAGTAAAACATTGTAATAAGTTCCAAGATTATTAAGGATTCACATTATTGTGAGGCTACATTATTATGAAAACCATCAGTTTTAGATCTTGTCTATATTGTTAAAACTGTATTCTGGAACAAGAAAGTCCCAGTCACAGGCAGTGACTTCCTGATTTGCCCGCCCATGTCCCACCTGAACAAGGACTGAATTTTGACCAGCTCAGCCTGTAGTGGGCCTACCACCTGGCATCAGTTGCCAGTCATGCTGTCTGAGCAGGAGCCAACTCCACTGCATGGTTTCCGGGCCCTCTTCCCATGATACAGCCGTGAGTTTGATGGTTTAATGACCCCACTACAATACAGGCTCCGTGAAGACAGGAATTTGGTTTAGTTTACTACTTGCTACCTTGTGCAAAGCAGTAGGGGCCCACTTAACATATATTAATAACAATCACTAGATTAATTGGATTGCCACAGACATGTCAGGATGTGGGTCGTGTTTCTAGGAAAACTTCAGAGGGATTATTAATTTACTGATCTTTTACATGTTCCATAACCCAAATGATACTTCCAGCCTTCAGGGTGGCATATGAGGATTGGGCATCAGAGCTCATTCTACTCACGGACAAACTATGAAAGAGAAGCAGTGAAGCATGAGACAGACACTCTTCAAATGAGTCATTTCCATGATTCCATAGCTCACTTCATCACACTGTCATCCCAAAACAAGTATAGTTCAGGATCTTCTGAAAATGGGATAATTGGCAAAAGTTGATAATGTTCCAAGAATATTGTCTCATGATGTAGGAACTTAAAATGAAACAGGAGACTGCTCCAGACTTTGCCCTGCATAGAAAATACAATAGGGCCATAGAAAGAGCTGTGTTCCCATCATTCTATACGTAGAAGATCCTGGTTTCAAAAGAGCCACAAAGAGATGTATAGAAGAAGAAATTTAGGGTTGACTGATGCTTTTTGGTCCAAAAAGGTTTAAATATGAAGAAAATCAATCCAGCTTTCTTTGATCTACTTACTGCTTACTTATTGCAATTTTGAACTCTGTATGATTTTCCTTTTAAGCTATCTTGCATTCCAAATATAATTAAAGAGAACTGCAATTGTACTTACCCAAGGCAATAAATATTCTATAAAGTGACCCCTGATTATCTTATTTCCTCAGTTACTGAGCTGCTTAACCCTCCTTGCCTTTATAAACTGAGAAAAACAAATTCAATTCTGTGTTCCTGACTTTAATATTTTTTGCTCTATAATAAAATCCTTATTCAGCAAAAAGCACATAAACTGCCAAGTTATGTTACATTTTAATATATTTAAACATGAAACAACAAATTATTTCTATATACCTGTATATCTTTGCGTGATAAAGAACCCGTATTCAGCTAAAATAGATACCCCTTCCTTTTCCCTTAGACCTGAACATTAGAATACAATTGCACTCATTGTTGGGCATAGATCACTCTCACTGGAGGGAGGAGAAGAACATGTGACAGCAGCAGAGGGATGGGGGCAGAGGCAGAGCCTTGAACATATGGCGTGACTTCTCCTTAACATGACTCTTTGCATTGGGTTTGAAAAACCATATTTAAATGAATGAGGCCAAAATGCAAGCTTGACATGTGCATCAAAAAAGTATGAGATTAAGGAAAAGAATTTGACAGTCAAGTCAGAAGACTGCTCAGAAGAGACTAGCCTCTGATCATGGGCAGGTCTGCTTGGGTGTGTCAGGGGATGTGGTGTGGCAGAGATGGGAAAGCGCCATTCTCTTTACATCAGTCCCACTCATCAGCACTCTGGAGCTCTATGGAGTACAGGTTTGGAGAGCATGGTGGAAACGTCATGCTAGGCACAAACACCTGTGATTTCACACGAGATGACATTCACATGGAATCATGCAATGTTCTTGACATGGCTTTCTGCTCAGATGTCACCTAGAATGAAATATCTCTGAAGAAAAGGGCTGTGCTTACTGTGCTAATTCTCCCCCCAGGAGCCTAGAAACGTGTCTTATACAAGGCAGGTCTCCCATAGATGCAGGTGGAATGGATGAATGAAGTGCCAGCCTCAACAGGTGCAGACCGCACTATTAGGAGGACTCTTCCTGGCTCCATAAGTACCACGTACTATAGCAGTAAGAAAGAATCTCTTCATTGATTTTCAGAAATAAGAGAAAGAGAATTTGTGTTGAGGCACAAATATCTTCCTTCAGTCAAATTGAGGCTTGGAGTCCATGTAATTTGTGCATGAAGGTATATTTATATTATGGTTTAGGTATAAACTTGCAAGTTCAGGTTCCTTTGGATTTGACACATAAGAGTAGAGCGTAAAGGTTAACTCAAGAGAGAACATGATACAATGATGCCAGGCTGTAAGTTAGGATGACTTCCCATTTGCTCTTTATTTGTATTTTCCCAAACATATAGTAGAGATAGCTATAAAAAGGTCTTTAAAACTTAGAAAAGGCCTATTTTTTAAAATAATATAGGGGTGCCTGGGTTGCTCAGTCAGTTAAGCATCTGCCTTTTGATTTTGGTTCAGGTCATAATCTCAGGGTTGTGGGACTGAATCCTTATTGGGCTCTGAGCTCAACAGGGAGCCTACTTGGGATTCGCTCTCCCTCTCCCTCTGCTCCTGCCCACTGCACACTCTCTCTCTAAAATAAATGCATAAATATTTAAGAAAATAAAATGAAGGGGCTCCCTGGGTGGCTCAGCAGTTTGGCGCCTGCCTGCCTTTGGCCCAGGGCCTGATCCTGGAGTCCCGGGATCGAGTCCCGCATCGGGCTCCAGCATGGAGCCTGCTTCTCCCTCTGCCTGTGTCTCTGCCTCTCTCTCTCTCTCTCTCTCTGTGTGTGTCTATCATGAATAAATAAATAAATATTTAAAACAAAAGAAAAGAAAATGAAATAAAATCAAATAATATGTATGATGACTTCCACTCTTAGTAATAACTACATAAGACTCTTCTGGACAGCTACTTCCCAAAACATACCTATAACAGTTGGACACACTGTGTTTTGTGTTTATTATTTTATTAAGATGGTAATTCTCCCAATATTGATCTATAGACTCAATGCATTCCCAGTAAAAATCACAGAGGGTCTTTTTGAACAAAATGACAAAAACAGTCTCTAAAATTTAAAAGGAAAGGCAAATAAACTAAAAGAGCCAAAACCATTTTATAAAGAAAAGGTTTAGTGTACTCACACTACCTGGCCTGAAGATTTCCTGTAAAGCCACAGAAACCAAGAAAGTGCCTCATTTGCCCAAGGGCAGACATATAGTTCAACAGAATAGAGCACAGACCTAGATCCTCACTTATAAGTCAAATGTCTTTTGACAAAGGTGTCTGCATGAATCAATGGGATATAGATATTGTTTTCAGTAAATCGTACTGGAAAAAATGGATTTATGCTTGAAAAAAGAATAAACCTTTACTTTCACTTCACACCATGTTAAACAAACATACAATAGACAATAGGTTACAGAATTATATGTGCACACGAAAACCACAAAACTACTGGAGGAAAACAGGGAGAAACTTCATGACATTGAGTAAGGTGAAGATTTTTTTAAAAAGAAAAAAAGTATAAGTCGTAAAAGAAAAAGTAATAAAATGTATTTCATCAAGAAAAAAAGGTCAGCCACAGATTGAGAAAAAATACCCATAAAACCTATATCTGACAACGAACTTGAATATGTAAAATAAATATTTTAAAAATATCTTACATGTCAAAAATAATAAAACATCACACTAATATAATGGGAAGATCTTTAAAATGACACTTCACAAAGAAGAAATGAGTGGATAGGGAGTACATGGAAAAATGCAACTTCAAACAACAAGAAATCACTGAACACACAAGAACGGCTGAAGTTAAGCGATTGATATTATCAAGTGTCATCAAGAAAATGGAACAACATTTAACTCCTATGTTGCTGGTGAGGGTGCAAAATGGTACAACCACTCTCACAATCACTTGGCCAGTTTTTCAAGATTTTAAACACGGATTGGCCACATGACCCAGCCATTCCATTATGAGATATTTCCCCATATACAGCCACAAAAAGACTGGTATGCCTCTTCATCTCTTACTACAGTCTTTGGGATAAACTTTAATTTATCTGATATGAGGATTGCTATCCCAGCTTTCTTTTGAGGACTGCTTGAACGGTAAATGGTTCTCCAGCCTTTCATTTTCAGGCTGTAGGTGTCCTCAGGTCTAAAATGAGTCTCTTGTAGACAGCAAGAGAGTGGTTGCCTCTGGAGGATGGAAGAGGAATTTAACTGGGATGGGTGTACAGGGGACTTCAGAATTCTGAGGAACTGGAAATGGCCTATTTCTTTTTCTAGGTTGTGGTTACCCAGGCATTCATTTTAAAAATTTTCATTGAATTGTATATGAATGATTCGTGTACTTTCCTATTTATATAAATTCACAATTTTTTTAAATGTAAAACAAAGCAAAACTAAAAGACTGGTATGCAAATATTCATAGCAGTACTTTCCATATTAGTAAAAAAAAAAAAAAACTGGAAATAACTCAAACCTGCATGAACTGGCATAAGAATAAATTATAGTCTATCCATACTACCCACACTCTACAACATAAGGGAACAGATTTTTTAAAATTTTTAATTTATTTTATTTTTCAAAAAATATTGTATTTATTTATTCATGAGACACACAGAGAGAGGCAGAGACACAGGCAGAGGGAGAAGCAGGTTCCCTGTGGGGAGCCCAATGTGGGACTCTATCCCAGGACCCCGGGATCACAACCTGAGTAGAAGGCAGATGTTCAAACACTGAGCCACCCAGGCACCCCAAAGGAACAGATATTAATCTGCACAGTGACATGGATAAAGCTTAAACACAGAATACAGAGTGAAGAAAGGCAAATTTAAAAGACTACCCCCTATATTGTTCCATTTGTATGGTATTATAGAAGAGGAAATAGAAATTATTCTTTATCAAGTGTGACAAAAATAATTTGAGCTTTAAAATTTCATAAATGATCATAACCAGTCTGGAGCCATGCTGGACTTCCTAGGTCACTCTGTCTATCTAGTTGTATAAACAAGATGACTTATGGTGAGCACTGGCTCTCCTTGGAGGTCAGTGACCATGGCCGTCGCATAGGCATTGTGTGCCCACAGGGCCACCCCCCAATAAAATCCCTGGAGTCTGAGACCCAGGTGAGTATGGCTAGCACAGCACACACATCAGAATTCACTGGTGGACTGTGTCCTGTGTACAAGAAAGCTCATTCTTGGTTTCCTCTGGACATTGCCCCACATGCTTATTTCCTTTGCTGATTTTGTTGTTGATTTTTCTGTGTATCTTTTTACTGTAATAAGCCAAAATCATGAGTATAATGCCTTCTGAATCATTTTATCAACCCACCAAACTTTGAGAGGATCCCAAAGACCCCCCCTCCTTAGTTTAACATAACAAAAAATATGAAGGAAGCAACGAGCAAAGAAAACAGTGAATATTGTACAATCAACGAAAGAGTAATTAACCAACCTTATTTATTTATAGGGTTTTGCATACTGAATATATGTAGTAATTTATATCAGAAATACTCGAAATCATAGGTATAAAGATACAGTATCACATTTCTCTAAACTTTTATAGTATAAATAAATGACATAGGCTTTTTTATGAAAACAATTTCTTTTTCTGGAGCAATGAGTCAGAATTCACATTAAAAAGATCATATTGTATATAGCAAAGAAATAAATTCAGAAAAATATAAATTCAGAAGTCATTTCTGTATATGTTCATACATTTCCCTTACACTGAGAAAATACCAGGGTGAGGGCCCAAGTCCCCCAAAGCTCTTCAGCTAATATAAAACTCCAGCTGGAAAGCATGTGTAAGATGTCCTAGGGTCTCCATCTGGGTCTATATAAGGTCCCCAGAAAGAGGTAGCGACAACTAGTTCTCTTCCTTGATGCCAGGCCACCATGAAGTTGAACGTCCCCGGGCTTCCATGTGTTTGCAATCTCCCTGGATGCAACATTCGTACTCACTTATTATGCTCCTTTCTGAAAATCCTCCCACTGCTGTTTTTCCTTTTAAGCAGTTTACTATTTATGTAGAACCAATATATTCCTGAGCAAAAAAAGCTCTATCACCTAAAAGCTCACTGTTGCCCATAAATATCTGTCCTTTGTGCTTGACTTAATGGGGTGTGAATTTTTCTTCTCCTCAGAGAACCAAAGCTCTCTCGGCAGCTGATTTTCTGAGACCATATAAGGTATGAAGATGTGAGCGAAGGCAACCTTCTCTGTCTTGCCCGTGGTCATTTAAGCCATTCATATTCTATTAGTAAGCCCAAACCCTGCCTACATTCGGGGTCACGTTGCTTGACCAATTATTCTGATACTTCTGTGTCCTCATTGTGGACTCTGTGACATTTTGGTGCCTTCGCCCATGTTAAAACAGAGGAGTGAAACACCTCACAGCCTTTTTTCTATATCGGCCTTAATATCTTCCCTCCTTGCCTCCTTTGGGGACACACTTCCACAACCACCCAAGAGTTGTCTTCACTTCATCTGCGTGTGGCCTCATGCGTCCTACCAGCCGCTGGGATTCTGAAACTCTGTGCACCCACCAGTGAAGTAGAGGACACCTCTGAGAACACTGGTTACTCTGTATGTCACCTGACCTTCCCTGCTGCACATCCTTCTGTCACAGCATCTCCCTGAGACTCATGCAGTTAATGCTCTACAACCAGCAATCACAACGCTCTTGACACTCTGTTGAATGTTCTGTGGCAATAAACGGGTTAAATCCGCTGTCATATTTATCACACTTGGGTGCTGCTATGAAATGTGATGCCACAATAAGGTGTAACATTTAATTTCAGATGCCTCCTTGTTGATTTCCCTATATATCAACCACAACACACATTTGGGCACTAAAAACACATACGTCTGTAGGATCCGTTTCCAGAGTCTTCAAGTCTTTCCGAGTCTCTTCTGTGAGACTAACTCTACCTAACACATTATAATTTCAATTTGTGATACTTGTCCTCATAACTCTATGTGGGTAAGCTTATGCTCAAGTTAAAAAAGAGGTGACCATGATATTTTAGCAAATTCAAAGTCATGGTCAATGATAAGAAATTCTATTTTAGAAGGAGAACAATTGGTATCCAGAATTGTTTAAAATTATTTAAAATATAAGTTCAGTCTTGGAGGATTGATCGTATCAAGTATGCCATTTATTTTATATGTAGTTCATATGAAGATAAAGAGAATTTCTGAATAGATCACTGCCAATTCATGGTTAGATACTAAATGCATATTAATTTCCTCCAGCCACAAGTGTCCCACCATGCTTCAGCTAAAAGAATAAATTGTTATTCTATTTGCAAAATTCAAAATGTGGCTTTATACTTTCTTAATATAATGTAGTTATTTGGGTTAAAATTCATGTAAGATATTCTTATGGGTGAGGCTTTTTATTTTTCCCTGAGAAACAACTGATCCATACATATGAGATGGTCTACACTCGTAGTGCCGTAAGTAAGTATCTAAACAGAATAGCCGTTACACGTATTAGTCGAATTTTAGTGTATGGATGGCAAGTCCGGCGGTCACGTCAGATTCCCTGAGGTAGCAGAAATGGACTGGACATTTTCATTAAAAGCAAAAGAAAACTTATTGATTTTGATTTTAGGCATTTCACAGAAATATTAGGCAGTCCATTTTTCTTGATGAAACTACTTTTGAGATCACAGTTATGAGTTAAATATTGAATTTAATATGTAACCCATTTTGTATTGCTTTCCTAGTGCATTCTGACCCAATTAGGGAAAAACGCTGGAGAAGGAACTTAGTCTAATTCACTACTGGAATAATTTTTAAATAAAGATCAATTAGATCATCATCAAGTTAAAATTATCACAAAGTATAAAACAGATCAATTATAGATATTCTGAATTACCAGTGGAGAAAAATTGTATATGATTTTGAGGAATAGTCATTAAAAAATACACACAAAAGGGGGATCCCTGGGTGGCTCAGCGGTTGAGCGTCTGCCTTCGGCCCAGGGCCTGATCCTGGAATCCCGGGATCAAGTCCCACATCGGGCTCCCTGCGGGGAGCCTGCTTCTCCCTCTGCCTGTGTCTCTGCCTCTCTCTCTCTCTCTCTCTTTGTGTCTCTCATTAATAAATACATAAAATCTTAAAAAAAATACACACAATGTTTTTTTTGTTTTTGTTTTTTGTTAGCTGAAAGATGATTCAGGAATGAGTCAAGAAATGCACTAGAAGAGCATCCAGAAAGTAATGCAATAAGAGGTGTTGCAATCCTTTTCTTAAAGAAGATATTTGAAATAGTTTAAAAATCATGGAAGCCACCGCAGATTGTGAAAGACATTATTAGCATTTATACATTCAAATCAAATTAAATCTTACTATTTAATTATGGAATAAATGATATACTTTATGTACTTAAGAATACACTTATATTCTGTGACTATAAGTTAGATAGTGAAACTGGAAAGCAGAAATGTACAATAAAATCTTAAAACCAAGAAAAAAGTAATAAGAAAAAATGTATAGCAATACAAATACTTTTAACCACCATAATTTTTGTTTTCTTTTAAAAGAAAAATAATTACCTACTGAAACAACTTTATGGATTTAGTTATAAGGTGGAAAGCTAATGCATTACTTATCTTTCAACATCCTCTAAAGCTTGTCACTGAAATAGTGATTGCAGAATTTTATTTCTGCCAGTGATAAATGTGGCAGGAAGAGAACAGGTTAGCTTTACCAAACCAGCAGTTACAAAACTATCTGTGTCTTGATATGTCATAAAATTTTATTTAAAAGCCATTGAGAAGGAATAAATATGGAATCTCATAATGTCATTTTTACACTCACTTTTTTGGAGAATATCTTTACTTTAAAATATGTGTTCTTACACTTTATAGGCAGTACTTAGCTTCCTAATGTAAAATCTACTTCCCACTGTTACCCCATGAATAATTCTGATATGGAAAGTTATCTCAGTAAATTTCTCACACATCTCAAGTAAGAAACACTTCCATTTATGTCTTCTTATCAGGGAGATGAGTAGATAGCACTACATACTCCTTTCAAAATCCCTAAAGTTCATATTTAACTACAGAAATATGTTCTTTTATTTTTCCTACCACCCCTAAGGTATTAAAATATTACTGTGGCCTTGGCAACGAATATTATTCAATGTAGAAGTTTATTCTGGTATAGGTTTAAAGCTACACAAATGAGGATCCAGACAACGAAGCAGGTTTTTGTTTCTCATGTTATCTGAAATGTGAGAAATTAATGACTGCTAAATGTAAAAAAAAAAATAAAAACAAAAAAAAACAATAAAACTTAGGAAGCAATGTCTAAGATTAAAAATAAAAGAAACTCAAAGTTTGTTACCAGTTTCAAAAAGTCATTTTCCTGCTTAAAGACACGCTTTTACCCAGGAAGTGTTCGTGATTATAAAACTTACTTTCTGAAAATGGAAAGAAACTTGGAAAAAAAAAATATATCACATGGCTGTTTGGGCACACGAGCCACGGTGGGGGGGGGCACACTAGGTGTGTCGTCCAAGTCGTCACCTCCCGCAGCATAGAAGGGGGGCACAAGCAGAGCCCCAGGTGTGTCCTGCAGAAGAGGGAGGCAGCAGAGTTAGGGACCTGCAGGTGCTTAGAATTTGCAAGACAGAGACCTGGAGAGGAAGGGGCTGTAGAGAGGTGTCCCGGGGGTCAGACCGAGGGCTGCCTGTGGGCCTGGGGTCTGGATCAGCTCCATGGGTCTGTCCCCTGCACCAGGGACAGATCAGCTCCATGGGGCTGAGCAAACAAGAGCGGAGGATGGGGAAGCGCCAGTGCCCTGCAAGCCAAGCAGTCTCCCGGATCTCGCAAAGTGCCAGGAATCTCTGGAGACCCCAGGAGAGGGCCAAGGGACACGCGGGGGTGTGCTGGAGACCCCAGAGGAGCCGCTCAGGGTCTGTGCCACCTCGGGGCCCTGGGGTGGGGGGACTCCTGACTCGCCCCAAGATAGCTAGAAACACACATTTAAATAAATCAAGCTGCTCGGGTGTATTATCAGCCTAACAGATGTCTAATTGTATTGCCTGGAGGGGGAATGGGTGGGAGACAGAAAAAAAAAATATTTGAAGAAATCACAGCTGAGAAATTACCACATTGGATAAAAAGTATAAACTAATGATCCAAGAAGCTCAAAGAAGCCTAAGGAGGATAAACATAAACGACATAAAGACACGTCATGATGAAGATGCTATCAACTAGCATCTAAAGAGCTCCATGACACGCCCGGCGTGCAGGGCAGGACGACAGAGGGACAGGACCTCTGGAAGGACAAGTAAAGAGCTCCGTGGACACTATCCCCAGCAAAGTAACTTAAATGGTGGAAATTATTATTATTATTTTTTTAAAGTTAGTATCCGTCCTTGGACATTTTTGCAAGGTCATGCAGAAAATGGAAAAGAACATTTGCTCAGATGCGTGCCTGACTTCAGCAGGAGCAGGGGGAACGTGTGGCATCTGGGCCACAGTGTGCACCTGGGAGCCCTGCCCGGATGTCCAGTCCGGGCTCCCTCCACCGGGCTCTCAGCTTGGGTCTGGATTCCCTGCAGCAGGTGCAGGACTGGATCTCATCCTGTAGGTACCCTCCATCCCATGTCCAGTTCAGGCTCCCTCCACCTGGCTCTCCACCTGGGTCTGGGCCCCCTGCAGCAGGTATGGGAATATTGGACCTCACCCTGCAGGCACCCCCCACCCCATGTCCTGTCTAGGCTCCCTCCACTGGGCTCTCATCCTGGGTCTGGGTTCCCTGCAGCAGGTGCAGGAGGACTGGGTCCCCACCCTGCAGGCACCCCCACACCCCATGTCCCGTCCAGGCTCCCTCCACTGGGCTCTCAGCCTGGGTCTGGGTTCCCTGCAGCAGGTGCAGGAGGACTGGGTCCCCACCCTGCAGGTACCCCCCCACCCCATGTCCCGTCCAGGCTCCCTCCACTGGGCTCTCAGCCTGGGTCTGGGTTCCCTGCAGCAGGTGCAGGAGGACTGGGTCCCCACCCTACAGGCACCCCCCACCCCATGTCCCGTCCAGGCTCCCTCCACTGGGATCTCAGCCTGGGGTCTGGGTTCCCTGCAGCAGGTGCAGGAGGACTGGGTCCCCACCCTGCAGGCACCCCCCACCCCATGCCCCGTCCAGGCTCCCTCCACTGGGCTCTCAGCCCAGAGGTTCTGAGACACAAGCCTTCTGGGCCTGCCGCTTGCCACTTGCCTCTCACCCAGCTTCTGACAAGCACCTAACATCAGGGAGTTAGAAGCTAAGTCCACAAGCCTTCCTGGCCTGAACCGTGCCACTTGCTCTCACCCAGCTTCTGACCAGCCTCTAACATGAGGGACTAGCAGTCCCCCCACAACCGGGCGCCTCCCCAGGGGGATCGGCTCAAGGGTAAAATATACCTAGTGTTCCTGGCGCCCTGGAAGGTGTGCATGACCCAAAGTGCAAAGCAACTCTCAGGAATGGTGGGAGAGGGTTTTCCTAAGCTCTAGTCCCAGGACAACCGTGGGGCGAGAACCCTCAGAATGGGAAGCAGCCCTTCCCTCGGGTCACCCACATCGCCAGTGCTCAGTGCAGCACACTGACTGGCTAAAGGGATTTGGCTCCAATCTTCCACCAATAAATGGCTTATATCATCCCAGGAGCTACTTTTTTTTTTTTTAAAGACTTTATTGAGAGAGAGAGAGAGAGAGAGAGAGAGAGAGCGGGAGGAGGAGCAGAGGGAGAGGGAGAAGATCACCTCCAGCAAACTTGGAGCTGAGCAGGGAACCCCAGGTGGGCTCCTCCCAGGACCCTGAGATCATCAGCGGAAACCAAGCATCTGATGCTTGATCTAACCCACCGAGCCACCAGGCACGCCCTCCCCGATATTTTTAGACAACCAGCATAAAAAATAATAGGGGAAGGGGCGAGTGGGTGGCTCAGGTCATGGTCTCAGGGTCATCAGTTCAGGCCCATGGGCTCCCTGCTCAGTGGGGAGTCTGCTAGACATTTCACTCTCCTTCTCTCTCCCCCACACTGTGAATTATTTATTTAGAAAAAAGATTTCATTTTCTCAAAATGTTAAACATAGCAACTGACAATTCCACCCCTACTCATATGCCCGAGAGAAATAAAAACCTTATATGCGGATGTTTATGGCAGCATTATTAGTAAGAGCCAAAAAGTGGAAACATGTATGTGTCAATTAACTGAATGGAAACATAAAATGTTGAATAAACAAACAACAGAAACCTATTCATTAGTAAAAATAAATGAACTACTGATGCCTGCCACAGCAGGAATAAATGTCAAAAATGTGGTAAGGGGAAAGAGCCAGTCATCAGAGACCACGTTGTAGGAATCAATTTTTATGAAATGTCTAGAACAGGCAAATCTGTAGGACAGCAAGTAGTTTAGGACTTTCCTACAGCTGGGGGTGGCAAGGGGCTGAGAAATGGGCTGCTTCTGCTAAATGAGTTTTTTTTTTTTTCAGGGAGAAACAAAAGATTATAAATTAGATCGCAGTGATGTTTGCACAACAGGATGAGCTCACTAAGAACTTTGGATTGAGTGAAATGTATTCTGTGTGCATTATATCTCAATACAAATTTTATAGGAAAAAAAAAAGGAATCCCAGGCTGCTGTTCAAAAATGCTATACACCAGAAGATAATGAACACTATCTTTAAAGGTCTGCAAGCCAAAGATTAAAATGGAAATGAAACTACTTATTTACATACACAGGCACACACAAAGGTTAAATAATTAAGTAAATAAGCTATAAATAAAGGTAGCTAAGTTTTTTACTATCAGAGAAAACATTAAAGAGGAGGAGGGTAACGTAAATCCTGTGCTGCTAAATTTAAGTCAGAGATAGTACTTTGAAGTCATTTTAGTGTTAACATGGACAGAATATTATGGAAAAATTATAGATTTGTGTGTATACTTACTGATTAGTATACATATATTTATATATTATATATTATATATAATATAATGATTAGTATATATCTGATAATGATTGATTATATAATGATATATAATATCTGATTATTGATTATATGATATATAATATAATGATTAGTATATATCTTACTGATTAGTATATATATTTATATATATTTATATAAATATATATATTTATATATATACTAGTTATGTGTGTATAGATACAGGTTTATATATAAGTATACATACACACATATATGTTAATCAAACTATGGAAAAATGATAAGAAAAAGCTGTATGTACAACCAAGCCAATAATCCCAAATATTCTTTTAAATTAATGTTTCAATTATTGTTGACAGATGTAATATAGAAAAGATATCAGATTTCATGGTTGATTAATTTTTCTAAAGGTCAAGTTAATAAGATTAACCATTTCTGCATGACTTCACATTGACTTTAATAAGCTAATTTGTTTTATGAATCTCAAAAAAAAATGCACAAAACATGCAGTTTACTGGGATTTATTTGACCACAGAATACTTTTCTGAGCTATTTTTCATGGGGAAAATGTTCTGCACAAAATGACAGGCTATAAATTAATCCAAATATAGGGTGAAATAAAAACTAAGGAAGGTTACAGAACATCAGCATGCATCTATATATATATTGAAAGATGTACTCTTTTTAAAACCCTTTTAAAAAATGGGGGTTGGCTGTATTTTTTGTAAGTCATAAATAATAACACAGGTTCGATGAACCGATCATCAATATGATTTCCCAAAATTTTATCCAATTAAATGTTTGTTCCATTGGACAAACATTTTATATAAAAAATGAAATATCTTTTTGACAAAAATTAACAAACTGAAATAACCAGTCAAAAATAAAACTGTTTCTGAGGGCCCTTGGAAAAATTATTTCTGGGAAAATAATGACAAAGTTTTCTTAGATTCATACATAAGAATCTTATTCTCTGAATGCCGCTTCATCACCCACACTCCTGGAACTCATTTTTCACATAAGCTTGCATCAAATATCTGGCAGGATGACTCTATCTACATGGAGATAAATGCAAGTGAAGAGATGTGAAATGAGCACAGTGAACTCTTGAAATCCTATCAAGTTCAAACTGTACAAGATTAACTGGCAATTTCTGTAGTTTCTTGATTCAAATTCTCTCTTATCTGTGGATAAGCATAAGTCTGTTGGGTTTAGCTCATGTCTAGTCTTAAGCGCAGCTTCACTAATGTTTATACTTTTGAAGACGGATATGGGTTCCAAAGACTCCACGTTCCTCATTCAACTATAAAACAACTAAGGGAAGAATGGAATTATCTCCACTGAAATGTTTCTAAACAGATTTAGGTAGCTGAAATGATTAGGTTTTAAAGTCAAGATTACACTGGAGGCTCCTTCTGGGTCTCACTGACTCACTGGAGATTTGCAACTGATGAAAATGTTCCTAAAGGAACGAGTTATTTGATTCTTTGTGCAGACATCCGAGCCTACACATCTCCCATGGGCGGAGTGAGAGACACCTGCAGAATCGGCCGTTAGCATGCTTTTAAATGGCAGGAAGTTCTACACACACCAGCAAAAGCAAATCGGGGACCTCAGTCTATAAGGTATGTCCATTGATCCCAAATCCAAAGAAATAGAAACAAAACACCATGAAAGTTCAATGTTTCCTTTTCATCAAGGCTCTTTCAAGTGAGAACTGAAGCGTACACACTCATGGTCCCGGGTGTCTGACATAGCCTGAAATGACCAGTGGACTTTGGTAACACACTGTGTCACCACTGAACACTGTATGCTGTGTCCCAGTGCAGTGAAAGCCAAGTTCCCCGAAGCTAAACATGGTCTAAGCCAAGTACCATCTAAAGAGTTGCTGCTATAGATGCTCGCCATCCTTGGAATGAGCTTGCCCTTGAACCTCTGTGCATCTTAAAGTGGCAACTGACAGCAATCTTGGTGGTAAACAGTGTTCTAAGATGTGCCCCCCTATTCCTACCCCCCTGGTGAATGCACCTTGTACAACGGTCTCTTCTCCTGAGCATGGGAGGCCAATCTGAGGTATCACAAATAGAAGTCAGAGAGACTTCAAGATGCCCTAGTGCTCTCCTGTTGGCCTCAGAGCAGCAAGCTGCCATGAGAAAGACAGGGCCACAGGTAGGGAACGGTGGCATCTTCTATAGGTGTTTGAAATGGTCTCCAGTTGACAGCCAACAAGAAAATGAGGGCTTCGGTCATCCTGCAGTCACAAAGAACTGAATTTTGCCAACACCCACTGAGTTTGGAAGAGGACTGGAGCCTCGTAGGAGATCACAATCTCAGCTGGCGTCCTGCTTTCCACCCACATCCCGATTCCTGACTGGGGGAAACGGGGAGATATTAAACAGGTGTTCCTTCAAACTGCCAGGTTTGTGATAATCTGTCTGATAGAGATAGAAACCCAATGCGATTTTGATCTGATCTTTCACATGACCTGAAGGGAAAAAAAAAAAAATTGCATATGAGAACACAATGCTGTCAACCTTCCTAACATAATAATAAAAGGAAAATTTATACTCTCTTCTTTGTTGAGTCTCTCAACACATAAATAATGCTGCCTCTTCCAGTGTCTTACAATCCCAGGTATATCAATCATTCTCAAAAAAAGAAAAATCTTAATCATTTTGTTTACACTTTTTAATACATCCTTTTTCGGTTTAATTGTCCAAGCCAAACTTGGATTCAAATAAAATAGATAAAAGTTTATCCAATTAAAAATGCATTTTCTAGGATTTCTAGACAAGTAGCCTCCAAATACTCCAAGTAGAAATAGAGCTTGTATTTGCGTTTAATTTATAATGTTTTAAAAAAGCAAGTTAACATGAAAATCTTTCAAGGCTTAAGGTTTTGTAGAATGTCAAAATTAATAATTCAAATTAGTACAATTATATTTATTTGTTTAATAATCGTTTCATTTAGAATAAAAGATTTCAAATATCACATTGTTTAGACTAAGTAGATATGAAAGAGATTTTAAAATCAACATAATACATTGAAATAATTGTGTGGTTTTATTCTATGAATGTAAAAAGACACACAATTTGAAAATTATGAGACTTCATGCTCCATTAGATGAGAAAAGGTATTAGAAAATACAATACCTATGATAAATATGTTAGCCACTATGAGTCATAGTATAACCATGACTATTGTAATAGTCATAAAAGCAATTGTTAATGATGATTATGGGAACAGTCTTTTAAAATTGAATTTAGGTTTAATAAATCAAATAAGAAGAACAATAGAAGAGCAAAAGAATTCCTGTAAATGACTGGGGACAAGAACACTTGAAGGAATTTATTAGGATGTATTATGTTTTAAAATTTTCTATGGCAGCACCAATTACCTTAGGATAAAATTGACCAAAGTAGGTTCAAAAGAAAACTGCAATATGTAGAACAATTAAGCTTATTGAAGCAATTATACACATGCATATATTTCTTAATTTGTTTTTTTTTTTGATAAATTGATTACCCTATTTTATAACCTTAGTGTTAGGCAGTGCACCAAACAGATTACCAAGAGACAAGAAGTTTTAAAGTTTTATGGAGTGCTGAAAGACTTACTAAAATTCTCTAGAGAGGCACTTCTTGGTGTTTGATGTGAGTATGCATTTCCTGGGAATCTCATTACAATGGAGATACTAATTCAGTAGGACTGAAGCAGGACCTAAATTTTTCATTTCTAATAAGCTTCTATGTCTTCACTACCTCATTCCTCTGAAGTCTTTGGGCAACCAGTGTGAATTATGACTCACTTGAACAAGAAGTAAAATCTTTGAATGTATATAAATTCAGAATTCTGTCTCTATTATTGCCTCTATAACTAGTTTTAAAAAATACTTAACAAATATATATTGATGACTTGGTTCTTTATTTGAGAGTGCTTCAGTGCATTTCAAAGCAAGGTTGATCTTTTTTTTTTTTTTTTAAGATTTTATTTGTTTGAGAGAAAGAGAGGGAGATCATAAGCTGGGGGACGGGTGGAGGGAGAGGGAGAAGCAGACTTCCCGCTGAGCAGGGAGCCCAATGACACAGGACTTGATCCCAGGATCCTAATATCATGACTTGAAGAGAAACCAGATGCTTAACCAACTGAGCCTCCTGGGCACCCTGGGAAGTGAGGTCAATCTTATGATCAAAATCAATGATAGTTGGTCATTGTTATGGGTTGTACTGCGTCTGCATGCAAGATACACTGAGGTTTTAATCATCAATATCTGTGATTTGCAAAGAAAGTGTATGTGCAAAGAACATACAATCAACTTAAGATGAGGTCCTTGGAGTGGTCCCTAATCAAATATGACTCATCTGACAAGAAGAAGAGTAAACAGAGATAGGGAGAGGACTGCCACGAGACATCAGAGGGAGGGAGTGGAGGGATACACTTGCAGGCCAAGGAAGATCTGGTGCTACACAAAGTTAGAAGGAAGGAGAACCTTCCCTAAGAGGCTCTGGAAGGAATGGCTCTACCCACATGTTGGCTAGAGAAATCAAGTAATTTAGAAATCAAGCAATTTCTAGAAAAAAACTCCAGTACAGCAAGAGAATAATTCCTGTTGTTTTAAGCAACCCACTTTGTGTCACTTTGTAATAAAAACCCTAGGAAACTAATGCAATTATTAATCATATTGGGGGGGGTGGTACACTTGAAAGCTTGTTTGCATAATAGTATTGAATAGTAATTAATTATTAATTACTCATTTTCTAAATTTCCTCTATTCTCATCCATTTATTCCTTTTAGCTGTAACAGGCAAAAGCTTTATTGAGCTAGTGAAGTAAAACACACACACAAAAAATTCACCAGTACCACCTGGATTATTAGATGGAGCTTTAGAAATAAAAATGCCTTCTAAGAAATTAATAATTTCCTCTTAAATCTTAAAATTTTCACATTAGTCAGAAAGTGTAATTATGCCCATTGTAAAATACAAAGTTAGAGTAGCTGAATGGTTTGTGTAAATAGTAAATGGAAGCAGTAAATGAAGAGGTCCTCAGTAAGAAGACATTGTTTAAAATTCCTATGGTTTATTTGGTGAAGTGGATACTAGTATTATAAAAAAAAATATCAATCCCTTGGTCATCAATCAACCAATTAACCAATCATCACTGCTAACTTTGTGATAAACATTCAGCTATCAATTGAGGTCAATCTTATGATCAAATTGGAATATGAATAAAGATATATTCTTTTACCAGAGAGCTTACAATAAAAGCAAAATAAATAATATTTTAATGGCAGTATTTTATTCCTTTCCCCTCCTTCTAACTTGTATTTCTTTGTAAGCCTATGTGACCTCTAAACCAATATTTTTTTTCAATATAAGTTCCTTCTTATCTAAGAAATCATTCCTCTAAGTAAAAGGTGGCTTAAAAGAATAAAACAACAATGGTTCACCATTGCTCTTGTCCAACCACCATTGCAGCATCATAGCACACTTGACTCTCCAACTCTTTCCACCCTATCCATGGTTCCTTCACACTGTTCCCTGCAGACACTATCTTCCTGTAATAACAGCATCACTGACCCATGCTGTTCTGTCTACAGTGGACACCCTTCCCATCCTCTTTGCCTAGATAGCACCCTTTTAAGCTTTGTATTTCAACAAATCTTGTTTTCTTGAGAAAGACTTCTGTGGATTTCCTGCATCAATCAGACACCTCTGGTATACACTATTATCATCACGTATATGTCTACATCATAACATGGATGTGACTTTGGATTATTATGTCTATTATAAGATCAAAATATATCTCATCTTGCAGTGATAAAGCATGTTTCACATGTTTTTTCAACCTTAAGACCTAAAAGAGGACCTGGAACTTCATAAATAGTCAGTAGATGTCGTCTTAGTCGAGAAGTAGAGGCACATGCTTATATACTTCATAGGAAGAGAATACAGAGTAGCTGAGGGAGTAAGTGCTGGAATGCTATATGGTACAGAAGCCCAAGGAGACGAATGCAACTATTAATCCTATTGGGGGAGGGGGTTCTTAAAGGCTCATTTGCACAAAGTCCATTCTAGGCTTTAGGAAACATTGCCACATTTTTAGATAAACAGTGAAACTGAAAGTAAAAAATTACTCAGATGTGGTTTTCTAAGTGAAATGATATTGTGTCAGACTGGTTAACTCAAAGCTTAACTGGGGTTTCAATTAGAAAGAGAATGTTCCAACCAGTAGAGGAGACGAACCATGTTCATAACTTTGAGCTACGGTCCTATGTCATTTTTCTGTCTGTAATTTTAAATTTTATAAGTAAGTTGATATGAACCTTTCCAAGGCCATGGGCTTTCTAAAACAGTGGGGGGAAACTTTTATTTAGTTTTCATTTAGAAGTTCCAATTATTTAAATTTTGAGTCTACTCCAGAAGCATATTAGAGACTTCACTGTACTGTATGCAGCGTACCGAAATGAGAAGCCAGTTGAACATGAAGTTAAACTGTAAAGAAAGATCAGGAACAAAGCTAGTGAGAAAAAAATCATGTCAGATTATCCCACAGAAGAATAATTAACACTGCAAGGTCTTTTTTTTTTTTTAAGATTTTATTTATTTATTCATGACAGAGAGAGGAGGGGTGCAGAGACACAGGCAGAGGGAGAAGCAGGCTCCATGCAGGGAGCCCGACATGGGACTGGATCCCAGGTCTCCAGGGTCACGCCCTGGGCCAAAGGCAGGTGCTAAACCGCTGAGCCACCAGGGATCCCCCAACACTGCAAGTTCTGATTTAAGGTCCAAATAGCCAAAGCCAAGCAAAACTAAACGCTATTCACATATGTCTGTAAGACAAAAGTTTAAAATATGTAAAACACAAAAATACGCTTCATACGCTATTTCATTCATAACCCTGATGCAAGCACATGACAGGACAAATCAGATAAGCTGACCGTTTAAGAAACTGGAGTGAGATGAGGAGGGGAGTCAAGGTGATCAGGGTGTGCACACCGCGCATCTAGAGGTCTGGCCCCGGTGCCACGTAAAATAAAGGATGGAAATCCCAATGCTTTCAGGATCCAGGCAGGCAGAAAAGGCATCAGCTCCCCGATGCAATGGCTGCGAAAGGGGAGGATGCTGGCCAGCCCTAAGAGCACAGGCTTCCAGTCTGAACATAATAAACACGGGGTGACCCAAACCAAAATCAGAATCGAAATCCCAGAACAAACCAGAGATCAGCAGGCAGGCCTGGAAGCCAAAGAGGCTCTCAGACTGACAGTGTCTCCTGCTTTACAGAAACCCCTTGAGCATAACCCAACAAAAACATCAGGGTGATAGCCACTAACAAATTCTGGTTTACATACATCCTGCCCTTCAATCAGGAGAGAATCCCCCATTTAGAAATGTAAATAGGATTTATATGGCTGCCTCATTAAAACAATGACACCAATTGAGAACAATTTATACAGATGTCTGCTTTATAGAGCCGTCCTCAGAATTAGCATGGTAGGGTGTACATTATCTTTTCTTTTTGCTTTCATGATTTCTCAGTGTTCCCATATTTAATTTGATAAGGACGTTGGCAGCAATCTGCATTTAATTTAAAGCTTACAGAGAATCGGGTTCTGAGCGTGTTAGGCCATAGGCGGCAACAAAACATTATTGGTGATTCCCCAAGAAACCAGCGTACAGCTGGGTCACAAAGCATTGCACCATTGAGCCTCCCAGCTGGAAGGAGGCCTGGGGATCATCTAATCACTCTATAGGTGAGGGAGCAGCTACCTAGCCAGGTAAAACACAGAGTCTGACCCATGGACCTGCAGGTTGGAAAGAAGGCAGGATAGGAACCCGCTGTTCTGAACTGGGGACAATTCCAATGGGTAAATGATCGACTTATGTCACCTCTAACACAAGAAATGAATGAATAAAAATGCTTAAGTTATTTTTATTCATACTCCTACTGTCGTCCTACTGTCGTCCCCTACTGTCGTCCCCTGTGACTCCTCACCTCCCAGGTGTAGAGCACAGGTATGTGACCCGCTGGAGGTGTGCACAAAGGTCTACTGAGCGGAATCTCTAAGAAATATTATTTTTAAGAGCATTTGTATCTTAAGATGGGATTTGAGATCTTCTCTGACAGGAAATTACAGCGATGCCATTTATTTATAGACTATGTCTCAGCAACCACAGTATGTTTTTGAACAACGGGAGCAACAAAAACAAATACTCTCTTCATATGATAGAACGGACCGATTTGAGGGGAACAGACCCCTGAAGCCAAAACTAAACTATTGGTACATTTTTCTTCCAAGTTCAACTTCTTTGAGTCCGGATGTTGACTTGTTTTATTTTGAGTATGTTTACAAAGGATTGCCCAAGGATGGAACGCAGGGGCATGGGATTTATAGAGATAGCACCAGAAAAGCAATGGTTTAACATTGGTAGTTAAGTGTGTTTTTCAACCTTGAATCTTTAAAAGAAAGTTTCTAAGCTATCAACATTTCAATAACCATGATTTCCACTCTAAAAAGTCCAGCTTCTTACTAAAACATTTGGTGAGCTGATTTCTGATGAAAACAGATTTGGGGGCATTCACTTATTTGTTCTGGTTATATAGCTTTTAAAATTTATTTATTTATTTATTTATTTATTTATTTATTTATTTATTATTATTATTATTTTATTTATGATAGTCACACAGAGAGAGAGAGAGAGAGGCAGAGACACAGACAGAGGGAGAAGCAGGCTCCATGCACCGGGAGCCCGACGTGGGATTCGATCCCGGGTCTCCAGGATCACGCCCTGGGCCAAAGGCAGGCGCTAAACCGCTGCGCCACCCAGAGATCCCTAAAATTTATTTATTATTGTAAGAAAAATCTTCAAAATTCCAAAGCCAAAACAATGTAGAATAGAAAATAAAATATCCTTTAAGTCAGATGCCAAACTAAGTCTAATTTCTCCCCCTGAGGGAAAAAAAAAATGTTGATTTTAGTTTCTTGATTCTCCTCAAAATAACTTAAGCATTTTCATTCATTCGTTTCTTATGTTAGAGGTGACATAAGTTGATCATTTACCCATTGACATAGCTTTTATGGCAACAGACACTGAGTTTCTTTCTCAAACTTTAACGAGTCTCTATGTGCTCAGTGAGTGTCTCATATGTGCAGAATAACATCATGTACAATTTGGACACTAATCAAACGCGGTGCCCACCATATAGAAGGACACTGCTATGTCATGTCTAATTTTCTTCCTCTTTATTTCAAAAAAAGTATTATCAAAACACTACTTTGATACTAGAAGTCTGTCCTCATATATTTTCTTCTGACATTAAAATAAAATTATGTCATCTGGACAGAAATCATTAAATTTTTAGGGGTTTAGCTATATGTTGCACAAACTGTTTTCACACGAGGTGAAGATTTGGGGAGGACTTGCAAGACAATACTGATCATCCTTACATGGCAAATAGAGTTGGTATATTCCTGTCTCCTGCAGTACGAAGTTCTTGTCATAAAGCCACCTTTCTCACTGAGCCCCAATCCAAACTTTACTTACTTCAGACTTAATTCAAACTTTACTTACTTAGGGACTTGTTATTATGTGCATGAGGATGATATAGGATCTTTGAAATGCTGATATGATTAGCCCTACAGGAGATGGACTATGAGATACTAATTCAGTTCCCCACAAGATGTTCCAAGGACATCCTGCAGGGTTACAGCTCCAGGAACGCACCTCATGAAATGTGGCTCTCCATCCTTCTTCTAGCAACTATCACCTCTTGCCCTCAGTGCTTCCACTCTGATTTTTAGTGGACCATCTACCTTTCCCTACGCCGATCAACAGGAGAGTTCTTCAGTGAAACTGATAAGGGGAAATCACTGGTTTATCCTTGCTCAGTTACCACGGAGAGCCTTTTATTTCCAGAACCCTGACACCTTCTGTAAATAGGACCGGCAGTGAGAAGAAGGAAACATATGGAATTTAAAGATTGTTTTCTAACCAGAGGGGTCCAAGCCAAGCCATGGGCAGAATTAGTGTATCCCAGTTCTTCAGACCCTCGGTTCAGTGTTTTATCATCCTCAGTCACTTGCTTTTCCAATGCAGAAAGAACAGAGGAAGAAGTAATTAAATAACATTTCTTCCTTCTCCACAGGAAACCAAGATGACAACGGCAATTTGTTAGCTTCTGGAAATAAGGGAGCAATTAAGAGAGAAATAAATCTTTGAGGATTTTCCTAAATCTTGAACTCCTTGTACAGCAGCTTATTACCAAGCGCCAGTGCGTACCCTGGCTTCATTTGGAACAATGTCTTAACACATATGTGATTCTAAGTTTAGTGATGGATTGACTGATTAAATAATTATTGGCAAAAAAGAAAAATAAAGAGTAAAACATAGTTGAACATATTTCAAGACATGACTGATATTGGTATTTGTAGAAACTTAGAGAAGCCAACAGTCCATCTCCCATAAAAAGTGTCCTTAGAAACAAATTAAACAAATAAACACACAAGAAAGGGCTTATGTTTGCTATGGTCTCTAACCCAGTTACCTAGATATATAGTATATAGAGATTGTGCTTCTGTCTTCTCTGTGACATCAAAACCCTATCCTTGTACGTGATTCCACAAAAACTAAACCTCCCTCCTTGAAACTTAGACCTTGGTCATCTATCAAGTGTCCTCTAGTATTGCTCATGCCTTGTTTTTGCTCTTACAACTCAGCTTTCAATTAAAGACCATTGTTAGAATATTATAACATTCAAATGTAATTTAAAAAATAAATGTCACGATTACTTGGGATTAAACATACATAATTACACCCCTTTTATAGAAGACAAGATAATGTTGGGGAAAAGTAAATAAGTTGCTTAATATTGGATCTTTGTATCTGATGGGATTTAATGGTGATAGACATTCTCTATGACTGAATGCTTTTATTAGAACAATTTTTAAAAATTAGTAATATGGAGATGTGGGAAGAATAATAGTTATAAATCTTGCTATTTTTTGACAACTCTATACCAATATGGTTTGCATATTTGCTCAAGTACAAAAGTCATTAATAATTAGCCACTAATTATTACTAACTCTATCTTGGTCCGGGACACTATTATTTTTGAGAATACTTTATGTGTCAGGACAGCCACTGAAGAGCTATCTTTTATAGCCGGTCCCCATTTTCTACCCCCAAAGTCCATTAAAAGTAGTACAGATCTATGTGAAGCTCAATTTATTTCATATATTTCAAGAAAAAGAAGGTATTGCAAGAGATTGAATGCAGAAGTTGATATAGGAATCTAGCTGAAAAATGACCATATTTTATTGAAGTATTTTATTTGTATTAGTAACAGGTTTGTATTATTATATTTAAATCAGTTAGTAAAGTATTATAAAATGTCCCAATTAACATTTTTAATCTGGTTGACCAATATGTACAGCCCACATAAATACAAGTTCCATGGGAGTCCCCAATAATTTTAGGAATGAAAACGAAGTCCTGAGGCTTAAAAGGATAAGAACTGCTACTTTATATTTTTTAAAAGATTTATTTATTTATTTCAGAGAGAGAGAGAGAGAGAGAGAGAGAGAGAGAGAATCTCAAGACCCTGTGCTGACTCGACTTGGGGCTCGATCCCATGACCCTGAGACAATGACCTCAGGGAAATCAAGAGTCTGTCACTTAAATGACTGTGCCACCCCGGTGCCCCGAGAACTGCTACTTTAAATAAAACATAACTGTTGCACAAATCAAAGAATTTCACATGTGCGTTATCAGCCCCATAATGGTTATTTCTTATTTACTTTATAGTATATAATTGCCCAAAAGTTTGTGAATTATTATTGTTTATGTTTGTGTGTCTTTCAAAAAGATTTTCAAAAATACATCTATATTCCTTATTTCCTTGTATTGTAGAAATTCAGATTTCTAAACTACTAACATTCAATTTCAAATTTCCAGCTCCACGGATTTTTATCTCCCTGAGAAGTAGGGTTTTGATCTTACTCATCTGGATAATTATTTACTCTCCATACCAGCTGGTTTCTGCAGGCCTTACATTATGCACACTTCTTCAACCACTCGCCAGTCGAGAACTAAAGAACGCCGTAGCAGGTGGGAAAGGTCAGAAACACAACCCAGGCCACTGCCTTTTTACACAGCAAAACCTATGGTACTTTGGATACTGAATGAGAAACAGCATTTCTTCCCTATTAGCTTCACAGCATCTGCAAATCATACAGTTGTTAACTTTTTTGCCATTCACCTTTTCTCTATAAATTTTAGACTCTCCTAGAGAGAAGAAGAATCAGAGGCAGTAAGTTCTTTTACAGGAATATTTGACTAGATGTCTAGGGATTCATAATAACTGATATTTAGTGCTTTGTGACTGCAAGTTAAGGCAAAATTTAATATAATCAGCTAGATCACAGTTCTGGGGAATGATAACTTTAGATTTTTTGCGTGTGAGTTTGATCACATGGACTGTGTATTTCAATACCTGTCCCCCTGTAATTTTGGGTCAGCTAATGGAGACCTTATACACTTTGCCACCAACTATAAATACTCAAGTTTAACGTGACACTAAAAATTTGATGATTGTTCAATGAACACAGAAGCACAAATTCTGTGAAGGCAAATGAAACTTCTACAGAAATATTAGAGGAATAAAAGCTAAATTAACTAGCTAAGGGACTACTCTGAGTATTGGAAGGATACAAAGGACGTAAATAAAGAGGTTGAATAAAAGTAGTTTAACATGATTTTAGAGGCAAGACAGAGGTGAAAAATTCATGAGAATTGGACAGTGAAATTTAAGTCAACTGCCAGCAAGCTCCTTCAAGTAACATTGTCCTGGCGAATTGGTCAAACTCAATCCCTGTTGCTACTGTTGGCTTTACTTCCAGAAGTGGGATATAAATTAGCAAAATATTAAAATCCTGAGCATTTGAATCCTACCGGTTTTCATTATGTTAGGATCCCAAACACTTTTACTATATTTAACCAGGAAACAGCAATTCTCCTTTAGAGGCCCCAGAAGCTAGAGGCCAATGAACCCCAACATCCAGATCCAGGCACCCCGCCTTCAGTGTCAGCCAGGTTCACTCTCTTACATCTCACTGAAATTATATCCACCCAGTGGAGGCCTTAGGATAATGAGAAATAGATCAGGAGAAGAAACGAGTGACCAGAAAATGACCAAAGACACAGAATAGAGATGATCATTATCTAACAGTGATGATAATGATTCTTAACATAATTTACCCACAAAACCCTTGCTTTACTGTTATTGGTATTAAAACAAATAATAAGTTTAATAAATATTTGAAGATTTCCTAAGATAACCTTTTGTATAAATCTATTAGCTCCATAATATATAAAGAAGTCTTAAAACTCAACAGTAAAAGTCCAACAAAATAAGCCAAAAACATGAGCGGCCCCTCACCCCAGAGGACATGCAGGTGGCAGGTGAGCACGTGTACCATTAGGGGAATGAGATATACCCTGAGACAAGCATCACTGCACACTTACTAGAGTGGCTACAGTTAAAGAATGGTGGCACGTTCACACCCTGGGAGCAGCTGTGTCGGATGATGCAGCAGTTCTGGAAAATGCTGTGGCCATTTTTAACAAAACTAAACGTAACTAAAACTAAACAAAACTGAACACGACTACGTCACCCAGCAGTTGCACTCCTGAATTTATCCGATGGGCCAAAAACTTAAGTTCACAGGAATAACTGCACAACAGGTGTCCACTGTAGCTTTATCCCTCAGCTTCAAAACAGGTGCACCTGCCACAGGTGAATGGCCACAGAAGCTTCCTGAACGTGAGCCAGGAGCCTCTGAGCCCTCTGGTCCACCAAGCCTCGAGCTTGGCCTGTAAGGACGTGAACAAACACGGGTGTAGTTCCTAGCAGCTCATGGCTGCAACCTTGGGGTGACCCAAGCCCCCCTTCAGGTGTCCAGCTGGGAAAACCGAAGGCCTGCAGAAGAATGAATGTACGGTCTCTTCTAGCCTGGTCTTACCTGAAGACAGGGCCCGTGTCTCCCAGTCTAGCAGAGCTAAGCCCCAGTTAGCAAGTCTGCACAGGGACCCATTCCCCTTGCAGCTCCTTGTACATATTCATTCACCTGACTGTACTTATGACACCACCACTCCCCACCCCAGCTGCCCATTCTTTCATCCTCCCTTTACAACACCCAGCCACCCCTCTACACACTGGAGTGTGTTCCCTCCTGCAATGATACATCGCTGATTAAAATCTCCCCACACCACTTTAACTGATGTCGGGTTTATTTATCTTTGACAACGCACACAACGGCCTGGATCAATCTCCAGAGAATTATGCTGAGTGAAAAAAGTCAATCCCAATTATACTGTATAATTGCAAACAAACATTCTTGAAATGATATTGGAAATGGGGAACAGATGAATGGTTTCCTGGGGTTAAGGATAGGATGCATGTGGATGTGCAGGAGGGGAGGGGGCGTGCCTACCACAGGGCAAGAGACCCTTGCGCTGAGAGAATTGTCATGCACCTTGACCTTAGCAATGCCAATATTCTGGCTCCGATGTTGTACTACAAGATGTTATCATAGGCAAAAAGTGGGCAAAGGGGACACCAGATCCTTCTGTAGTATTTCTCATGACTTTATACGAATTTGCAGTTGACTTAAAGTAAAGGAAAATTAAAATACATTCGTGGTAATTAGAAATCTCATCAGGCTATATGTTTGAAAATTGCAAGAGATTTCCCAAAGGAAATATCCTTGATATTTAATGGTATTTATACGAAAGCCAAACAGAGGATTTCCTTATTGTACATGTTTTACAATTTCCCAATTTCCCAGTATGAAAAACTTTCAAAAAAATCTATTGTTGGGGCACCTGGGTTGGGGGGGCTCAGCAGTTGAGCATTTACCTTCAGCTCAAGTCATGACCCCAGGGTCCTGGGATCGAGTCCCCGCAATGGGCTCCCTGTGGGGAGCCTGTGTCTCCCTCTGCTTGTGTCTCTGCCTCTCTCTGTGTCTCTCATGTATAAATGAATAAAATGTTTAAAAAAATATATTGTCATACTCAAAGCTTTTACTGTGAACATCAAGCAGCTTGTTTTTTTGTTACCTAATATCTAAGCATATGATATATATGATCTGCTCTTGAATCTGCATAGCAAAGTTTGCAAGGATGCATGATACTGTTTCTTAAATTCTCTAAACCTCCTCAAATAAATCGGTAATGCATGGCATACATGTACCTAGATTATAAGGTAGTTCTTTCAGGATAAAATAACAAGTCCGTAAGCATACACACTGCCACAGGGTAAAACTAAAAAAATTAGGGGTTATAGTATTATTTATAAATGAGTTTAATTATTTGAAAATGAAATTCAAATGGGGATTCTATTCACTAATTATATTATGTCAAAATCATTAGCTAACGAACAACAGAGAAACCATTCCTACTTTTGGAAGAGATCACCGTATTTCCAATCTACTGAAAGAATTCCCCATAGCATTTTGCTGATTGGCTCACCAGTGAGCATTTCAAATGGTTGAGAATGGCACTGCACTCTACAATCTTTTCACACTGATCACAATCTAGAAGGGCTGTATCACCGAGTACGGGGTGTACTTCTCTATCTTCTCTTCTCTCTTCTTTTTCTTTGTAAGATTTTATTGCATTTTTAAAAATATTTATTTATTTATTTATTTATTTATTTATTTATTTATTTATTCACAAGAGACAGAGAGAGGCAGAGACACAGGCAGAGGGAAAAGCAGGCTCCCTGTGGGGAGCCCAAAGTGGGACTCAATCCTAGGACCCCGGGGTCATGACCTGGGACAAAGGCAGACACTCAACCACTGAGCTACCCAGGTTCCCAGTATAAGATTTTATTTTTCAGTAATCTTTACTCCCAATGGGGGGCTTGAAGTCCCAACCCCGAGATCAAGAGTTGCACACTCCACCTACTGAGCCACCAGGTGCCCATTCTCTGTTCTTAAATCGACCCACTGAAGGACCCCAGAGAGGACTGTGATGGTATAACATGTAACCTACCACAAAGTTACAGATTTGCAATTACTATTCTATCATTTCTGAATTACAACTGCAACTTTTAATTCTTATTAAATAAATTCAATCTTATTACCAATGTTATTAGAATTCAAATGCAACTGACCAATTAGGAAACTTAAGGATTTAAAAAACAAAACAAACAAACAAAAAAAAACAAAAAAAAAAAAAAGGAAACTTAAGGATTTAAATTTGAATGAGCAAGAATTCAGAGTCCTGTGGAGAGACTATTCCAGAATGACAAGGGCTGAAATTATAATTTTCCAAACAAGTTGGATATGTACCTTCTTAATGATGAAAGTCTGTAGATGATGTAAATCATCTGATAGAATGATGTTATCAGTCTAACACAGAAATTTTCATTACAGATAGAGAAACATGTTTTTATCTTTAAATTTCAAAAAAATAAATAAATAAATAAATAAATTTCACAGTAATCAGTAGTTTATGAAAGTAGTTGAAACTCCAGTTTCTTTGGACATATGACTGTCTTTTGGCCCCCAAAATGTTTTAACAATCTACCTTTCACCACATTCATTGATTTATCCCAAAGATAATTTCTAAGCCTATTATATCTTATACGTATTTTATTTACATTTTGATGAAGACAAGTAAGATTTGATCTCAGGCCTGGGAGAGTCTATGAATTTATACCCTGTTTTCAATAAGGTGCTACTGCTAAGAAAGATAATTTAATTAAAGTCTCCTTGGAACTGTAACATTTGTATGTACTGTAAAATTCTTGAAATAATGGACATAAACCTTCAAATCCAAGAGTAAATGCCAATTATAAAATTCTGGCTATTTCCATTATTCCATCAACATTTCATAATTTAGTATTTTTGACAATTTCACTGTAAAAATTTTAATTTGTCAAAGAAACTATCTGTTCCCCATTTGTATTCATGGCCCTGTCCTCAAAGACTGGTTGATTGTATATGCATGGATTTTTTTTTAAATCTGGGCTCTCGGGATCCCTGGGTGGCGCAGCGGTTTAGCGCCTGCCTTTGGCCCAGGGCGCGATCCTGGAGACCTGGGATCGAGTCCCACGTCGGGCTCCTGGTGCATGGAGCGTGCTTCTCCCTCTGCCTGTGTCTCTGCCCCTCTCTCTCTCTCTCTCTCTGTGTGACTATCATAAATAAACAAAAATTTAAAAAAATAAATAAATCTGGGCTCTCTATTCTCTATTTTACATGTGTCTTTAAGCCAATAACACAGTATTTTGATGACTGAAGGTTTATAATATATTGCAAAATCAAGAATGCTTCCAGCTTAGTTCTTTCTTAAGATTGCAGTTATTATTCTGGGTATTTTGTGGTCCATGTGAATTTTGAGATGGTTCTTTCTATTTCTGTAAATTGTGCCATTTGGGTTTTGATGGCTGTCATATTGAATCTGTAGATACTTTGAGTAATTTGGGTTTTAACAATGTTTAGTCTTCCAATCCAAGAACATGGAATGTCTCTCCATTTATTTGTGTCCGCTTTAATTTTTTTCATCAGTATTGTATAGTTAACGTGTACAAAGTTCTCACTTCCTTGATTACATTTATTCCTAAGTATTTTTTTAAGTTTTTTATTTGCTTATTAAAGTCATCTCTATTCCTAATGTGGGGCTTGAACTCACAACCTTGAGATGAAGAGTCACACGCTCTTCTGACTGAGCCAGCCAGGGGCCCCGACACTTAAATATTTTATTCTTTTGATGCTATCATAAGTGAGACTGTTTTCTTAATCCTCTTTTCAGATGGTTCCTTGTTAGCATATAGAAATGCAACTGATTTGTGTATGTTGATTTGTATTCTGCATCTTTACTCAATGTATTTGTTAGTTCTAGCAGTTTCTTGGCGATCTCTAGAATTTTCTACATATAGCATACGTCATCTGCTAAGAGAGGTAATTTTACTTCTTTTCTGACTTTGATGTTTTATTCCTTTTTTCTAGCCTCATTGTTCTGGTTAGGACCTCCAGTATTATATCAAATAGAAGTAATGAGATCGGTTGTTCTTGTCTTGTTCCTCATTCCTCACTCAGAGAGAACACTTTCAATTTTTTACCATTAAGGAGAATGTTAATTGTGGACTGGTCATACATAGCCTTTATTATTTTGAAGTATATTCCCTATATATCTAGTTTGTGGAGTGTTTTCCGACCATAAAAGGGTACTGAACTTGCTCAAATGCCTTTTCTGCATCTGTTGAGATGGTCACGTGACACTTATCTGTCATTCTGTTTATGTGTTGCATCGCATGGGTTGATTTATAAATGTTAATACCTCCTTGCACCCAGGGACAAATTTCACCCAGTCCTGGAGCACAATCCCTCTAATGTACTATGAAAGCCAGTTTGTTACTATTTTATTGAGGATGTTTGCATTTATGTTCATCAGGGATACTGGAATGTAATTTTCTTAAAGTGTCTTTGGTTTTGGTTCAGGGTAACTAACACTGGCCACATAATGAATTTGGAAGTGTTCCCTTCTCTTTAATTTTCTGGAAGTGTTTGTTGAACAACTGGATATCCATATGCAAAAGAGAAAAAAAGAAATGAAAAAGAAACTGGTCACTTGCCTTACGACACACACAAAAACCAACTCAAAATGGATGAAAGACTTAAATGTAAGACCTCAAACCATAAAACTCCTAGGAGAGAGCATAGGGGAAAACTTCTTGATATTGATCATGCCAACAATTTCTTGGCTATGACACTAAAAGCATAGCCAACAAAAGCAGTAATAGACAAGTGAGACCACACTGAACTAAAGTTTCTGCAGTGCAAAGGAAGCAATCAACAGAATGAAAAAGCAATCTATGAAATGGGGGCAAGTATTGTGAACCATATACTGAGGAAGGGTTAATTTCCAAAATATATAAGAAACTCCTACAACTCAATAGTAAAACAAATACAAATAAAAACACAAGCTCATTAGAAAAATGGGCAAAGGACTTAGACCCTCCTACAAATAAAACGTACAAATGGACAATAGGTGTATTAAAAGATCCTCAATATCAGTAATTGTAAGGAAAATGTAAACCAGAACTACAATGAAGGATCACCTCGCACCTGTTAGGATGATGATATATATCTATATATATATATAGATATATAGATATATAGATATAGATATAGATATTGATATTTATATATAATTTATATATATATAATTTTTATATATAACAAGTATTATATATATATATATATCAAGTATTCATGAGGATAGAGAGGTTGGAACCATTGTACATTGTTAGTGGGAACACACAATGGTGCAGTGGTTACTGAAAAGAGTATGGAGGGTCTTCAAAAAATTTTATTTTTTATTTTTTATTTTTTTGGGAGGGTCTTCAAAAAATTAAAAATAAAACGAGTATATGAACCAGCATTTCCACTCTTGGGTATATATGCAAAAGAATTAAAATCAGGATCTTAAGAGAGATCTGTTCCTATGCTCACTGTAGCAATATGGGCAATAGTCAAGATATATAAACCATTGTTTATAGTAATTGTATGTTGAAATAATACTTTGAATATTTAATTACATGTATATGTAAAAATAATTTTCATTTTATTGTAGGATGGTGAGTTGCTTGTGTGTCTTCTCATAGAGCCTTTGGAGTCATGGACCATGACTAAATTACTGTTTCCAAAACACAATCACATGCCTGGCACATAGAGGAAACCATGTAAAGGTTGCTGAAGAACTATCTCATTAACTTCACTTTTAATACAATAAAATAAATCTAAACACCCATCAAAGCCATGAGTAAAGTTCCACTAAACAACTTTTAATGTATCTTTAAGTCACTATCCTTAAACAAATTAAACTCAAAATTCATATTGAATTACAGACTTCACTTAAATAGTTACTTCCTCTCAAATGTCTCTACTTGTGCTGGATCGTACACATAAACTTCTCCCAGTATGTTAATACACCACATGATGTATAATATGTTTATATTTATATATATTTATATTTTTAATTTTGGATGTAGATTTGAAGTAACTGTTCACTCAAAAGAAGAAGAATGTAATACAGGACTCTGAAGTGCACAATAGACTGATTTTGGAGAAATATTTAGAATGAAATAGGGGCAAGAGTAAAACACATTTGATTTTGGCGTTGCGAGATTATACAACAGAAATAAAGTGATAATGCAGGTGGATACTGTAAATATCTCAGAATTTTGATAGAAACATTTGTGCAGAAACATCCGTAATGGAAATCTTGCAACCAATTATCATAGCTCTGAACGATACATGAAGATATATTTAACTTCTTAGGTATGTTACTCTCATCCTAATTTTCATGTTTGAAAAAGTCACTAGGTAGATACATGATTGAGTATAATTATTTATTCAAAGTGAGGTTCACGTGTCTTAAAACTACACTGTTCATTTCTCATGTTAAAATTACATGTTATCAAAATACACATTGTAATATCACTCAATTTAAAAAAGTATTTTGGCTCATCGGGGTGCCCTCGAAACTCAGTTAATTTAAGCATCTGCCTTCGGCTCAGGGTCCTGGGATGGAGTCCAGCATCAGGCTCCCTGCTCAGCGGGGTATCTGCTTCTCCCTCTACCACTCCCCCCAGCTCGTGCTCGCTCGCTCGCTCGCTCTCTCTCATATAAATAAGATCTTTAAAAAGTATTTTGGGGATCCCTGGGTGGCGCAGCGGTTTAGCGCCTGCCTTTGGCCCGGGGCGCGATCCTCGGGACCTGGGATCGAGTCCCACGTGGGGCTCCCGGTGCATGGAGCCTGCTTCTCCCGCTGCCTGTGTCTCTGTCTGTCTGTCTCTCTCTCTCTCTCTCTGTGACTATCATAAATAAATAAATACAATTTTTAAAAAAATAAAATAAAAATAAAAAGTATTTTGGCTCATAAAAAATTCTGCCTTTAGTTTCCATGTTATTTTCTTTTGTAAATTGAAAGACTTTTTATTTATGGAATACTAAGCAATGTCAAAACCTATCTAAACCTCCCAAACCTCCAAAAAATACGAACTTCGCAATCTGGTGATTAATTTTTTACCGAAATGAAATGCATTCACAAATATAGCAGGTTCTTTTAAAGTACTTTCATAGGATGGAATCAAAGTAACTCGTAAATCTGCCCTTATAATTTCAGTATTCATCACTGTAGAAATAAGGTGGAATCAATATTGTGTGGCAGCAAGTAGCACAGGAAACCAGGCAAGCGCACAGGAGCCGAGACCTTCGGCACTCGTGTGATTGACGGCATCCTGCAAAACAGCTAATCATCCTGACAAGACTCTATTTCGTGAAAATGAGCTGTTAGATTGAGAGCTGTCAAAATCAATAAATGTGAATTTTAAATATATAGTCAACCTAATTCTGCGTGCAATTTGTTTAAAATCATTTCCTATATTTCTATATATTTAGTGTCCTTCATTTAACAATCTGCCTGGGTGATAATAAATGGTTCTGAGTTAGAATATGTTTGTGCTGCTAACAGACAAGACTAAGGCTGCATTCTAATATATCCACCCACTACTTCATCTTCCTAAGATAATCAATATAATTACAATTTCTTCATTCGGGGTCATCAAAATCAGCATTATTATGAAATTTAAGACGCATTTATCTGTGTCCAGTGTCTAGAAAACAGGATCTGCTCAATAAATCTTTGTGCATTTCATGGATGACAAACCTCACAATGGTTATTAGCATCTTTAACCAAACACCCCCATGGTAATTTATTTTCACCTCTTATTTAAGGCCTTGGAACGTGATTGTATTTGCCTTTGCTTCCTTAGTGTCTGGCAAGGTCCCCTGTCAATGGCTTCCCGTAGCACAGCATCCTATTGTGGGACTCTCTCTAAAACAAGTGCAACTGCTCTCCACCCAGTTTTCTCATCTTGGCCTAAAACCTATCTTTCCACCCGGCTAATGTTGATTCAGGGTCTTTGACAGACTAACACGCTCCACCAGCATAATCAGCTTTGTCCCCTAGACTCGTGGCTCTGTCATTAAGACATGTCACTAAAGTTTTTCGAACTCACTATTTTCTAATTAAAGAGATTCACAGATTTCACAGAATGAAAAAGAAAGGTCGTGAAACTTCTCCAAGGAGGGATCAGGCAACCGAAGTCACGTAGTTCGAAGGCAGCAGAGATCGATAGAAATCTTCCGTAATGATTCCCAGGCTATATTTCTATAGACAGCTTCATATAGTGGCAAGACAAATTTTCAACAGTTGTCTGTACCTTATCTGTCTAGTTGTATTACATATAAAAGAGAAGGACACTCCCCTGCCCCCTAAGCATCATTTAGATTACTAGACATGATTCCATGCAGATACGTCTGGTCTTGATTCGTTTTCATTCTGGCTGACCCAAAGTTTGCTTGAACTGGGTAGCAATGTTTTTAAGTTAAAAATTGCAGCAAGAAGCACACAAAGACAGAATGGATTAATTCTAAGGATGACATTTTTTTCCTAGAGGCGTGGTTTACAGGTGTATTAGCTTTCTGGAGCTGTGTAACGAAGCAGACAAATCGTGTGGCCGAGAACCCAGCTGAGTGCCCTCACAGCTCTGGGGTTCAGAAGTACAAGACCAGGTGTTGTCAGGGTTCACCCCTCTGAGATCTGCAGTGGATCAGCTTCTGGCGGTTTGCGAACAACCTTTGCCATCCCTCGTCTTGTAGAGGATGCATCACACAGATCTCTGCCTTCACCCTCACGTGGCATTCTCCTGTGAAAGGTCTTTTTCTCTGCGAACACCGTTATGACCTCATATTAACCTACTGTATCTGCAATAACCCTATTTCCAAATAAGGTCACATTCTGAGGTGCCGGAGATCAGGGTTTCAACACAGGGATTCTGGAGGGATTCAATGAATTCATTAACCTATAAAATTCTGGACATCTCTGAATTTGGTCCGCTTTATTTATTTAAATCCAGTTGATTCAGAAAAAGGAGAAAGCAAAGAAAAATCTGGCTTTGCTGTATGACTCGAATTCAGTGCTTTGTCGTTGTCACAATGCTGCCTTCAAGTACTGCGAATGTATTTTTAAAACCGCAGCCTTCCGTGAGTACAAAGCTCAAACACAGTGTTTGATGTTTGGATAATAGATATTTTTTCTCTTCTGACACCGAGACAGACAATTTTCTCTTTATGCAGGCAAAACACTCTTCTGAGTGCTTAACACTCATGAGTTAATAGCATTTTTTGAGGATGTAGGGAAGAGAAAACATTGATTCTGTTCTCGACAAGTAGCTCACTGGAGTGCTCCAGCTATTTTTACATTTCTATTAAGTTACGTTTACTCACAAATCCACGTAAGAGATGCAGTGTTAGAACTTACCTCAATGGATGCATTCGGGTTTCATCATTAGATTTTTAGGATCACAACTCCTGAGACTGATCCTCCAAATCCTCCTGCGGTCCTTCAGTTACAGGGACACATGTTGTCCCCATGTGACCACTAGGTCCTCAGCAGTATTACCCACCTGCAACACCTACACATGTTTTTAATAATCACAGACCTTAAAACAGTGCTGGAAGTACAGGATGTATAAGTAAAAGAAAAAGGGATTTGCGTTTTCATTCACTGATGTACTACACTAATGTTTCTTGGGGATGTATTTACATGACTGATAAGTGTGGATGAATCAACTCTAAAACTGCCAAAAAACATTATTGAGCATCTCAACGCATGTCTTCCTTTTTTATTTATTTGAGGGAGAAGGAGAGAGTGTGTGCATGCAAAGGAGAGCACACGAGTAAGGGGAGAAGCCGACTCCTGATGAGCAGGGACCCTGATGCAGGACTCAATTCCAGGACCCTGAGATCATGACCTGAGCCAAAGGCAGATGCTTTACGAACAGAGCCACCTGGCCGCCCCATGTAGTTTCCTTGTAAAGTAGGTTCCTCAACATAATTACTTTAAGATTAAAAAGAAGTTAACTGGTCACTTGCCTCCAAGTTCAACAGATGTCTGAGCAGGTGAAGTCGCCTTTATTAAAATGAGCGCGTCTCATGCCTTTTCACCTCTATCAATCTAACTCACCTGGTTCCATTGTGTGTGATAGGGAACAATACATTTTCATTGATTTATTTTAGTTTCATTTATTCTTGTAACAGTGTGTGGGGCTCCATGGGTTGATGTTTAATTGTCAGCATCTTTCCTACCTAGCCCTCAGCCCCAGGTTTGGGCAGGGTGATAAGAAGCTCTCTGGTTTGGCACTGACAAAGATTCAGGCCACTTGTAGAGGAAATGATCCCTCTCCTGCCAACCACTCTGCAGAAACAGAAACAAAACAACGAAGCAAAATCCAGTCTTCTCTCCTGGTTCTTTCAAGCTATTCCAAGCTAGACGGACAGTCTCACTATTCTCCGTGTGTGTGTGTGTGACCATTAGTGAGGCCATCAGATCCAAATATTGGGTGGGGATCCACCTTGATTCTGCAGCTATAACAATTTTGTTTTGTATGATTATGTTCTCTACGTTAACAGACATCTACAGAAGAATAACGATGCATCTTTGTCCTAAGTCATGATACTCAAAAAAAAAAAAAAAAAAGTAATCGACAGAGGGCCTTGCGCATATAGAGCAAAAGGTACGGAAGAAAGATACTCATCCCCACGATGAGTTGGATATTGCATGTTCTCTTGGTTTGATTTTAGCTTTGTGGGGGCCTGAGTCTCATCCAAATTTCCTTTGTAGTTAATCTCTGGAAAATTAATCATTTTAAGCTAGCCAAATCTATTTAACGCAATTCCAGGCGAGGAAGAAGTCAACATCATGTTTCTTTGCACAAATAATTTCACATCACAAGTCGTGTGCTGGAGCTGGAGGCTCTTACAGTTTCCAACAGTTTGTACACAGCTATTCCCAACTACGTGCTTGGCAGCGGCTAGTTTTCAGCTGTAGTGGAGCATTTACACCATGAAAATTGGCAAATCCTGCAAATCAGGACTTTTTTTTTTTTTTGAGAGCACAGTCAGATTTTAAAAAGGAAACGAAGACAAATGATTTGGTTTTGGTCTCGATAGCCATGTGTGCGTGCCAGCTGGTAGCTGTCAAGCTTTAGTTGTGTTTAATCTACGAAATTAAAATTCTCTCCCAAATCCAGGTAAGATAAGAGACCCACTGACAAATTATCTTTCAACGTACGCATTTGTTTTTTCATCCTCATCATGCCAACATTAAATGCCACCGGTGCGCACATACAGAAAAATGATAGGTGGGGGACAAATTAGAATCAAATGTTATCTTCCTGACACCAAATCAGCCTCTTTGAGGTATGTTCTCTCTCGATAAAGAGATGGGCGGTTTGAGAGCTACACAGCTCTTACCTATGGCTGTGTACTAACATAGCCCACAGAGCTGTCTGCCAGTGTGGGCTGCATGGTGGAAACATAAATTATCAATCCAGAGACAGGACCCCCAAAGATTCTACATTAGAAACTTACTCTGAAATCAACAGTTGTTTGGCTTCTTTGCTTTTGTTTTTTCCTACAGGCAAGATGACTAACCTTCATTTCTCACAACCCTACCTTTTGGAGATCGCTCAGTGAAAGATCCTCCTCTGCAAGAAAGGACAAACACACCTCCTGTGGGAGTGACTCATGTCCCTCAAATCTACAGAACCACTTCTGGTTAGTCACTGAGTAACAGCTGTTGTACCCAGATTGCCTCACATCCGTGTAAATGAGAAACTACCAACACAAAGCATTATTTGCTAAAATACGACATCACTTGATTAATCTTACGTATGCTAATTAATAGAGCAAGAGATAGTTGCTCATGAAGTATCTTAGATCCATGTAAGAGATCCCTTAAAATGATTAGAATCTTGAGGGACAACGGGAAGGAAAACTAACAGAAAAAATATTGGAGATAGTGCATTTTAAGAAGTAAATGAATTTGGGCAGCCCGTGTGGCTCAGCGGTTTAGCACTGCCTTCAGCCTAGGGTATGATCCTAGAGACCTGGGATCGAGTCCCACGTCAGGCTCTGCATGGAGCCTGTTTCTCCCTGTGTCTGTGCCTTTCTGTGTCTCTCATGAATAAATAAGTAAAATCTTTAAAAAAGAGGTAAATAAATTCTTTTTGGCAAAATTAAAGATCTACACTATTGTAATTTTATGTTAGAACTTTATCAATTAAAAAAGTAAAAAAAAAAACTTTATCAAGTAAGGATCAATAATAAAATTTAATGAATAAAATAAATAGGAGATTATGAATCACAGTTGTAGGTAACTACTTATACTTTTAAAATTTACCAAAAAGCAGTGTGATGAAGGGAAAATTCATAGAACACCTGCTGTGCGACTCAAGGACTATCTAATACACACAGCATATCTCAATGGTACACAGTTATCTGATTGTAGGAAACAGTCGTAGCAGGGTTAATGCAGCTGCTCATGTCCCAGACACTAAAAGGCATAACTAGATTTGAATTTAAATCTATCAATTGCAAAATGCATGACATTTTTTTTTTTTCCTGAAGCGTAGTCCTTGATGAAATTAGTACCACAGCCCCTTCTGCTTTCTCCATAATCAGGAGCAGCTCCACTCAACGGCCTCATTAATCCCAACTTCCTGCAGAAGTATCGCTCATATATTGGTCACCAAATATTATCCGAGTGACTTCTGTAATAGATGCTGCAGATTCAGAAGTGAATAAAACAAAATAGTTGCTCTTTTCATTGAAGTAGGAGACCAGTATTTTCTAATAGTATTTTAAGGCAAAATTCAAAATAGAGTTTAAGTCTGGGAAATTTAAATCCATGTGGGTTTGCTGAGGCAGCTCCATCCTTCTATCTGTTCCTCCTTCCCTGCAGCCGGTGGGCAGTTCTTGGAGGGGAAGAGCACGGCCGGAAGCTGTTGCATTTGATGGGTTGGCACCAGGATGGGAGGAGGTATCTGCCTGGGAACCCCACACACCAAGTGTCTACAGCTGTGCCAGCAGGTGAAGCATCCTTAATAAAAATGCCGTCCTCGACACCCATCACCCCAGAAGTGTCCCCTTTAGCAGAATTCCAGTTCATATTCTTCCTGTCATTACTCGACTTGTCTTCTCATGATTAATCTCTCCAGGCTTCAGGAAAATGGAACTTACCACCATTTGGGAAACTTGACATTTCTTTATGGTCTCTCAGGACATTAATTTATCAATTCCTAAAACTCTCCTTTCTAGGTCACAAACCAAACGAATCCCCTATCAAGGCAGATTTTCAAAAACCGAGAACATGACTCCCATTTAACATGTAGCAAGCACAAGTGTCACGTGTTTATATCATCATTAATGTGAAAAAACAGTAAGATGGTAAAGATGTGTCTAAGAACACTTAAAGAACTCAGTATGTAAAGGCATTTAAAATATGTCTAAAAATATATATATATGTTAGACTAAGATTCCTAGGTTAAATATGGAACTAGATAACGTACTATCAAAACTGTAGCCCTTAGGATCAATGGTTCTACCAGACAAAAATCTACAGATTAACATTTAACTTCATAATTTCTAGGGCATAATCGATAAGAAGAAAGCACAGTGAATGCAGATAAATTATCCCAAAGATTTAAATAATGTTTAGGTAGGCCTATCAAAATATGCCCCAAGGGGACGATGAAAGAACATGTTTTACTTTCTTTTTGTCTTATTTCCAAATCTTGGGACAGTTTTCCTTAACGCTTCACATCAATTTAGTGTCCATCCCTACTGTATGAAGGAATACACCCCAATATGACAACTGTCATCTGTAAACACAGCGAGGCTAAAATTCAGCAGACCACACGCAGTGGAGCAGGTATGTTGTGCCTAAGGGGCCAAGTGTAATGCAATCAGGTGTTTGCAATGACAACATTGTCTTTCGATTTGCCATATTATGCCTTCCTGCGACGTTAGATGAATTGAAAACAACTGAGCTCATCTCGATGTTATAGATGTAAAACATGTACACGAAACACAGCTCCATCACATTTCAATGGATTTCTCTTTATCACCAATCCTCCTGAAGCTTCTAAGATGCCTGATGGATGCATTTATTTCATATCCAAGGGTATGTCAAGAAATGTATTTTGAACCTTAAAATATCAAAGTATGAAACTAAGAATGCCCTCTATACTCTCATTCTCTCGCACAATTGTATTTCCATGTCATATAAATGAAATTTTGCACACTCTCCTTTCACATGATTGCCACTCGATTTGCTGGGAAACAACGTATTATTCAAATGTTGCTGCTTCCAGGATCCCACTAAACGGTTTTAATATGCTTAATCTGTACTGCTCTTGCTCAAAGGATACTTTCGAAACGTTTTTGAATGTATTCCTGTCTCTAATTTTGGAGAAGCTCCCAATTCCCTCCACTTAAAAATTAGAGGGGAAAATATGCAAATACAAGGCTCATTTGCATATCTACACTTTCCTGCATTTTCCTGACCAATGAGCAACTCCCTACATCCACAAATGCTACAGGCACAGGAGCATGCGAAAGAAGCACTCCTCTCCTCCTTCCTCCTTTAGCCTGAAGAAAGGAAACGGGGAAGAAAGCTGACATTGGCAACCCCAGATTGTTCTATTTTAATGCTTTCTCTTACTTAAGCTTCAGGTTTGAATTGCTAACTTTGTAGTAGAAATTCCCTTTAAATTTCTCACTATCACACCATAGTCAACTTATTCAACACAAGACACATCAACTTTTCTGCACACTTTTTTTTAAATAATAAATTTATTTTTTATTGGTGTTCAATTTGCCAACATATAGAATAACACCCAGTGCTCATCCCGTCAAGTGCCCCCCTCAGTGCCCGCCACCCAGTCACCCCCACCCCCCGCCCACCTCCCCTTCCACAACTCCTAGTTCGTTTCCCAGAGTTAGGAGTCTTCCATGCTCTGTCTCCCCCTCTGACATTTCCCACCCATTTCTTCTCCCTTCCCCTCTATTCCCTTTCACTATTATTTACATTCCCCAAATGAATGAGACCATATAATGTTTGTCCTTCTCTGATTGACTCATTTCACTCAGCATAATACCCTTCAGTTCCATCCACGTTGAAGCAAATGGTGAGTATTTGTCATTTCTAATGCACACTGTTTTCTTTTACTGAAACTGTGGTTTCTTTCACCTTAACATCAGCTTCTATTCCCCAAGTACTCATGAGCATAGCATACAGCCTAAATTAATTCTTCCCTTAAAGACATGAGCATCGCTGACACTGTTCTCCTTAACTGTCATAAACTGGTCATTCTAGAGTCACAGCTATTTTAGTTTTTAATAAAAATTGACTTTTTGTTTTCTGTCCTGTCCTTTTCTATGAGCTCCTCAATAGTCTTTTCACTTGATCCCCAACTCTGACATGATTCCCTCTAGGTGGTTCAAAATCTGCACCATATTTTGAGTTAGATTGACAGTAAGAATGCTTGTTAAAATATGTAACTTTGTCTGCAGTGAAGACAGGTGGAAAGACAGAAGTAGACATGAGGATAGTCAGGCACCCCAGGGCATGTTACATGCAAACAGAACCCTCTAATAAGTTTTCACATTAAGAGAAATAATTTTGGGGAAATAATTTGATGATTAACTTAATTCTGGAGTGGACATGTCTTGCCCTTGAAGTATGTGCCCAGTGGTGTCTGCTGCATCCCACCTGATATTGCCACACACCACTAGTGAACACCTGCCCTTTGTGACCGTTGTGCATTTTCATTATTGATGGCATCTCTCCTGACCCTGTAATAAGATGTGACACCTTTCAGAGTTCCTATTCCTCTGATATCAAAGCCCTGAGGTAGATCTGAAGATGACACATTCATGTTTTCTCTATTTGCTCCAAATTTAAAAGATACGGTTCTAGTCTTTAAAAAAATCTATTTATTTATTTCAATTGAAGTGTTGCCTACACACAACGTCACCTGTGTTTCAGGTGTACAGCACAGTGATTCGACAATTCTGTACACTATGCTCAGCACAAGTGTAGCTATGGTCTGTCAGGTGTGGCGTTCATCTTCAATACATGCTAAAACTATGTGGTTTTAGAGAAAAGCAGAGTCCTCAAGGCCTCATGATGATCAAATCATATTTGAATCAAGTATCACAACTGAATTTAAAATGAGAAACAGTACACAGAATGATGAGAGAGGCCTGATATCCCAGATCACAGAGTCTTTCCCTATTAAGAGGTTCCCAGGCTGAGCCCAGGACATCAGCCCCCAGGACCACAGGTGCCTCTGCCTCACTGCACACCCCAAGGGCAACTCCACGGGCAAACCTTCTATGTCACACGATATTTCCCAGTTTCAGCTGAATGCTTAATAGTGGAACCATTGTACTTGTAATTATTTGCTATATATGTATACCCTCACCCACGTACAGAGAGACTTTTATTGGTAAGAATCCTCACATGATGATTAAGAGGCTTTTCCCTTCTTTCCTCCCTTCCTTTTAATATGAATATTGTTCCCCTTCTATTCATTTGGATAGATTTCATTGGATAGATTTCCTTCAAAAACTAGCCCACAGTGAACATTAACCAAGGGTTTTTGAAGTCATTGATAGCTTTAATCTCTGGCACCCACAGCCACTCAACTAGAAAAATGAGACATCATTTTCTTTTTTTTTCTTTTTAAAATTTTATTTATTTGTTGGAGAGAGAGAGAGAGAGAGAGAGTAATTGAGCGAGAGGGAGTGAAAGAGAGAATCTGAAGCAGGGCTCAATCCCAGGACCAGGAGATCATGACCTGAGCTGAAACCAAGAGTTGGAGGCTCAACCAGTTGAGCCATCCAGACACCCCTCATTGTTTTCTTCCTAATAAAACTGGGAATATTAACAATATTTACATCAATATCATGATCACCATCACGAATATCATTTCTTGAACATCTACCAAGTACTTATATAAAGAGTATTGCATCTCCTAATAGTTTGGTCCAAATTATCAAGTTGATTACATTTTTCAAAAACATACATAAAACACCTTCAGGTAGCACCTAAAACATTATTTGATAAGACGTCTCCAAATAAACTGAAAATTTTCCGTACCTCTTCAAGCACTGTATGCAAACTGGTATTCAATAATGTTTCTGGATAGCAGCCATTAAATACTATTTTCTATTTTCCAAAAACTCATTTTTATCTGTCTCTCTCAATTTTCAGAATTTATCTCCCTCCCAAAGACTGAAATAAAGATATTTAGAGCTTCCCCATGATACACCTTAATTTTTTTTCCAACCCTATCTCTGATAATGGGATGTTTTCTTTCATAAGCTCCCCAGTAAGAGCAAACACATACTGTCAGGCCCCATTACTGTTGCAGACACTTCACAGATACTAAGTCCTCAAGTCCTTCCAGCCCTGTGAGTTAGGTACTAACACTGGCCTCATCATACAGAAAAGGAAACTGAGGCATGGGAAGGTTGACCAGCTGTCCAAGATTATACAACGAGGTGGTGGCAGATCAAGGACTCAAACCCAGCAGTCAAATTGCACAGCTGACTTTCCTAACCAAGCTCCTAAACATACTTAGATTGAAGTACAATGAGACTGTGTACGAACACAGCTTTTTGACGGTGACTTAATTTAATTCTTCAGTGTGTGGCCCGTCTATGAGGTGGGCTAGGTTACCTTCTGTGAGCCTCACTCTTTTAAAAGAAATTGCATATTAATTTTTAATATTTAGGCTCAATTGTGACGGACTGGATTTTGCAGAATCTAAAAATATAATGCAGTGAGTCTATTAAAAGTTTCAGGAAGAAAGCTGCTGAGTGAATAGATTGGATCCTGCCTCATAAAATACGATGCCTCTCTCTTATCCCATCATTAAATTGAGATGGGAATGAAGCACACTGAGGAACAGGATGAAAAGTGACAGGAGGAGAGCGACCAGGCCCGGGCTGCAGTAGACAGTGGCAAGTCGAAGGGAAGCCAGCGTCTCTGCACTTCCAATAATCCAGATGGCTGTGTCACATGAGGAAGTCTCCTTCCTGCTGTAACTCACTACGGGCTCTCAGGAGGCATGTGCTCACACTGAGAATAAAGGGGTCCTCAAGAGAAGTAATTCTAGATTTACTCAAATAAGTAAAAATGCATCAAAGAGTTCTAGGATATATGATGAGTATTGCTTACAGGACAGGCTACGCTGCAACAGCTTGACCCACAATTTCATCTCACAGATTAAAATCGAAAGTTCCCCAAATATCACAGACAATTGAGTTCAGAATTATTTGAATTGAATTGTCCGATTATTGCAACTCATGGTAACATATGTCATGCTTGCAACCGATGGAGAAGTCAGAGACGTTAAGATGGAGAAGTCAAAGATGTAAGCTACTTGTTTTCACAACTACAGAATGTGGTATTGTATTTATCTTTTTCTTTTTAATATGTATTTATTTATTCATGAGAGACACAGACTGAGAGAGAGAGGCAGAGGGAGAAGCAGGCTCCTCGCAGGGAGCCCGATGTGGGACTCGATCCCGCATCCTGGGATCAGACCTGAACTGAAGGCAGGCGCCCAACAGCTGAGCCACCCAGGTGTCCCCGTGGTATTGTATTCAAACTACTAAATAGAATATTTATGAGACTGTTCATGTTGTTACATAAAGCTTCTTATAAAGCTTCTCTTGTGATCACGTTAATGCCCAAGTGCCTACATTAGAGCAAAAACCCATTAATTAAAAGGAAGTTATCACATTTATTCCGTTTCTTTTCTTTTTTTTTTTTTTTTGGTATATTTATCTAGGATGTGGCATAGGACCTTACATAAGGTAAATATTTGTTCATTGGTGAGCAGTGAAAAGTCTAGAAATAGAGAACTTTGTAACTAAAAGCTAAGAAGAATACATATTCATTACTTTGTTTTTGAAAGTAATCTAAATGTAGAATATGATTTACACTAATAAACGTTCAAACATTCTTCGTGGGAACCCCTGCTGTTCTAATCAAGAAAGCCAACATTAAGAAAGGGGAAAAAAAAAAAAAAAAAAAGGAAGATGTAGGTATACTGACTCTGGTGTGAACTTTATCCCCGAGGATTTCTTCTGTCATTTAATCTAATTATACCCAGTAGTCTTATGATCATATTACAAGTTTTCTTAATGAAGAGAGGAAGGTAATCTACATCTTCTACTTTTCAACCCACCCAAGACAAAAAACACAGGGATGAAAATAGATTAAGCCAAGCTATCTCTAAGATATCTGATAAAGGTATTCACTCTTTTCCTTTTTTTGTCGTGATTGCTTTCATTTAACTTTCTTCTAATCACAGAGCACATTTACTATATATGCCCTTTAGATTTTCATTTCATTTCCATTTTCCTACAGAAAAAAAAATGATGTATTGAGAAAATTACCAACCACAAAACTTACTTCGAATCAATGTTACTTAATTTTACATTTTCTGAAGCTATTAGAAACCATCAACAGGTTTTTCAATAAAGCAAGGCTGAAATAGAATGTTCTTTAAGACAGCAAAGTTTGCCATTTATTTTGCATTCATGTATTCCTTCATTCCTTTTGACTATATTTTCATTTTCACCAAAAGATGTTCCAAAAAAAAAGTGAAGTGTGTCAGAAACAGTGCCAAGATCTAGACTCGTGTTACAATGACCTCCCTCAAAAGCTGGAGTTTGAAAAAGTATTTGTCTGAAGCAAGGCAGATGAAACTTCCTACAATTAGATCCTACAATTAGATTGTAGGATCTAATCTATCACTACTATTGCACAATAGATAACTGACATGAAAACAATATATAAACTCCAGATGGAAAAAAAAAATGGGACAAGCTTTGGAAAGGGTCTCCGAAATTACTTCCATGTCAATGTAGCAGGATTCAGAGATATCCCCACTTTCCAAAACAGACAATTATACTTAGAACATGACTCATGAAACTCCCTGCAGGTGGGAAACAAGAATTTCTGGCCCAAAATCACAAATAAATCAAGGCATACTGTAGAAGCCATAGTTCTCCATGGAGAAAAAGTGAAAAGAAGGAATATTTAATGAGCTGAGCTACTTAATATGCAAGGACTTCCACCACTATTTAACTGTTAATGGTTCTCTGAAAAAATACTGAGGATATTTTATAAATAACAATGCTGTCATTCGGAGAGATTAAATCACACAGCTAATAAAGACATTGAATTTCAATATAGGTTTATCTGACAAGTTTGCTTTTTCCTCTAAGCTAGCGGGCACCAGGATGTTGAGATTTCACAGATCAGTAAAATCTGGTCTGATACTCTTCCCTAACACAACAAAGAGCAATATAAGATTGTAATCATTTTTAAAAAAAATAGGAATTAGAGAAATTAAATAAATGAACTACCATCAAGTGTTATTGCATGCTCTTCAGGTCTCATGTTGACTTTCTCCTTCTTGCAAGACTAAAATTTCTGTGTGTTCCTTCTTACATTTGTTTTGATACATTTCCCCAATATAAGCCATTCACACACAAGAATTTGGAAATCCCTCTCAACATACATGTATGAGGCCTTTATTAAAAACAAAATCAATGAATTACTGGTATAAGTCACTGAGTTATTATAATTGATTTAATCAAACTTTCATGAAGCCATTTATTCACAGAACCAGGCAAAAGTGAGGTAAACTGAGTTCTAAAACTTTCTGCTGGGGCAGCCTGGGTGGCTCAGTGGTTAAGCATCTGCCTTCAGCCCAGGGCATGATCCTGGAGTCCCGGGATCGAGTCCCATGTCGGGCTCCCTGCACGGAGCCTGCTTCTCCCTCTGCCTGTGTCTCTGCCTCTCTCTCTCTCTATCATGAATAAATAAAATAAAATATTAAAAAAATAAAACTTTCTGATTTTCTTCCGATTATATGTGTGTGCGTCTGTGTGTGTGCCCTATACATATAGATTTATGATAGTTCTGAATGTGTAGTTACACTAACTGTAAGCTATAATCTCATATATATATGAAACAGACAATAAAGATGATGAAGAGCCCAAAACAGCCCCAAAAAAGGACTATTCAGTATTGGATGACTGCTCCTATGGTTTTGCAACTTTTAAAAAAATAAAAGTAGCTGTGATATAAACCCTAAAAGACCCATGAGCCCAATGAGACAAAGAATAGCTCCTGCAGACATTCCACCTTCCTCCATTTAGTTCCTCTTGTAAACCCACCATCCAGCTCGGGGACTATACCCAACGAATCGGTAAGTGTGGTGATGTTCCCATGTAAGATTCTCAGTATAGCATGGATACCTGTGATTTCTTAGTCAGTTGTGGTTCACAGTTATAACAGCATGTGTACTTTTGTACAACAAAGAAGCTGTGTAAATAAATCTTAACATGACGAACTATATACATGAAATTAGGGCTTACAGTTACACACTCAAAGTTATTACATTTAATTTTTCCCAAATAACTTTAAATCACCTGAGACAAAACTGTTAGGCCATTTAATGATAAATGAAATATTGGGTTTCTTTACCAACTAGATTTACGTTAAATGTGAGATAGAGAGGTACAGCAGTAAATATCTGATGCATTTTGTTGCTTAAAAATCGAGTTATTCATATTTTTGAACCAACCTTCTCAAATCTCCCCTAACATGACATCAAAGTAAGAGCATAATGATTATGAATTGTCTTACCTTCTGCATTTAGAAAGATAAAATTCTCTGAGTTTGTTATTTCCTTACTACTAGGAAAAAGATTTTCTTTGTAATGATAAACGTGTCCCTCCTCTTATTACGCCTTCATATTCAATCCCAATGTACCCAAAATAAAAGGAAAACTCTCTTGAACCCTGTGGAAAGACTGGTTGCAGATATTGAAAATCTAAGCCTGTGCATCTTGGTCATTAAAACACGCACACACTGCTCAGAGCCTGACAGGGATGGAAGTGGCAAGGAAGATCAAGCATCCACATGGCATGAAGTTTAAGACATTCTCAGGGCACAGGACCCAACCAACCTTGGAACCACAAGGCTTCCATGGAAAAAGAGAACTCTATATGAAACTCTATAAAAAATAACTGCAGTTAGAAGGAAGAAAAGTATTATTTTTCAGAGAAATGGAAGTTAGATATCTCTAAATATACTCTACCCTAATTCTTCCCCCATTTTCATAAGCGTCACTCAACATAGGTATGCTATTTTTTTCCCTTTGTTGATCAAATTAACTTGGCAATTTTATCTTAAGGATTCACGACGCAGATCACACATTGATGGTACAAATACTTTTTAGAGATTGTGAAAACCACAGAGACCAAATGGCAAAACTAAATGAAAATTAAAACTGTAGAAAAATTAAGGTGAGGAAAAAAACTACAGAAAAAGAATACAATAGTTGAGTTAGGAATATAGTATTTAATATTTTTTTTTAGTATTTAATATTTTAAACTGCTGACCATCAACCCTGTTGGCAACTCAAAATGCATCCAATTGTCTTTGTTTCTCTCAATAAAATTCAATTTAAACTCACATTAATGTAAAGCAAGATCATTTGTCTTAGTGGGAAGATGCAGTAGAGAGGAAGAGGGCAGGGGGCACAAAGAGCCCATGATGCCCAGTGGGTAATAAAGGACACTGCAGTGACATGAGTAGCATGGAATCAGCGCAGATTCAACCAGTGTGGGCAGTCTCAGTTTGGGTCTCCCTCCAAGTCACTACAGCTGGTTCACATAGAGAGAGGATAGAGAAGGAGGTAAGAATTTCTGCCAATGTGAAAAGATAAGGATGATGTTCACTCATTCAGATCTAATTTTAACTATCAGAAGAAATAAATATAAAAGAGATTTTAAAAAATTACTGTGACCGTTTAAAATATAAGTCGTGTAGTAGTATCATGTAAGGTTTTTATTAATATTCCTCATCATTTTATTTTCCCATTGCTTCCTCTCCAACTACACGGCAGGTGCTCCTGTGATGGCATCTCGGAAGGAGCCGCGCTATGCTACTACTAGAGATATCCACAGTACAATTTCTACTTACACATTCACAGTGAAGTAAGGGCAGTGGGTAAAAGAACGAGATTCTAAATATAAGTATAGGAAGCATTATATTAGGATGCTGTGGGAATGCACGGAAAGGGTACCTCACCCAGACAGAGGAGGAGAAGTAGTTTTGAAAAGTGTTCTGCTGAGGGAAGGGAAAAGCTTTGTCAAACAGCACCAACAGTACATAAAAAGGCTGAAACACATTAAAGAGTGAAGTGAGTCTCATGAATTACACATACTTTCCAATTCTGTGTGACTGAAATAAAAAAGATCAAAGATGACCACAAGTATTTTTCTTCCTTCCACTGAGAGGTGGAAGCTAATTGCTCTCCCTTTGAAGATGGACGGCCCTTCTGATTTCCTTGGCCAGGAGGATACAGCAGATGGCACATTTGGGGATGCTTGAGGTTAGATCATGAAAACCACTGCAGATCCTCCAGTCCTCTTGAAATATTCACTCTATGGGAAGTCGGCCACTGTTATTACCATGCAGGGAAGAAGCAGAAGGTAACAATGTCAGGAGGAAGAGAGACAAAGATCTGACCAACCCTAGGTGGTCGGCCATCCCAGCTGAGGTGCCAGGTGTGTCAGCTAAGAAGCCATCCTGGTCATTCCGGCCCTAGGATCATGACATGAGCAAGAACAAGAAATCCACAAAAATGCCAGACTGGGCATACAGCCCCAGGTGAAGCCTTCCAGAGATCTGCAGCTCTCTCTGAGACTCCGGTCATCACCGAGAAGACATTAAACTGTCCCTGCTAAGCCCTCTTCAAGTTCCCAACACACAAAACACGTGAGCTTAATAAAACGGTTGTTGTTTTATGCCACAAAGTTTTGGGGTGTTTTGTTACACAGCAACCGATAGATAATACAGACATGGTAGGGAGAAGAAAAATAGTCCGCGAGGTCACCTGGGGTTACCATGGTAAGGACCTGTCTCACTCCCAATGTGTCTGAGCTCTTTCTCAGAGCCGTGTGGAATGACTAAAGGATAAACTTGCATACAACTGAGTCTGCACAGAAACGTGAAGTCACCCTCTAGACGATGTACAGGTGGTGAATGGAGTAGGAGCCCAGTCTTAGGAGGGAAGCTGTGCAGGAGGCTGTCCTGGCTCCTTGTGTCCACTGTCGGGGGGCACGGAGCAGATGCTGGAGTGGAGGATATACATCAGTGATAGAAGTTCCTACCTATGAAAGCTTTCACAGGGGTGACGGTGCAGTGAGTTTCCTCCATGAACAGACCCTCTGCAGGTTGTGTGTGTGTGTGTGTGTGTGTGTGTGTATGGAAAGCAGTTGGGGAGGAGGCTGTAAGGGTCCCAGAGGTGCGTGGAAAGCATTGTGGGAGCTGAGGGGAAGCAGAGACAGTGGGATGGTGACGTCCTTGGAGGAGGAATCTATTAAGTAGGGGTTGAAGAATGATAGGCTAGGGGCAGCCATGAAAGACATGGTAAAAATAGAAAGAAGATTTGAGCAGAAGAAAGGATGAACTGGTGAAATCAAAGAGGTCTCGGAAGACTGATACTTAGAATACAAAAACATTACTTTCATGTATATAACCTATTTAACACATCAATTAGAAGTGGATTGGAACCAGAGAAGCTAAAAGTACAAAAAATAAATCGAATAATATTGAAATAGCGTGGTATGGCACACATTTCAATCATCTCGTTTTAATGGTAAAGCCTAAATGAATATAGCTACAATTCAGTTTGCTGAAGAAGAATTGATAGCTAATAAGGCCAGAGCAGCAAGGTGGTGGTGGTAGTTGTTTTTTTTTTTTTTTTTCTCAACACATAATCAGAGTATCTAGATTACTGATTTTCATTGCCTGAACTACTAAAAAAACATTCTCTAATAAGACTGGCAAGAAACGGAAGTCTAATGCATTTACTGATAGCACACAGCTTGAGTCAATTTTGTTTATATCCCTTTAAAATTACTTTAAAATTATTACAAAAAATAAAATAAAATTATTATAGAACAAAATAATAGTAAAATTTTGGCTGGAACAAAATCAATACAACAAATTTAAAAATTCAAAATTGACTGTTTTGGAGATGGGGATATCTCTCACATTCTTTCTTCCTAACTGTGGTAGTTCAGGCTCTGTGTGAGAGGAGTGGACCCGAGGTAGCAGCTAGATGTCACGAGCTACATGAGACAGTAAGGGGAGAGGAAAGAGAAGTCCCTCTTCTTTTACTTCACCTTTTTTTTTTCAAGATTTATTCTTATTTTAGAAAGAGAGCAACAGTGCATGCAAGGGAGTGGGCAGAACAGAAGGAAAGAATCTTAAGCAGACTCCCCACTGAGCAGGGAGCTGGACTTGATCTCAGGACCCTGAGATCATGACCCTGAGATCATGACCTGAGTGGAAACCAAGAGTCCAAGGCTTAACCCACCAAGCTGCCCAAGCTTTGCCTTTTAATTTAGCCAAGATGTTCTTCTTGGGCTGGATGCACTTACCGCTTAGGTAGTTTCCTTATGATTTGAAATGATCATGTTTCTTGATCCCTCAAATCCCGATGAGGCTGAGTAAGGGACTTGAGCGCAATATATTCACCTCCTTGGTTGTCGATGCTGTCAGTGAGGGGCTAAAGGGAAGAATTTCTTTAGAATTCTTGGGTTATCCCCAGTGTAGGGTTATCCTCATTGTTGACTGGTACAGTAGGGATAGAAGAACCCAGATAGTAAGTGATAGAGACCCTATGTATACTTGTATCATTAATGGGAAGAAACTTTATTAACTTAGGGGGTTCTGTATCTCCCCTCAAAACCTCAAAAATCTTATTATATTTACCCTGGGTCCCAGCCCATTATATCGCTACATAAAACATCCTGTTTTCTTTTTCTTGTTCTATAGATGCATCACAGTATTTTCTCAATCCCAATGCCTAGGGCAATTTCTGGAATATATAAGAAAGAGAGCGCAAGAACAAGAAAGAGAGAGAGAGAGAAATAGAGAGAGAAGGAATGACTGAAGGAGTGTAGCCCTAACATATTCTCCTGACCACGGAATCATAGTTCTATGTTCTATCCATCTATTTTTGGGTTGTGAAAATGATGTGGTGTAACTGACTGTCATTTCTCATCCCAGGATACGCCAGTGATACATTTATAATAAGCCAGGAGAGTTCTCTTCTATTCATAAAATCAGTCACCATTATAATTTGTCACAGGGGATTCGGAAGGTGGTCTCATTGAGAAGGCTGTCTGGGAGTCAGAGTAAGTGCTAAGCATGTCCTTGGACACAAAGGTCCGTGTGCGGCAGCTTGAGACACTGGATGCAAGTATTGATTATGTTGCCAGGTGTCTAAATAAAAACAAGCCAATTTTATACAGAACCACTATTATTTAACATTTCTAAAGACAAAGCCTTTGGCCCTGCCATCATTTAAATTGTTTCACTAAATCTGTTCTCTTTTTTTAAAGATTTTATTTATTTATTCATGAGAGACACAGAGAGAGAGAGAGGCAGAGACACAGGCAGGGGTAGAAGCAGGCTCCATGCAGGGAGCACGACGTGGGACTTGATCCCAGGTCTCCAGGATCACGCCCTGGGCTGAAGGCAGGCGCTAAACTGCTGAGCCACCAGGGCTGCCCTAAATCTGTTCTTAATAAAAGAATAAATATAGGTCTACTGTATACTCACCTCAAGAGAAAAAAAAAAAAAAAAAAGCAAAACCAAACAACTAAAAAGAAAACAAACAAACAAAAAAATAAAATAAAATAAAAAGAAAACAAAAATAATGTTTTCTTTAATTTAATGGAAATATTTACTATCCTATAACCTTCTTTTGTTTTACACGTTTCAAAAATGACTCTCTTAGCATATACACCTTGATGTACAGATTTGCAAATATACTAAAAAATGACAGATGATCCTCCTTCCCATATTTGAGACAAAAGGCTTTATAATGAATCCTGTGTTCTCTAGAGGCCTGGGTTACATGATAATGTCTTGGCACATTTTGAGGGTAAGGAAAATCCTGGCACAAATCTCATTTCTAAAAGAGGTACAAAATAACAGACACCTGATGAATATTTGAGACACAACAGTTCACAATCTACCACTGATTGTCAATATGCAATAGCATTTGCACTAACCTTAGTGTCGTTGTACTTCAAAATATCAAAATTCCTCCTTTTATCCTTTATAGTCATTATGAAGCTATTTATAGCAAGCTGTTATGACAGTAGGTTTAACCACAAGATCTTTAATTTGTAAAAATGAATCACATTGCTAAATTCAATTCAGCTGGCCATTCCTTATTCCTTCAATTACTGTCGGCAACAGCAATTTTGTGGTTACCTAATGCAGCTTAAAATAACGTGCATTCTATGTGGAGACACTTTTTTTTTTTTGCAAAGGCTCTATAGAATCCATAGTAATATTTGATAAAATGTGTAATCATCTTGGAGGCTAATGAGAAATTTCTTAATACAATAAGTGCTAATTTTACAGTCTGAGAGAAAACAATATAGCCTTTAATATCACCTTGTAAGAAAGAATTTAGTGCTATGTTCCCAGAAAAAGTTAATATTCCTGAATGGGAGAAAATTACAACAGTATACTTTCATCCTGGGGAGATCATGAAAAGATCAAGACTGGGAAAACTAACCATTATCAATGTCGTTTTCTTTCTTCTTCTTCCTTTTTTAATGACAGAGTTATTTTTATTTATTTATTTTTTTAATAATAAATTTATTTTTTATTGGTGTTCAATTTGCCAACATACAGAATAACATCCAGTGCTCATCCTGTCAAGTGCCCCCCTCAGTGCCCGTCACCCATTCACCCTCAATGTCGTTTTCAAGTGTTCAGTTTTCAATGTTTGCTAATTTTCTATGAGTATATATTCACTGTGAAATCAAAGAGAAATACTGCTATTCTTAAAAGTTATTCATGAATGTTGAATTTGAGTTAAACCTGCCCTTTAAAGATCTTGTGAAATAATAAAATCTCCACCTTCCTTGACTTATCTAAATGTATAATTCATATTCCTTCATCCATATTTCTTGTTCTAATATCTGAATGATTTTTCACATTAAATAACTTAATATCTAAAGTTTTCTAAGTTTGTATCTGAAGTTTAAGAACTCCTTAAAAAGTCAAGTACAGAAAAAAGTACTCATATGTGTCGTATGTGTAAACATTAGATTTCAGAGCACATGTATTTTTAAAATATACTTATTCTGTTTACCTTCTAGTCAGACTTCTTCAGAGAAGACTGAAACACTTTAGAGTAGCAAACAATTTTTTCTTAATTTAATAGAGAAAATCTGCTAGATTCCAGTCCTAAGATTTATGTAAATACGGAAAATGTTTGCAAATAATTTTTTGGGGGGCCTATTTTCAATTTATTAAATAGAGCCTTACTCAATGAGTTATCTGAAAGTTACTGCCAAAATTTGTGCAATAGCTTTTATGCACTTGTGGGGAAAAATAAAGCCACGTTGTTATGATAGGCTGTAGTATGTGGGGTTTAGAGAAAAGTTCATTATAAATATGAATATTTATTGTAATTGTGAGCTTAATTTCTTTGTGCTCTTAATCAAAGGCTAAGAAATCTTTCGAATATAAACAGTAATTAGTACTTTATAACTTAAAAAAAGGTATTTAATTGTTGTAGTCAACATTCTGTTGGTAGAAAGGTTATTGTTTTTGAATGCATCATTTGAAAATTAGTGAATCCCAATTCCAAATAGGCTTTGAAAATATAATGCATGATGCGCATAAGCTTGTTATATAATAACTTTTATTTTAAACCATTATAAGTACATAAACTAAAAGAGAAAAAAACCAATGAAATCATTTTTTATATCTAAAAGGGATTCTTTTTTCCTTAAAATCAAGGGAATACTGAATAATGTTTATGTCCTTCGGAATCATTTAAACTTAAATTTGTTCATGTAATCTTGTGAAGAATTATACCAATAACTTCAGTTATTTACTTAAAATAAAAGTCAACGAAGGAAAGAAATGAACAAACAGAAGAGATAAATAGCAGAAGGGTGCATTTTTTTAATTTACATGCAGTGCATATAAAAGTTATAAAGATCTGAATTATAGGAACATGTCCTTTAAAATTCCCTTATATTGTCTCATAATTAGAGGAGAGACGATCCTTGATCACAACATAGTCTATGGATTAGACTCCTAGATTAGCTCTTTACTACCACTAGGGTAATCACAAAACATCAAATCCAAATGATTCATGTGGTTCATCCCTGGGTATCTAACCCAAGAGTGATGCCCAGCCATACAAGACATTTCATAAATAGTTGCTGAATTATTAAATAAATGTTGAATTATTAAATAAATGTAAATAAATAATTATTAAGTAAACGTAAAAAATTAAATAAATTCATAAATAGTTGTTAAATTATTAAACAAAGGTTCAATTATTAAATGCATTAATGTAATATCAAATAAGTGAATAAATAATTATTAAATAATTTAAATGTATGAAAGGATACATGATAGAACATTTAAGAATACTTGAGAAAGTTATTTTTTTCTTAAGGTTTAGATTTACGGAAAAATCAAGCAGACACCACAGAGTTGGTATACAGCCCTCCTGCGGTTTCTATTAACAAAACGAACTAGGGGTGGTGGAAGGGGAGAAGGGCGGGGGGTGGGAGTGAATGGGTGACGGGCACTGGGGGTTATTCTGTATGTTAGTAAATTGAACACCAATAAAAAATAAAAAATAAAAAAAAAAAACAATGCCTCGCCTTAGTGAGGTACCTTTGTTACAATTAGTGACCTGATACTGATACATTATTATTACCTGAAGTTCATCGTTAATTCAAATCTCCTTAGTTTTTACCCACTATCCTTTTTCTTTTTTTCATCCTAGGAACCCTTCCAGGATCCCACATCACACTCTATAAAACACCTGTTAGGCTTTGTTTCCAAAAGTGCCTCCTGACCACGCTGGGATGACCTTGACAGTCCCAAGGAGTACCGGTCAGTACCTGGATGCTGCCCCTCAACTGAAATTTGCCTAGTTTTTCTTTTTTTTCATGACAAGACTGGAGTTGTGCATGTGGCGGTCTATAGAGGTTTCTTATGAACTCTTTCCTCAATATATCAATTACTTCTTCCCTGCTTTTCTCAGGGAAGCAGCATTCCCATAATTTATTAGATAGTTTTCTACCTTTAAGATATTTTAAAACTGTACATTAAAATTGTCTTTCAAGGGTTGCCTGGGTGGCTTAGTGGTTGAGCATCCCCTTTGGCCCAGGGCACAATCCTAGGGTCCTGAGATCGAGTCCCTCATCGGGCACCCTGCATTGGAGGCTGCTTCTCCCTCTGTCTGTGTCTCTGCCTCTCTCTCTCTCTCTGTGTCTCTCATGAATAAATAAAATCTTTAAAAAAAGCCTTATTATGTGCTGATGTTTTTCTGATACATTTCATCTTCAAAATGGTCAAAAGGAAAAAAAATGGTCAAAAGGTAGACCAGTGTATCCTTATTTTCAAAAAGATGAAAATGGGTTCCTCAATGAAGCAATTTGCCCTTGGTCACTTGGCTCCTAATCAGCAGAACTGGTACATAAACTTGTCCTTTCTCAATCATTTCATCACACAGCACTTTCAGTATAACCGAATCCAGTCTTTCCTTTCTTTCTTTTACATTTCGGCCTCTCCAATAATTAAAACTGATAGACTTCTGAATTTAGTAATGGGCAATGGTTATAGGGTGTTTTTCCCCCAAACAGGTGTTTTATTTCTCCCCAGAGAATATCCCTTCTCAGTTTTTGACCAATGGAAGAAGAGCAAATAATTGAAGACCATTTATTTGACACATACTATATTTGAAATTAAATATTAAGGAGACATGGAGATGTTGAAGTAGGAAAGAGCCTACCTTCAAGTTTCTGCAATGTTTGAATGACAGGTTGGAAGTAATGAGTGTGCTTGATGGATTTTTTTCCCCCATCTGGACAATTTTAAAGAATGTAGTCTGAAACATCATAGATGTATGTAAAAGGCATAAAAATTTAAAGAAAGCCAGAATATCCACCATTGAGCTGAAGAACAATTTAACTTTTAAAATTATGATACTGGGCCAGCAGCTGTCCCTAGGTGCATTATTTCCCCTCCAGACACTTCTCCTCACCTACCTGCAGTTATCACCTCCCTCATTTTGGACTCTCATGCAGACACCTTCCTTAATTCTGTTTTATATTTATGCATCGAAGGCATTTACTGTTGCACATTTTAACTTTATAGAACTTTAAACTTCCTTAAAATTTCTTCCACAACCTTCACTCTCTCTCTTTCTCCCCTTGTGTACATGTATCTGGTTCATAAGTCTTCATTTGTCTTTTATGATTATATCACAATATATGCATTGTCTCACTGGTGGATATTTAGGCTGCTCCAAATTTTTGATATTAAAAATGTGTCATAGTGAAGAGTATTGCACATGTCATCTTGTTTGCAGAGGAGAGTGTTCCCACCGCCCTCGCACACACTGAAGGGGCAGGTGCTGAGACTAGTATTACAGCTCCTCCACGACCCCACGGGGCACATGAACCTGGCTCTGCAAAATGCTTGTGCCAGCTCGCACTGCCTGCAGCAGTTTGCCTTACGATGTTCTACATTCTTCCCTAATTTTGAAAATATGAGATATTTTTGATTTTTATTTTTAACAAATTGGGTTAAAAATTCCTTACACTGTATTTTATTGGTAACTAGAAAATGTTGAGTATACAGCCATTTTTTTCTTAATCATATGGATCTCCTCTGAATTGAACTCTTTTATCATATCGTTTGGCCATTTGGCAGAGGGGGTGCTGTCTTTACCTTATTAATGTTTAGGTCTGTGTGTGTTCTTGTCATGAAATCTCTGCACTTAATGTTATGTGCAAATAATTCATTGAATTCCTTCTCACCATTTTCTAAAATCAGTTTTTATACAAATTCACCCATCATTTTATAGTTTATGTTTTCCTTCTCCAATATTTGATACTAAATGGAAATCTGGCTATGGGGACACTTGGGTGGCTCAGTGGTTGAGTGTCTACCTTCAGCTCAGGGTGTGATTCCAAGTCCGGGGATCAACCCCTGCATCAGGCTCCCTGCTCAGCCTACTTCTCTCTCTGCTTGTCTCTCCCACTGCGAGGAACCTGCTTCTCCCTCTGCCTGTGTCTCTGCCTCTCTCTCTGTGTCTCTCATGAATAAACAAAATCTTAAAAAAAAGAAATCTGGCTATGATATGTTTTGATGTATACATCTTGGATTTGATTTGGTAAACTGTCAATTTACTGAGTCAATACCCGTAAGTATATTATTCTGTAATTTCCCTGTTTTACATTTTCTTTATATAATAAGACAAGGTAGATTTATGCAACAACTTTTATAGTATTTACTAATATTTGCTTTTCTGGTCAGGTCTCTGGTATTAGACCCCATGATCCGATTGCATGTCATCAGCAAGGTTTGTTCAGAGGCAGCTTGCTAAACAGGAATGCATGAAGAGCTGGGAGGTGCCTTCGACATCAGGAGCAGAGCAGGGGCAGGGATAGTCTCCTGCTGTCCACCATCACATTGAGGTTGCTCCCTCCGCTCTCATCAGCTTACCTCGTGATGAGTTAACAGAGAACGAAAGAGGCCAGTGTTGCCTGGAAGATGAGTCTGCTCCATTTGGAGTACTGCTGCGCTCAAGTCCAATCCCCAGTGGTCCTGGGGCCAAAGGAGTGGGAAGTCTACCCAACCACCCAATGGACACTACATTATCACATTGTCTGAAGACATGGATGCATCAGAAAGGACTGCAGATCAACCTGTGGGAGTTCTGAAGAACTTGTATGGCTGTCTAGTGGCCTGGACCAAGAAAGTCCTGAAGAATGGAGATGAGGAGGGCTGGGGAGAAGTCACTCTGAAGGACTGAGAAGGTGGGAAATGTCACAAGTGTAGAGCACAACATGTTGTCATGACCACATTCATGTAGCCCACACCCAGGTGAAGAACTAAAACACTGGCTGTCCTCCAGGAACCTCCCAATGCCGCCTTCCCATGCTGATTCCCCATCCGGTTCTAAGACTACTGATGCCCTGGATGTGTTCAAGTGTAAGGACTGCATTTCATTCTTGGCTGTGACCTGTGCCCCTGTGCAGGGTTATGACGCAGCATGAAGAGCATCTCAAAGGTTCCAGAAGGACAAGCATGGCAGCCCCAGACAGAAGCGAGTCTATGCCGATATCACCAATGGGCCTATGAGGACTCTAAATGGAGAGTAAACACGCTCCTACCTTTATTCAGACAATACACTGAAAAACTGAGTTTAAAATTGTGAAAGGGAATGTGACATGAACATATTATTACAATTATATAAAGTGCAAACTGGCAAATTTGCAAAGGAGAAGCAAGAACTGAGGTCAACTATCTTCAACGGCCAAATCATGCACGGCCCCTACGAAGGATGATTACCACCAGGCTAGATGCAGGATACTGTTATTTCATACACTAGAAATGGATAAAAGCCTGTGTTCTGGGGAATAATGACAGAAGATTACGTGCTTCATCACAATGAGTAAAAGTGCTTAATAGGTTTGGTTTTATTCATTTTAAGGTAAACTGCTGACATTAAAATTCAAAAATTGTATTGCATGTTAGTGCAGTACAAACAGTATCCACTGCAGTAAAAACATTCAGAGCTAGAATCCCATTAGATTGAATACATGGACGTTTGCACCTCGTCTCACACCTTTTTTCAGCAACAGTGTAATTTTCTTTCTTTTCTTTCTTTCTTTCTTTCTTTCTTTCTTTCTTTCTTTCTTTCTTTCTTTTAATAATAAATTTATTTTTTATTGGTGTTCAATTTGCCAACATACAGAATAACACCCAGTGCTCATCCCGTCAAGTGCCCCCCCTCAGTGCCCATCACCCATTCACCCCCACCCCCCGCCCTCCTCCCCTTCCACCACCCCTAGTTCATTTCCCAGAGTTAAGAGTCTTCATGTTCTGTCTCCCTTTCTGATATTTCCTACCCATTTCTTCTCCCTTCCCTTCTATTCCCTTTCACTATTATTTATATTCCCCAAATGAAATTTTCCCTAATAAAATTTTTTTCCAATACTCTGTAGAGTTCCCTTTACATAATATTTTGAACTACCAATGAATCTTAACGTTCCAAACACTATAGTTCTCCATGATCACTAAGGAAGTCTCCAAATGCCACCACACGTAACCTATAAAAAAAACTTAATTACATCCCTAGACCCACAGAGTGCTTCAGACCATTAAGGTCAAACTGTTCTCCAATGCACTGACTGAAGAGCCATATTCAGAGACATCTAGGGAACTTCCCACTCTCCCCGTTCAGAGGCTCACACAGTAACATATACCACCATGTGTAAGATGACCTGACACTTCTTGAAATGCCAACTAAGCTTCTATCATAATTTAGGCTATTTTGAGAGGTTCTTAAGAATGGGCAAATTTCCATAGTGCTGTCTTCTACTCAGCCAGGAGAAGAAACAATGGAGGAAAAAGCAGAGAAATGGCCCGAATGCAAGGCCACGCATGGAATGCACAGATTTCACAATGTGGTCATCGTCAGGCCAGCAGTGCCCACTGTCATCCCATCATTATCAATGAGCTGATCACACACAACCACAGCAACGTCCCTAAGCCTGAGCACCAATGAACTGATCCTTCTCTCTCCCTCTCTCTCTCTCTCTCTTTCTCTCTCTCAATCTCTCTCTCTCTCTCTCGGTTGTCTAAGAGTCACTGCCTTACTTGGTAGTGAAGCTAAGTACCTGAGTGTCCTTTAAAAAACATACCCCTGTGAAATATACTCAGAAGCTCTGATCCCTGGGACTCTGCTGGAGGTTGGGCACTCCCAGGGGATGATGACACCGTCTACCCCAGTACGGGCTCTTCGGGAGCGCCAAACCCTCATCACCTACCAAAACGCAGTGAACTGGCAACTGTATATCAGTCCTAGCATGGAAATAAGTAATGTCACCGCATATCAGATGTCCTCAAACTTTCCCCCTCTTGGCAGTGTTTTTACGTGATTTACCACTTGTAAGTCCTGTGACATCTCTGCCACTTGCACTTCATCGTCATCATAGGCCTTTTCTGGCCAAGAATGACACATTGTGCTCATACGTTCAGTGGACCACAAAATTATTGAGGTATAAACAAGAATTTTTCTTCTTTATGGAAGATAAGTATAATTAAATATGATATTAACTTTTCCCCTCACAATAAATCTTAAAACATAAATCCAATTTCACTTATATTTTAAATAAGAAGAAATATGTTTTTGTTGGTAAGAATTACTAGTTTTTAAAAAGCTCAATACTGTTTTTTTTTTTTTTTTTTTTTTTTTTTAAAGATACTCTGGATAGGTCATTTAGAACCAGTCTGAAAACAAGAGAGAATATTCATTTAAGAAAGAGCTCAGATATTTCTTAGGGAATAACCCGAAAAGTTGAGTAGAATACTTTCACAGAACAAAAGGCAAGAAATTAATCTTTAAGAAGAAAGAAAGGTAAAAGCCTGAAATGACCTTTGAAAACTGTGAAGTTAACAATTCTCCACATCATTAAACATTTTATATAAAATTTATTTCAAAGCCACGTCAGGAATGTGCATGCTACACTTCTAAAACACTGGATTAATAGGAAGCCTTTGGATTTTTAGAACCAGCCTCATTTTTCCCTGTAGCACCAACCAAATCTCATCATCACACTTGCTTGAAAACGACCTGGAATTGCTAGAATGTATTTATCCAAAGTGTTCTGCATTTACCCTTTTGTTTTGTTTTGTTTTGTTTTGTTTGCATTTACCCTTTTTTAAAACTTTTTTAATAAATTTATTTTCTATTGGTGTTCAATTTGTCAACATACAGAATAACCCCCAGTGCTCATCCCGTCAAGTGCCCACCTCAGTACCCGCCACCCATTTACCCTTTTGAACAGGACAAAACAATAGTAAGTCCCATGACGGATAATTATGTTGTGTTTTCCCCAGATGCATTAAGAACTATTCTCAGAAAAAGTACATTCTGGAACAATGGGAATCTGTGGCCACAGATACGATGCTCCTGTCCCCAAATACCACTCCGAATCCACTTATGACATAAAGGAATTCCATGAACTGAGCATCCTTTGATTGCCCTCAGGCAGCTCTCTTAGGAGGCATACTGTCAATCATCCCATGGGGACCCCTGAGCACCCCTGTGGAAAGAGGAGAGGGGCATGTTTTCCCAGAAACCAAGAGTGGCCACTTTCCTTGGATTTAGGAGTCAGTTTTGGAGGACGAGAAAAAGAAAAGCAAGTAGTATAGTTAATGAAACAAGAAATTAGCTCCAATATTATTACAACGATAACATCTGCTAGTTACAGAGACTGCCCTCGTTTAAAATTAATTCTTCAATTAAGATACTAAATGTCATTCTGTGATTTTTTTTTAGTCAGGGGGGCATCTCAGAAGACTTAGAATTAACCTTTTATTAGGTCATTAATTGACCGAACTTTCTACCTTTGTGCTTCTCAGCTAATGTTATAACACATTCGCCCCACGGCCACCCTTCGATTCCCTGTCATATTCTCTGCACTCTGGTTCTACTTACTTTACTGTCTCAAGGTTAGGGGCATTTGTAATTTTACTTAACCATGCATCACTGCTTTCGCATTTTAGGGTCTACTCTTGCAAGGAAGAGTATTATAACAAAGCATTTAAGAATACAGAACTGCAGCTTAGCTGAAAATTTATAACAAATGGCACCGTTGCTCCTAATTTCCTGGTTCATACACTGCCATTAATAAAATGGAAAGAGTTTTATCTCCACTATTGTTCTAAGGAGTAAATCAAATATGTTTTAAGTGTTAGAAATATGTAGGATAGAAAAAAAAAAAACTTGCATCACATTTTCCCACATACATATTTAGAAAAGTCTCAAAACTTCTGTTTAGCATAACCAAAAGTTCATGTTTCAGAAAATAAATGAGAGGCATCGTGTCATAATAAAAGTAGTTTAGAATCAAGTACATCTATATTTCAAACCCAATTTTGCCACTTAGCTAAGCAATATGTTGAGCTTCTAATAAAGCCTATTGTCTACATGGGTATGCCTGGGAATATCAGGTTGCTGAGACATTTAATTAAGATCATATGCAAGAAATCAGTGTTCGGCAATATGTAGGCCCCCAAAATAATAGTAAATAAAACAGAGTGAGATTTATAAATAAAAATCAAAGAGATTCATTAGCAAATAAAACTATTTAAGTGATATCTGGAAGTTAAAATTGAAAAGATTAAAATAATAGAAATTTAGTTGTACTCAGATCAAAAATTGAAAGGACTTTGTGAGGAACAATAGGCATGGGGTGAAGAGCAGGATGCACAGTTTTCTGGTTTACATAACTGGATGGACAGTGATATCACCCAAGGAAATACTGTAAAAAAAAAAAAAAAAAAAAAAAGCCGGGTTTAAAAGGATGAAATTATGAGTTTGGCCTTGAACAAGCTGAACTGGAAATATCATTAAGATGTCCAAGAGAGGCCATTATGGAGCTAAGGGGATAATACGATTTAACACATTAGAATTATTTAGAAGGAGTTTTGGCATATGGTAGTTGCTTTAATGCCATTTATTGTTATTATTGTTGTCATTCACAGTCTCCAAGTCCAGAAGAGAAACTTGAACAGGAAATATAAATTTTTGAGTCATCTGCATGCAGCCTCCACAACAAGGGAAGTATGGTGCACCTACAACAATCCCAAACTGTCTAGCCCTGGATGAAGATGATAAGGCCTTCACACCACGCTCTCCCTCAGTCACTACATGCGGGCTTCCCTGGGAGGGACAGGATGGGCAAAGTAGCTCCTACTCCAGAGTTCCCTGGGGAAGGCATGGGGGCTGGCATCCACAGAATGTCCTTAGAAGGCACCCCTACACACTAGAGCCACCATACTTCCCTGAAGAGGGGTTAGGACAAAGAATCACCATGTCCACCCCTCGCCCACCCCTCGCCTAGCTGCTTACCACACTCAGGTTAATACATTTTTAAACCTGCTTGCTCCTAAGCTACTAACATTCTGTGTCTATGGGGTATACTTTGGGAAATGCAGCTATATATATATTTTTTTATTTTAAGGATTGTATGATAAAAGGTCTTCAGGTTTTGTCCTTCAGATAGAAATAAAACTGTCTTCATTCATAGATGGCATTATAGCTTGTGGAAAAAGCGCAAAAATATCGCTAAAAGTGAGAAACAATCTTAAGCCTAGTTTTCAAGATATAAGGGTAATAAACAAAAATTCTTTCCTATTATACCTGCAATAAACAAGTGCAATTTGAAATTCCAAACACTACTTACATTAACAACTAAGAAAATGAAAAGTTATAAAGCTAACAAAATATGTACAAAATATATGTTTCTCTGTATGAGACAAACTAAAAGCTCATGAAAGAAAAAGCACTAAATAACTAGAGAGCTGTGTCATGATCATAGATAGGAAGACTCAAAAATGTAAAGATGTGAGTTCTTTCCAACTTGACCTCCGGATTCAATGCAATCTCAAAGTCCAGCAAGTTATTTTGTGGATATGGAGAAATGGGCTTTAAAGTTTACTGTAAAGTTTTGTAAATGACAAAAGACCCTGAAGAGCTAACATGATATTGAAAGGGAAGAGCTAAGTTAGAAGACTGACATCACTCAACTTCCATAAAAACCACAAAGCTACAGTAATCAAGACAGCATGGTAAGACAACAGAAAATCAGATCAATGGAATCTAAAAGATCCTCAAAATAGACACATAAACTGAAGATCATTTCAACAAGTGGTGCCAGAACAACTGGGCATCCAAATGAAAATATAAAAAAAGAGAGAAAGAGAGAAAAAAAAATCTAGACACAGATCTTACAACGCCTCACAAAAACTGGATCACAGAGCTAAACGTAAAACACAAAACTATAAAAATTCTAGAAGATAGCATGGGAGAAAGCCACATGGCCTTGAATTTAGAGATGACTTTTATGTTAGAAAACCACAAACACAACCCATGGAAGAAATCACTAATAGGCCAGACTTCAGTAATTATAATCTTCTGCACTCCAAAGAATGCTGTCGAGAAAATGAAAAGACAAGCTGCAGATACAGAGGAAATATGTGAAAAGGATACATCTGATAAAAGACTGTTATCCAGATTACAAAAAAAAAAAAAAAAAAAACTCTTAAAACTCAACAATGAGAAAACAAACAACTCAGTTAAAGAAAGGGGAGGTGGGGGGCAAAGACCCTAACAGACATTTCACCAAAGAAGGTATACAGATGGCAAATAAACAATTAAGAAGATGCTCCACATCATATACCATCAGAGAAATGTGAATTAAAATGAGGTGCCACTACACACCTATTACAATGGCCGAATTATGGAACCTGACAATAGCAAGTGCAACAGGAACTCTCTCGTTCATTGCTGATGGAATGCAAAATTACGCAGCCACTCTGGAAGAAAGCTTGGCAGTTTCTTACAAAACTAAATATACTCTGACCATATAATGCAGCAGCCGTGCTCCTTGGTATTTGTCCAAAGGAACTGAAATATTATGTCCATACAAGAACCTACACATAGATGTTTATAGCAACGTTATTCATTATTGCTAAAATTGCCAAAACTTTTAAGTGACCAAGATATCTTTCAGTAGATAAGTGGATGAATAAACTGTGGGACATTAAGACAGTGGAATATTATTCATCACCAAAAAGAAATGAGTTGTCAAGCTGTGGAAAGACTTAAATGCATCACTACCAGGTGAGCGAAACCAGTCTGAAAAAGCTACCTATAGTCCCAACTATATGACATTATGGGAAAGGCAAAAACCATAGAAATATTAAAACATCAGTGGTTGCCAGATATTGGGGAAAGTAGGAATAAATAAGCAGAGATTTTTTTTAGGGCGATAAAACTCTTCTGGATGATATTATAATGTTGGATATACACCATTATACATTTGTCCAAACCCATAGAATGCACGACACCAAGAGTGAGCTGTAAACTACAGGCTCTGGGTAAATAATGACGTGTCAATGTATTCATCAGTTGTAACAAATGGAGAATGTTGATGATGGCCATACATGAGGTGGAGCAAGGAATATATGAGAATTCTCTACCTCCTGCCCAATTTTGCTGTGAATCTAAAACTACTCTAAAAGAGAGTCTATCAGAACATTAGATATTCATCCCACTTCTTGTAATGGTGAAGAGTTGGAAGCAACTTAAATGTCCATCAATAAGAGAGTAAATGAATAAAAAATGATTCATTCTGTGGTAGATGGTAAATTTGAACGCACACTTTTCTCCTCCCTGCATCTACACACTTTCACTGTGATGCTGCCCTGACAAGAGTTGAAGTCGGTTCCCCGACTCCTTGAATCTGGTCTGACTGTGTGACTTCCTTTGGTGAATGCAACACTAGTGACGTGAAACAAGCAGAGGCTTAAGCAATGCTTGCACAGTGGGGATCATTCTTTTGCTGTGCTCAGAACCCTGACATTGTGAATGAATGAGCCTGAACCAGCCTGCTAGGAGATGCAAGGCTTCGGGAGAACGGAGGCACACTGGTGAAGAGTGGCCAGCCTCCAAAGTATGGGAGAGGCCATCCTGGGCCATTTGGCGGCCAACCGACCTGTCGACTGATGGCAGATACATGAGAGAGCTCATCAGAAACCAATCAAAGGGGAACAGACCAGAAGAACAGGGCACCTGACCTTTGCAAGTCACCAAGTTTGGGTGTGGCTTGTTTGACAGCAGCAGACAATGGATACCTATCTCTAGAATGAAACATCATGGAACAGTTTGAAAGAATGAGATGAATACATGCATATTAGTATACTGACTTGGAAAACTTGCTGAGACAAATTAATAAGAGAACACACACACACTTAAAAAGCATGTAGACTTTGTGATTCTACAGGCTAGCCTTCCAGGACATTCCTTTTCCTCTTACAAAAGAAAGGGATCTTAAATGGTTTATGGGTCACGAAGAGAGTAGAATTATCCATACTTTAGGATGCTTCCACGCCTTCAAAATCACCCAAGATGTGAAATTTCTTCTACCACAGATGGAAACGTCACAAAATGAACCTGTGCCACCCCAACCCCACCATCGGATATGACCAACTCCGGTGAGTTAGCTACGCCTTGTGTCAGGCTCACTCACACCCTCTCGACTTCCAGGCAAACCAAGGGAGGAAAGTGCCCATTTAGTCACTTGTGGAAATTTAAATTCTTTTTTTTTTTTAAATCAAACAAATATTTCCGAGTCGTATTGAAAGATTCAAATATGTTTATCTTTTATTTTTTTCCTACAATCTTCTCAAAAAGAAATAACAGAAACAACCACTTCAAATGAAACACTGCCATGAGATTATCTTCAGATCATTTTGTTGTGTTGTCGAGGAAATACAGGTGATCTATTACGTTCTACATTTCCAAAATCAGTCTTATTTTCCTCAAATAATCTATTTTCAGAAATAAGAAAATACCAACTTCAGAAAAGCACAGTAATAAAAATGTAAACTCATTCAGAATAATCTAACATGCGTGAATCTATGTCTGTCAATGTCTATGAACCTTCACCCTAATACTTGTAAATGTTTTTTAAACTAATGATTACTCTGGAGACAGGAGGGATGATGAGAATAATTATTCAGGAAAAAAAAAAAAAAACTTACAGGTTAACACTGCCATTGATTGCAATCAAATATGCTTTTTTCCCCCCCCTAAGGAAGCAAAAGCTCAGAATGAACTAAAAGACATAGATATCTTTTAAGTTGGGAAAAACAGTCCTTTGTTCTCAAATACAGGATAATGAGAAGGAAATTTCTCATCTGAAATTTCTGCAGATTGTTAAATTGTTCACGGCAATGTCACACTTATGAATCATCTTTCTTATTTCTTAAAAGTACTAGAATCCCATGCTGCATTTCTTTGGCAGCATTATCTGTAATCCGTATGGCAGGAGAAGATACGCTAAGTGAACAAACAGAGGCACCATGGAATAAGCAGAGACAAATGCTTTAAGAAGGTTCTTAAGTAATTTTTAAGAAGAAAATAATTTTATGCGAGCTAATGCGGCTCTCTCCACAGTCTGGAGCCGGTCTGCATAGGTTTCCAACACCGTCCTAGAGTGCAGGATGATATCTAAAGATACCTAAATCTTCCCGCACATATTTTATAATGAAAATACTAATTTACTTTAAAATTTAAGATTGTAAGAGATTTGATGAATTCTAACATGACATCTTATGAGGCTCAAGAGCCCATTTTTTTTCTTTAGGAGTACATCTCTGAAATTACGTTGTCAGTCACTGGGAAAATATGGCTTGATATTCAGAGAGCACAAAGTCTGATTTATATATGACTTTTAAGAAAGCTTCATTTGTATAAAGTAATATATATTCACTTATGCTGGGAATATAGTGATTTATACTTGGTGTATAATTTACCATTATATATATATGTGTGTATGTGCATGTGTGTGCGCGCTAATAAAAATGCGGGCAAAGCAGAAAATGTTTTCCAATGCTAGTGATTTCCATTCAGACCTAACACAATGCCTGATTTTCTAGAAACCTATTTAATTTTTGTCACCACTTCCTTATTAGCTGATGTCAATTATTTCTTCTTTCAAAATGTTCATCATCTGTTTACCTTGGTGTTGCCAAAGGCAATAATCCTAACTTTTAGCTGTTTCTGATATGTTACAAAAAAATCTGCAAAGGACACTCTTACAAAAGTAATACCCCCAAAAAATTCCTCTAAATGGTTTTCATAGATGTGAATGTGAATTGACTTAGAAATCCTCAGCTCTCCTATAGATACTAAATAACTCTTAAATACAAATACAGGTAGTGAGTAAATATGACGCTATTATCAGGTAACACTTTACGAACTGTAGAGTGCGGAAATCCATTTCTGCCTACCACAGTCAAGTGTACCGTAGAAGCCACTCACGCAATAGCAACTATAGCAAATATCTTCAAGGTAGTTACTAGCCTTCCAAAACAACACATAAGGTCGAAAGATAATTATTATTTTATGAGCAGCGCATTGTCTTTGTTTCGGGTGGAAATCACTGCACATATGAGACAGGTGCATAACCTAACCCATGAGTGTGGAGAGCTGAGCGACAAGTAAACATGAGGATAATGAGGAAAACGGTCAGGAGCTGGACACAGACATTCCAGTTACACCAGCCTGAGCTTAATTGTTTGTGCCAACCTGCCCTAGATTTTTGAAATTTGTATTTCATCATTGCATGCATTCTATCCCTGCAAGGTGATAGAAGCAAAGGTAGGGAACTGGGTATGACATATGTCCACCAAAAGAGTCTTCACCTGCCATTTTTCTTGCTATAAACCTCTTCCAAAAAAATTCTGATTTTAATTAAATATATCATTTATGTTTTTTTTAAACAATATTATATGAGGTTGCAAAATACGTTCAAGGAATGGATCTGAAAGAGTGGATAAAGACAGATAATAAAGAAGCAAGCATGGAACATATCAGATAGGGAATCTCTGCTGTGATAACACATCACACAGGCAAGGGAAGAAACACGGTAGCAGAAATAATATTTCAGAAACCCTGAGCAGGTGGGTCTCGCTGCGAAGGTTCCCTTTCTGCAGAGAGCTGAGGGAAGTATGGGAGAAAGTGTGCTGTTGGGCAAAAGAGTGTCCACTACAAGCGACCATGGTGACATTTAGAAGTTCCAGAATGGTGTGCGTGTGCAAGTCCCTGGAGAACAGAAGATCAGCAGGGCTGAGGCAAAGAAGGGATAAATAGGAAACGCTGTCAGAGAGACGTGGCTATGCTGGATGCACTGATGTGCTGTGCAAAGTACATTCACTTTGAACATTTTAGTAATTATTAAATTGCATTTCCTTTATAATACAACTTGGGGGAGAGAATGCACTGTTCACAGAGGCGGAGGAGACAAAAACACCTGTCTGGGGACAGGTAGCAACACACCGAGGCACCCAGGGAGCGCACTTTGAAAGCATTAGGCCGCAGCTGTGGAGGTAATGAGCTCCTCTATGATTGCTTCTTCATAACTGAGAAAGAGCCGAGTAAAACATAGATGACAGAAATTCAAAAATTTTAAAGAAACAAAGGTAAAGGTCGTTAAATGCCAGGATGATTCAGCTGCCACCCAGCAGCAGGGCTGATCTTGAAAGGAACCAGGAGACCCCCCTATCACCCCCAGGCCCTTGTTTCCCCTGCATGGTGATAACAGGGATGAAAATACAGCAAGACACCTGGGGCTGGTCTCCAGATAAAAGTCCTCAGACCCTCCACACTCAACACCATTAACTCCAACAGGCATCCCTTGGGTCCTTCGCAGAGTCTATGGGATTTGATAACCTCAGTAGGAAGCTGGCATATCCAAACATAATGAAATGTAGTGGTGTGTTTCAGTGCTGCTACTTACACAAAATAAAATCAGAATTAACAACATTTTCATATGAAATATCAAATTATATGTTCACTTGAGGGGCCTATTATTCAACACTAATGCTAAAGAGGTACACTTACTCTTTTGTTAGGCTTTTGTTGGATGCTATATCCTGCCAGTAATGTAGTCTGACCCATGATGTGTGCAAAACAATTCAGGTTCTGTGAGCTTTCCATCCGGTATCTGAAATCAATGATGTGAAATATTGTTGTAACTACTGTATGTTGAAATAAATATAACATGTTTATTTCAAATATATCAATAACAGGCTAATGTTTCATATGAAAATCACTAAATGATGGGACGCCTGGCTGGCTCAGTGGTTGAGCATCTGCCTTTAGCTCAGGTCATGATCCCAGGGTCCCAGGATCGAGTCCCATATTGGGCTCCCCATGGGGAGCCTCCTTCTCCCTCTGCCTATGTCTCTGCCTCTCCCTCTCTGTATCTAAGGAACAGACAAGTAAAATCTTAAAAAAAAAAAAAGAAAATCGGGGATCCCTGGGTGGCTCAGCAGTTTAGCGCCTGCCTTTGGCCTGGGGCGCAATCCTGGAGTCCCGGGATCGAGTCCTGCATCAGGCTCCCGGCATGGAGCCTGCTTCTCCTTCTCTCTATGTCTATCATGAATAAATAAATAAAATCTTTAAAAAAAAAGAAAATCATTAAATGAAAAACGTGTTAGCATAACATGATATCTCTACTAATGTGACATAACATTGCATCAAGATTTGAAATTTCTCCTTGATATTGTTGGAATGGTACCAAAAAAGTAAATTTTCACCACTACAGAGAGAAAGAGACAGTGAGAGATCTTGTTCTGAACCTTGGCCTTCCCACTTACAATCTGAATCCCATTATCACGTTGAAAATGTATAAAATTCCAGAATGTGGACTCGAACCACAACGTTAACTGCATGGTGCTCTTTATTACTAGCTGTAAAACTCTACAGCTGCTAGGAAAAAGGAAGGAAAAGCATGGTTATAATAGTTTTCACAGCACCAGCAATGTAATGGTAAGGATTTTACGTCCCTGGGTCAAGACAGCTGCTGTGACAAGTAACCTGCACACTGTCTGAGGGTGGGCCCCACACAAATTAGTGACGGGAGGACCACATGTGTGTTCTCGTTACATCCCCAGCCAAAGAGCAGGATTTTAGTAACTTCTACCCGCTGAATGACTGAGCCTAGGAAATGTGTGGTCATTTAGAAAGTAATTATTTCCTATCGATACTTCCAATAAGAGGTTATTTAGTGATAAAAGACATAATTCCTCCAAACTATACTCATCTCGGAGTACTCCCTCAAGAAACCAGAGCTCCTCCCGTGCTCTTTCCCTTCACCTCTGGCCATAAGGATTGCAGTGGGAGTAATTAACCACCATTTATAATGAATCTGAATCAGTCTAGTAATATAATAGATTCCTATAGCAGTATGGCTCGCTGGTCTATGAAGCTGCTGAAGTCATATTGCTCCAAACTTGATACCTCCTAAGCAAATGCTTTCAACTAATTTCATGATTAATGTACTGAACTTACAACCTTATAATGACTTATAGCCTATCCTTGCTACCAGAGGTGAAAGATGGATACTATTTTCATAAAAAATTATGCAGGTTCAGTTATTGTCAGAAATCTCCCGATGTAGAATTATTTGCCAAATAAAAGTGGAAATATGATTCTAAAGAGCCCTTATGTTGCATTATTTGAGGTGACGATGGCAGAGGTGGTGGCCGGGGGATGCCATTAATTTACTCCCGTACTGGGAGACAACAGTAATCTCCAGAGAAAAATCACGTCCATAGTTGGAAGTGAAGCACCTGTAATAGTACTCTTTGCAGGAGTTCTTTTCTAATCAAAGAGCTGAAATATCAATAAATGTTAGCACTCTCCAAGCTAGAATTGCCATTTTCTGTTCGATTGTCAAGTGTACACGAACGGCACACATTTTTCTTCAAGATTTTGTTTTCCTTCCCTGAAAGTATCAAAAACATATTGCACTTTAAAATTGCCAGACACTGGAAGAACCACATGTGACCAACTCTTTGTCCTAGCAACAGAATATGATACATGAACATCAGCCTTACTTCTTCAAGCTGCTTAGAAAAGGTCATCTGTTCAGAAAGAACAAAACCAAATTAAATAGACCTTCTTTGCAAGTTGTACTATGTGTTCACCATGGATGATGCCTGAGAACGGGCACTCCCTTGTAGGTAGTATGGCTCACAGAGAACTCTGCACGTTTGCTCTGCTCCCCACCTATTGAATTCCCTCGATTTATTTGCATTGAATGTGTTGCCCCTTGTGACAAGGACAATGAGTGTTTCTATGTTTGATGCAAGGCCATATGCAAATTAAGACTTCGAAACGTGTTTAATACTTAAACTCAGTAGTGGTAAAATTCTCTGTAATATTTATAATAACAATGTCCAATTTCACCTACAAGAACTATTTTCATTTTGAAACCATTTGAAAAAGATGAAATGATTCTGCTTGTTATGGATTCTCTCAAAATTCCTGTGTTGAAATTCCAACCCTTAACGTGACACCGTTAGGAGGTGGGACACGAGAGGCCGTGAAGGTGGAGCCCCCATGCTGGGACTGGTGTCCTTATCAGAAGAGCCTCCAGAGGGTACTCACTGCTCTGCTCTCATCATCATCTGCAGATCAGGGGAGCCTCCCACCAGAACCCCCATGTTGGTACTCTGATCTTGGGTTTCTCTGCCTCTACAATGGTGAGAAGTTAATTTCTTGGGTTACATCACCTTGTCAATGGTATATCTTATTGCAGGAGCCTGAACAAAGAGCAGGATAATATGGAGTCTGTCCCAATCTATCATTTCTATCCCCAAAACAAAGTAACAAGAAGCCTTAAAAAAAAAATGAATGCTTAAAAATGAAAACAAAACAAAACAAAAAAACACAAAAATAACGTTGGACAAAAATGATGAAAAAAATAATCTGTTATCTAGTTTTAGTAAAATTATCTTAAACTATGCCTTATCTCTTCTCCAAAGGAATTACAGAATTTTTCAAAATCTCTTATGGGACGCCTGGGTGGCTCAGCAGTTGAGTATCTGCTTTCGGCTCAGGTCGTGATTCCGTAGTCCCGGGATTGTGTCCCACGTCGAGCTCCCTGCATGGAGCCTGCTTCTCCCTCTGACTCTGTCTCTTTCTTTCTCTCTGTGTCTCTCATGAATAAATAGATGAAATATTTTTCTAAAAAAATGAATGCTTAAGAATGGAGAAAAAAACCACAAAAATAATGTTGGACAAAAATAATGAAAAAAATAACATTTCCTAGTTTTAGTAAAACTCTTTAAACTATGCCTTATCTCCAAAGGAATTACAGAATTTTTCAAAATCTCTTATAAGATAAATCTATTCTTTACATCTGTGCATGTGTAAATAGTTCTAAAGTATATTTCAGAACAAAAACTTAAACATTGTTCTGAGAATACTGAGGATTGGCTAAAATTTATTCTCAATTTGATTTTCGTATACATACCTATATGAAGATCTAGAAATATTTTTAGATCTTTAAATGTATGTAGTCAGTATATATTTAACATCAATTTAAATATGCTATTATACAAAATTCTGTGGGGATACCTTGAGAAAAAGGCAGGATAATTATATTGTGTCAGTCATTGAGTTTAGCCTACCTACTTGTTCCAGCTGTACTCACAAGAACTTGTATCCTACTTAATAGCAGGTAAATTATTATTGTCTGTGTACAGACTATTTTGAAGGCCTTTTATAGCACCGTTTTATATGAAGAAAAAAATACTGTCCTGGGAAACTCCCATCCTCACGGTAAAAGACAAAACAGAATTAAACCTATTCAGGTTAGATGAGTCAACTATCAGTGGTTTGAATAAAAATTGATTTTTCAGGTGAGGATTAATGTTAAATTCACCTAAAAGATCAATCTACATAACCTCTGTCTAGCAATATTTTAAGATATGAATTGGATTGCTAACTTGCTGATATTTTGCACACAGAATTAAGTCTGAGGGAAGAATCCTGTCACAGCAGTCAATCCAATAACTGTTCAATTTCTAAAGCCTTGAGAAAAAATAAACTTTAGCCGTCCTTAAAGAGTCAACCTTCTAATTAAGGTTGCATTGAAAATATAGGAGGGTGAGAGTATGTGTTATTTTTCCCGTCCCAGAATGACTTCAAAGTGAAAAGCCACCAAAATATGTTTAATTTTATGAATCTAAACAGGTAAGATTAATATCATCTATGATTCCAATAGACATGATAAGTAATTTAGCATCTTCTAAATTGCCCGAATGTATGGAATAAAGCAGCACTAAAAGCTCAAATGACTGTGGAACACAATACCCTTCAAGTGACAATTCTGAACAATTAATTAATTATATGTGGCTGAAGTATACTAATGGCGTTTTCAGTGCTGCTGATTTTCAGATTTATCTATGTGAATACAGCAAATGTACTGTTTTTTTTTTTTTTAATTTTGGATTTTAATTCTGAACTATGTTTATTTCCCCAAACTTTTGTGTTTTGGTAACAAAAGAAAATCATCAATACTTTTTAATTAATTAACTACTTTTCTGAAGAGGTTTGCTGGTTTATTTTTTTATATCCAGATACTGAACTTAGAACTTCAATATGGAGAATTACATAATAGTATTACTGTATTAGTATCAAAAATATCCTTTTTTAGTATTACTCTATTAGTATCAAAAATATCCTTTTTGCTTCTCACTTTTAATATGTAGACAATAATCATAAAAATTAATTATAAACGGACTTCAGATTAATCCGTTAATTTAACATAGGTGACATCAGCAGGACAGAAATAATGGAGACTTTAAATGATCACGTTAATTTAACGTAGGTGACATCAGCAGGACAGAAATAATGGAGACTTTAAATGATCACAGAAGGGTCAGGAGGGAAACCTCTCAGCCCTGAGCTCCTCCAGGAAGTCTCTGCTGATTCGTCTCATACACTCCTTGGGTCTTGAGTCTTGCTCCTCAGTGACCCTCATCCGCTCGTCTCCAGAACTGCACTGAGCCTGTTTCTCTACCTGCCCCCCGGGGTCACACGCGGGTTCCCCAAGATTCTGAGTAGATGCTCTGACCTGTGCCTTTGCATCAGCAACTATCAGAGTGCTGTAGGTCCTGGCACAAAACAGGCATTCATGACTGCTTCCAGAAGGAAGTAAAAATCTGTGTGGCTGAAGTTAGTAGACAACTAACATGTCAAGAGCATCAATGATGAGGGCACAGACATTTTATGACGAATCTGTAATCAACATGTTTTCTTTCTTTCTTGGTTTGCGTATGTATTTTTTTGTAATCTCGGCCTCCAACATGGGGCTGGGACTCATCACCCCCAGATGGAGAGCCACAGGCTCCACGGACTGAGCCAGCCCAGTGCCCGCCCCCAGTAATCAATGTCTTACGTATATGTCCCTCTGTTACTACCCCCTACTCTTATTTTCTCTCCACTCCTAGACCAGGTTCTCTGGTATCAAATATCTCTTTTTAAGTATTCTTGCAAAACACATACTGTTGTTTCACATTGTTGTTTTTACATTGCCCTTTATTAATGCTGGCTCTGCACTCCTTGTGACCCTGCACACCCACCTGACCCCAAGACGACCCTGAGGTCCAATGCATAGGCTGCCAGAGGGCACCAGATGGAGTCCCCCGCCAGGGCAGTGCTGCACCCTCCAAGCAGTCAGTGCTCCAGCCCTCTCACCACGTCTCTACCACAGCAGTTCCAGAAGCTCCTTTGATTCTAGGAGGGCTGGAAAAAGAAGACTTAGCACCAACTGTCCTCCAATCACAGAAATGCTCTCTCTGCCAGTTTGCAAACAAAGGTTACCATACACATTATAGTATCACACAGGTTATCTAATGCAACCGGTTTGAGGTTTAGTTTGACAGCAGTGAAGAGGAGTAGAGTGTATCATGTGCCTTAATGAGGCTTACCAGGGAAAAAATAGGAACTTATTGATACTAAAATGTATGTATGTATTTATGGAAAAATAAAAGAGGGGTGGTGAAGTGGTTTATCTGAAATTACGTTTAACTGGGCATCCCATATTTTTAAAGGTAAATCTGATAAAACTTAGCATTAATAGTATCTGAGCCACAGGTCAGCAAGGCAAATGTACAATTAAATGTTCTCTAATCACTTGAAAGTCAGGATTTGAAGAGTTAATTCATTAAGAGCCAGTGGTTATCCAGAATGGTGACTCCAATAATGGGATGTGATGAGAAAGTCATTGAGGGATACTTCAGTAATCATCTAAAATCATACTTAAAATTGAATGCAGAGTTGGGCTTTGATAGTTTAAATATAATTGGCATTAATATATCCACAAAATATTAATAGGCACTTAAATTATTTCCAATAGGTTATCATGAGCAACTGATATAAATTAACTCAATGGATAGCAAATCTTTCTCCATAAGTTTTAACATCGCTCTTATAATACCAAAATTTATTTATATTTTTCCTATAAATAATCCATCTTTATTATGAAAAGAGGTACATTTCTAATTAAAGAACTATGAATCTCAATGAATGATTAAAATGGAATTATAAGAATTCAACATTCACTCTTATTTTGCACATTAATTATAGCACAAACATAATGAGTATAACAAACATTAAAACTCATCGTATGTTTATAATAAAGTAGAAATATTGAGGCCAATGATTAAAGTTTTCACAGGAGAAATTATGCAAATGTAAAGAGTTTGCATCTCTAACATCTTCCATTAATTTAAATGGCTTCAACAGAATTCAGTCTGTGACCCAAAATGCTTCTCATCAGCTCCTAATCTCCATGGTGTGTGCAGTGAGCATTCCGTCTGAACATAACCCTACTGACTGAGGCGATCCCATAGCATCAATTTCACAAACCCAATCATCTTACCACTTTCAGAAAAATTATAATAACAAAATTCTGAAATTATGCTATGAGCATCTTCTGAAAAACAATGTTATAGATGCTTATATATGTTTCCTTTAAAAAAAAAATTTTTGTTTGTTTGTTCATGAGAGACACAGAGAGAGAGAGGCTGAGACACAGGCAGAGGGAGAAGCAGGCTCCCTCTGGGGACCCTGATGTGGGACTCAATTCCAGAACCCCGGGATCACACCCTGAGCCGAAGGCAGACACTTGACCATTGAGCCACCCAGGCGCCCCTATATTTTCTAAATATAAATGCACTTTTTATTATTTTTCAGGGGATGCAGTTTGTCTGACTCTGTAAGTTCTAGATCTTCAAGGTCAGGCTTCACCAGATGGGTAGGAGAAAATCCTAGTAAGGTAAACGATACATACTGTAGAAAGAGTCAAGTTGGAATTTTAATTTGAGCACTTTCCTTAGAAAAATCAATTAAAATTCCAAGACTTCAGCTTCCTCACCTGTCAAGTAGATAGACAGATACACATATATGAAGATGCAAATTCAGATATAAATGTCCTTTATGTATTAGGATTTTGTTAAAGATCAGAGTTGACTGTGTTTCAAATTTTGTAAAACGCGAGGCTGCAAATCTTTGGGTGCGATTATTATATTTGCACATAATAAAACCTAAGTAAATTATTGTAGGTACATGAAAATAATATTTTGATTCATAAGCAGTTTTATTATGATTCCTGAAAAGTTCTGACACGGTCTGTCTGGTTACCGTTACCACCACCACCACCACCACCACCATCATCATCATCGTCATCCTCATCATCAACAAAATAACAGCACTCCCCTTTACTGAATGCTGGCTGTATTCCCAGTCTTTAAAGAAGGGTCATTTGATTCAGTAGGTGCAGAAATCCCATGACATAGGTACCAGGATCATTCCCCTCTCATAAATGTGAAAAGTGAGACTCACAAAGTAACTCACTCAAGATTACAGAACTGGGAAAGGACAGACCATTTTGGAACTCTTGTGGGACTGCAAACCCCTGAACTCAAACAGTTTTCCATCCCACATTTTAAGGGATTTGATTAAAACCCATCGCTTTGCTTTCTTTTTCCCTGATGAATGCAATCGACCAGCGCCTGGCACCACGGCCGGCCGGTCTTCTCACTGAAACCCTGTGGATTCAAAATCTATTCCAAGTACTTAACTTTCTTCTGCAAATTCCCTCATCTATAAAATTGAGAATGATGATAATTGCAGAGATGCCAGGGAAATTTATAATCATTAATGAGCTAAGCCTTTCGAAAATATAAAGCAGCATTAAATGTTAATATTACTAATCTTCTTAATTAGAGGAAGTGGCAAATGTGTCCAAAAAGTCTGTAACTAACTTCATTACTCTTTCATTTATGTAGCTACGTTTAAGTCCTTCAAAATGTGTTTTATGTTGATTAAACATATGGTTGCCCGCATTTATAAATGTCCATTACTAATATGCTATACTATGGTAATTCTATTTTTGCTGTTATGACTAGTGAGTGATGAATTTTGGTCAAAATTTTTACATTCCAATAGTTAGATGCTCTTCCTCTATTTTTATTTGCAATAAACATGTATTTATTTATATATTGATATTCTTCTTGAGGTAAGGAATTTTTTAGGGAACTTACACTGAGAATATAGCCATCTAAGAAAAAAATAGGATCTAACCTTAAGTTTAAGAATCTAAAGTTAAGGGGCACCTGGGTGGCTGGGTGGTGTCTGCCTTTGGCTCAGGTCGTGATTCTGGGGTCCTGGGATCGAGTCCCAAGTTGGGCTCCCTGGGTGGAGCCTGCTTTTCTGTCTGCCTATGCCTCTGCCTCTTTCTGTGTCTCTCATGAATAAATAAATAAAATCTTAAAGAAAAAAAAAAGAATCTAAAGTTAAGTTACAGGAGGACGGAAATACAATGATAACAAAGGCCAGTGCTTTGCTGGTATTAAAACTAGAATTCGTTTTTAAGCTTTCTGGCTGTTAAAGAATTACCCAGGCAATTTATTGCCCCTTTGTTGTCCTGTTAACAGAGAGGAAACAACCTAATATGAAAGGTGTTTCATACCTCGTATGTGTCATACATTTAAAAAAGATTATATGGTGAAAATAAATATTTTTAGGATCACAATTCTTCACTGTAAACACGCTCATATGGTAAAGATATCAGTTGTGTAATTTATCAAGCAACTCTCCTCAATTATTTTTGTGTTCCTTTCAAAGTTAACATGAGTGATAACATGAAATTCCCTTAATTATTTAAATGGGTTCAAATTCACCATATTCAGTACTGACAATGAGCAGCATGTTTTGTTTTAAACACAAATTGATTTTTATCCCTTGATCTGGATTACACAGAGAAAAGGCACCCAAGCTGGTCGTGCTAGACCCTCTCACACGTATCTCCCCACCAAGAGCAATAGATGTGGAGGTATTATGCATTTGATCACAGCTTTAATATCAGCAGAGGAGACACAAACAATGGGATGAGATCTAGAGCATTTCTTTAGCCAAACTGGGCTTGTTTCTGCCAACACCGTAAAGGATTCTGACATAGGTATTTATTTTTTTCTGGTTTTATTTATTTATTATCCATTTATTTTTATTTTTTTATTTTAATAATAAATTTATTTTTTATTGGTATTCAATTTGCCAACATACAGAATAACACCCAGTGCTCATCCCGTCAAGTGCCCCCCTCAGTGCCCATCACCCATTCACCCCCACCCCCCGCCCTCCTCTCCTTCCATCACCCCTAGTTCGTTTCCCAGAGTTAGGAGTCTTTATGTTCTGTCTCTCTTTCTGATATTTCCTACCCATTTCTTCTCCCTTCCCTTCTATTCCCTTTCACTATTATTTATATTCCCCAAATGAATGAGACCATATAATGTTTGTCCTTCTCCGATTGACTTACTTCACTCAGCATAATACCCTCCAGTTCCATCCATGTTGAAGCAAATGGTGGGTATTCCATCAAAAGATGAATGGATAAAGAAAATGTGGTTTATGTATACAGTGGAATATTACTCAGGCATTAGAAACAACAAATACCCACCATTTTTTTTTTATTTGAGTATAGTTGACACACAGTGTTATGTTACTTTCAGGTATACAACATAGCCATTCAACCCCCCTAGGCTGCACTCACTACAAGCGCAGCTACCATCTGCCACCCTACAGCACTATTATAATACCACTGACTGTAGTCCTATGGTCTTTCATCCCATGACTTACTCATTCCCAATGGAAGACAGTACCTCCCATCCCCCTCCACCCATTCTGCCCATGCTCCATCCTCCTCCCTCTGACAACCATCAGTTTATTTTCTGTCTCTATAGGTCTGTTTCTGCTTGGTGGAACATGAATTTGTGCACCCACTGTGGAAAAGAGTATGGACTTACCTTAAAAAATTAAAAAGAAATAGCATGTGATCCAATGATTTCACTACTGGATATTTACCCAAAGAAAACAAAATCACCAATTTGAAAAAGATACATGCATTCCTATGCTTATTGCAGCATTATTTATGATAGCCAAGATAGGGAAGCAGCCCAAGTGTCCATTGATAGACGAATGGATAAACAAGATGTGTGTGTACACACACACACACAGACACACACACACACACACACACACACACACACAAAGAATATTACTCAGCCATTAAAAAGGATGAGATCTTGTCATTTGCAACATGGCTGGCTCCAAGGATGTTATGCTAAGGGAAATAAGTCAGCCTGAGAAAGACAAATATATGGTTTAACACACATGTGGAAACTAAAATAAAACAAATGAATGAACAATAGAATCAATTTTGCATTTGAGATTGGCTTGTATAGGGATCCCTGGGTGGCGCAACGGTTTGGCGCCTGCCTTTGGCCCACGGCGCGATCCTGGAGACCCGGGATCGAATCCCACATCGGGCTCCCGGTGCATGGAGCCTGCTTCTCCTTCTGCCTATGTCTCTGCCTCTCTCTCTTTCTCTCTCTCTATCATAAATAAATAAAAATTAAAAAAAAAAGATTGGATTGTATATTTTTTATACCTAAGAAAACAAGTTTATTTTTTGTTTTAACATTAATTTTGCAACCACATCAAGAGCTGAATGATCAGTTATGCTATCTACTAACTATTTGAAAGAACTGCCTGTGGAATCACTACAAATTATATTTATTTCAATGTTGATCAAGGTTGTAGAATCTATGACCTGACTGTAGAGATCCACAGTCTGGCTCTGCTTCCTGTGTCATCTGGACCAAGTTATTTATACTCTGTCACTCAGTTAGTTCCCTTGTCTCTGGAATGGGAATAACTATGGCACTTACTCAAAGGTAGTTACGTGACTTGAATAAGCAATACTGTAGGGGAAGCTGAAGATACTCCATTTGAGAAAGGCTCCCTCTCTGCATCTTTTCTGCTAGGACCCATTTACTCATATTTTGTCTCTGAATAAGCCCAAGAAGCTATTTCCCCAGTATGGGGGGAAACAAGTAAGTCAATCATTCTCTGAGTTTTGTCCTAGGCCCTAAATACCTGATAACCCCCAAGAAGAGCCAGATCCCAAACGTGCTCTAGGACATTAGCTTCCAGCAAACCTCAGCTGGCACTGGCATCAATATCCTCACCTTCAATGATTTATGGAGTCACACCTATTGTTCACCTGACACTCGCCTTTGATTAGATGCTAACATGGATTCCTGGATGAACATGAGCCGTAGGCCCCTTTCCAATATATATCTCTAACCCCGAGCAATGGCTAGACTCGTTCTTCTCTCCTTTTTGAGTCTCCAAGATACTGTGACTGCTATTCTCTGCCTGTCATACTATTGAATAAACTCTGTTTTCACTTTCTCTGGCTCACATTTGATTTCTATTTTGTATGAATCCAAGGATCCTTCTGGCTTGACCTGTGGGGCTTCCCTTGGGTTCTCAGATCCAGCCTGCCTGCCTCAGTACTTCCTACAGATGGATCACACAGTAAATGACATCTATTGTTAAGTAGATGATTACTATCAGCATTAGTAAAAATTGGCCCTGGTGCTGAAAAATATTAATTAACTCCCTCCTTTGAGGCTTTCAAGAGATGCTATGATATCATGGCTATATATGCCTGTTCATCTCCCACTGCTCCTGGTGTCCATAATATGTCATTAGCTATCCTTCAGAAATAGTTCTGGTCATCCAATAACCAACATCAAAATCTTATATAATTAGCAACAACAACAACAAAAATATTGATAAGATTATAAGAGAAAGGAGACTTCTCAGTCTTAATAACTTTAAAGAATATATTTCACATATTTTCACATATTTTCTGAAAAATTTCAACTGAAAATAATGTATGAGTTTGTGGGAAAGCATAAAGATGAATAGGTGGTTAGAACTTCCTAGAACGGTTGCTGTTAATGTCTAATTTCACTTATTTTATAATTAAAAACAATAATCTACTTGGGTATGGTGTGCAGACTTTATCATCTAACAGAAATTGCCGTCAAACTGAACTGTATGTCCTTTTCCACTGCAAAGAGTAAGTAATACATAATAAAAAATAACAATAGTAATATGTGCATATCCTTAGTTTATATGTTGGGGTTACCTATTATTATTTAGGTTATTAAAATATTTGGAATATAGATCAGATACATGACACACATATATTATATGTAATACATATGTTAAGCTTGTTTTATAGACAGAGTGCTATCTATGCAAATTCAAGTGATTAGAATTTTCAAGATCGCACGGAAAATAACAGCCATGAGAGTGAAAATCATATACAAATATATGTAAAGTATTTCAAACAGGGACATGACCTTTGTCAGGCTAGAAGCAGCCACGAGAAAAAAATGTAAGAAGGAAAATATCTGCTGAGAATTCCTACAGCACAAGGTTATCTCTCATGTCTCCACCACAGTCCCATCACTGTGTCCTTCACACCCACTGTGCACACCTGGGAGGTGTGGGCTCCTCTGCTGTTGACTTGGGCTCATTCATCCCATGGGAGGCACCAGCAGAAGACTGCATGGTGAGAGGAGTATCCACGTGGCTTTCCAATAGGATGGCATATTCTTATAGGTAATAAGCACACAGCGTCTTGAATTACCTCATTGGATCATACCAATAGTTCTCTAACGGGAATCTGAATATGCTCCTGCAATATCTGGAAATTTAAATACTTTGTTCCCTGCATCTTTTAGAAACCCCACTTTAGGAACTGACTTGATAAAGAATTACCATAATATATATTTTTGAAAATATCTTTACAACTCTATCAACCTATTATATAACAATTAAGTATCAAAGCTATTGCTTTATCTACTTATATTTTCCTTTTTTATGTGTGGTATGCATACCAAGACACATTTTATACAACCCATAACACAAGACATACATAAAATTGGTCTATTAGTGGAACACATATTTTCTAAAGGGGATTTTAAACATGTAAGTCAAATGTCTTAATATTTTTAATAGCCTTTAAAGAAGTAATACCACTTCTGAAAATGTGCTCTAAAGAAATAGTATTGGATGTATGGTTAGATTTAGCTACAACAAGGACATTCAATATAACCATTCTTCAGAAGTGAATAATTAAAATCAATCTACATGTCCAACTTGGCCATGGCTAGCTATGGAATACCAAGGAATAAAACCTATGCTCTTAAAATAATTATCAGTGTCCCCAAATATATATTCAAAATACATGAAAGGAAAAGAAGTATGTTCTTAAAGGTGACAGGTTTCTTTTTGAAAATACATGTTAATATGAAAGTTATGACATTCAGGGAAACTAAAAAGCAGTGTTAGGTAATATTTTCATTATAATAAAATTTCCCAGGCAGCCTGGGTGGTGCAGCAGTTTAGCGTTGCCTTCAGCAGGGCGTAATCCTGGGGACCCAGGATCAAGTCCCAGGTCGGGCTCCCTGCATGGAGCCTGCTTCTCCCTCTGCCTGTGTCTCATCCTCTCTCTCTCTCTCTCTCTGTCTCTCGTGAATTAATAAAATCTTTAAAAAAATAAAATAAAATTTCCCTTTCTTGCAATTATAAGTTTTTTTTCTTTTCCCACTGTTCATCTATACTGTAAACACAGCACATGTATAATTTATGTATCAAGATAAAATCAGTAAGTTCAGCTCAAAATCAAAATGAAAAGCCACATCACAGAGGAGAGGAGATAAAGATGGGTTTTGCTCTTCCCCTTATCTGATGAAAAAGAGTACATGGTTTACAAAGAGAAACAATTTTCCCTCTGGTTCCAGCTCTAAACCATAAAAGGAATTTACTGTGTAGATCTGGAAATAAGAGGTACTGAATAGCTAACACGCATAAGATAAATCACTGTTTTAGCTTTTTTGACAAAATAGAAATATTGCGTTATCGGTTACTGTATCAACTCACTGGAAAAGAAAATTTCAAAAGATTATTTAAAATAGAAGAGTTTTGTGATTTCACCAAAACATTGACAGCTATTATCTTAGATTAAGCAAAGAGCTTTCTAGGGATCTTTATATGGTGCTTACATCCACCCTATATGACACAATTAGGAGAATCTAAAAGATCTGGACTATCATCATCATGCAGCTCAGTTTGCAACAATTTTTGTTCATGTACTTAGTATTCACAGGAAGAAACACATGCACATTAGATGTCAGATATGAGGATGACATAAATATCTTCAGAGTGCTTGTGTCCTACTCTGAAAGACATGCGTTAGGAGTCTGGAATTTCAAGTTGCTTCTTCTCTATTCTTGCCAAGTTCATGGTAGGATATCTACGGTTGAAACTTTTACACTATAAATACAAATAATAATAAAAAATGGCTTGAAAATATGCTTCCACCTCATAAATAATACTAAACACTCTTTAAGCAAGGATGGTGTGTGCATAGTAATGTAAGCCTCCTCACTGCTGACATAATTAAGAGTCAATTCAGATTTGCTACCATTTATTCAGAGAGGTAGCACACTCATAATGCATGTTCTGCTTACAGTTGCTTGATAGCAAATAAATAAGAACCAATCCAATTTTTTAATTGAACTCAAATTCCAAAAAAGATGAAAAGAAAAATGAAGCCACAAAGTAAAATATAAATGAAAATAGTTCATCTGAGAGAGAAGTTAAGCTACCCCAGACAATGTTGGAGGGTAGGTTTGGCTAATACAATAGAAAAGCTGCTAATTCTTATAAATAGTAAATCAGAGACATAAATATTATACAGGTGTGACTGCAAGAAGCTGGGATTAATCAAAGCTACAGCATTTTCCATGCTGCAAAAATTACAATTGTAAACACTTTTTTCTACTCAATCAAATGTTATGTGAATAGTAAATTAGTTTGAATAAAATCTACTGTATCAAACAGAATTTTTACTGTGGATCATGACAGTTAAAGAGGCCAGGTAATAACTTTCTTGTAGTGCACTTGACCCCCCTGGACTGGATGGGACAGGAAAGGAATTATGCAGGACCAAATGGCCACATAGGGAGATTATGAACACGCTCCACATGCACATTCCGACCTTGGCTTCTGGGAACTTCAGATTGTGGCACAACTTCTAGATCTATTTGGAACTGGTTCTTTCACTTAATAAAACAGTCTTGGCTATGGAATAATCATATATATCATCCGCGGATTATTGGTTTTTCATCATTAAAATTCACTGACATATGTTGAACATGAAAATTATACAAATATAATTTTATTACACTAGAGTATCTTTCAGATTCTACAGAATTTCATTCTAATCATCAACCAAGATGATATAATATTGAAAAGGTGGGAGATCCCTGGGTGGCTCAGCGGTGTAGTGCCTGCTTTCCGCCCAGGGTGTGATCCTGGAGTAAGGGATCGAGTCCCACATCGGGCTCCCTGCATAGGGCCTGCTTCTCCCTCTGCCTGTGTCTCTGCCTCTCTCTCTCTCTCTCTCTCTCTCTGTGTGTGTCTCATGAATGAATAAATAAAATCTTAAAAAATATATTGAAATAGTGGAACATATACTCATAGGTTCAGTATTCTGAAGGGTTTATTTTTTCTTAATAATTATCTTAAAATAATCTTTCTCTTATAAAGTGTTAGAATATCTGATAAGTGAGAACGTATTTACTTTAAAGCAATATCTGTATTAACCAGCTTTATGGGACCAACAACAGCTCCTAAATTTAAAACGGTGTACATTAAAACCTTATGTTTACACCTGGCCTCATTACACAACACTAAAGCTGTTTGCAAATTTAGTATCATCATTAAAATAAACTGGAAAACTTTTTTTTTACAAGATTATTTATCTGAGAGACAGGGAGAGAGAGAGGGGAAGAGAAAGAGAGAGTCCCAAGCAGATTCCCTGCTAAGAGCAAAGCTCAACGTGGAGGTCAGTCTCAGGAGTTTAAGATCATGACCTGAGCTGAACCCAAGAGTCAGCACTTAACCAACAGCACCACCCAGATGCCCCTAAAGTGGAAAACTTTTAAGATCATGATGAATAGGCCATATCCCAGACCAATTCATGCTGAATCTTTGGCCAAGATTCAAGCATCTTGCATTTGTTTTAAATTCTGCAGGTATAACCACAGTTGAGGACCACTGTACAAAATAATAAATGCAACTCATGTATAAGTAGATTTAAAAAAAAATCACTGAGTTGATGTCAATGTTTGTACAGATAGTTGCAAGTCATGGCAACTCACGCACATGTCAGGAATTCATCTTAGAGTTGAGACTATAAAAGACCTGGAAATTGGGGTATTTGTATCTACATCCTCCTGTAAATATCAGAGAATGTTTATTTTGATCCTTTGGAAGGTAAATAAAAATTTTGCATCTCATTTCAAAAATTCTGAAATTATTTTAGACATACAATTTGGTTTTTGTTAGCTCCTGTCCATAAACTAAGTCTTCTGCTTTGAAGTAAGTAACTTCAATCAGGATTTCTAAAAAAAAAAAAAAAAAAAAAAATCAGGATTTATACTCTAGTGTCCAGTACGGAATTCTAGTAATAATGCTTACATTGCTTACTACTAAGTTGAAAACATGTATGGTTGTTGATATTAACTGTATAATCAATAGCCATCTAGAGAAGAAAGTCTAAGTACAGACTCAGGAGTTGAAATTTTTTTTAAAACTTAAATTTAACTCCTGGTCAAATCTTACTCTAAAATTATGTTGGATGATTGTGATGAAACATGTGTGATTAGAACCACCTGATGTGAAACGAACTAGGGGTGGTGGAAGGGGAGGAGGGCGGGGGGTGGGGGTGAATGGGTGATGGGCACTGAGGGGGCACTTGACGGGATGAGCACTGGGTGTTATTCTGTATGTTGGTAAATTGAACACGAATAAAAAATAAATTTATTAAAAAAAAAAAGAAGAACCACCCGATGTGTCTGTTGATTGCACCACCATGCAGAAATACCAAAACCAATAAATTCAGAAATCACGGAGGGAAAGTAATGCAACACTTTATAGGGAATTTTTGGAAAGCCTAAACCTACCAGAACATTCTGGCTTGCCTAATTTCATCCTGTTTATGGGTGTGTCTGTTTGTTTAAACAACAACAACAAAAATGAATATCTTGAGGAATTTCTCAGGAAAGTTGAATACTACACTCAGTTCTAAGGCCTCATTATGCTTTAGGAAAAGAATGTGCTGTACTGCAAATAATGAAGTTTTAGTTCGATAGTGCTGTGGCTTAGAAACGCAGAGGAAGTCATTTTACGTATCATCCTCATTTTGAGCATTTTTTTTAAAATTTTATTTATTTATTCATGATAGTCACACACACACAGAGAGAGAGAGAGAGAGGCAGAGGGAGAAGCAGGCTCCATATAGGGAACCTGACGCGGGATTCGATCCCGGGTCTCCAGGATCGCGCCCTGGACCAAAGGCAAGCACTAAACCGCTGCGCCACCCAGGGATCCCCATTTTGAGCATTTTTAAGACAGGGAAAGTCATATCTACTCCACCTACCCCATCAGATTATTGTAAAATATAATGAGAGACAGAACTTCACTCTACAAAGTTGACAGTGTTGTTTAAAAAATAAAGTATGATTACCTTTGGTATTAACAGTAGCTTAATCATAAATCAATATACTCTATAAATGTTCTCATAAGCCACAGGAGTTTGTGCCTATTTACCAATTCATGCTAGGAAAAAAGACCCCTTTAAATTCAGGAACTTGAAAAATCACTTTAAGATACTGACTTGAAGCAAATTCCCACACAAGGTGACACAAACTTGCTTTTTAAATAATTTACCATTTCTTCTAAATACATTGGAAAACTTGAATTCAATCCTTCTAACAACCCTTAAATGCTATCATGAAAATAGTAACCAATTATTTCTCTCACTTAGGTACGGGCATAGATGAAGACAATTGAAGTCACTTGGCTAGTCCACAAATCCATGGGACCTAAGCCCGAGTCTCATGAATTCCGGGCTATCGTGCTTCCATGAAGATATACCACTCTTCTCCATTACTCTCAATCCCCAACCTCTAGAGAGGCTCATCCTGGGAGCTGTGATAAAATTGAGGCCAGGATGTCTTCATACATATTAATGACAGTTTCCCACCTCTCCTGAGGTCTGTAGCAATGAAAATACAGAGTTAGCTTCTTTTACCTTCTCCACGACCTCTTATTGTTTCAGTAAACTATGTAGGGGAATTTATAATGCCTCACATTGTGCTGTGTGCAAGGACCTCACAGAGGATTCGCACATAGTTCCTCCCCACAGATGGCTCTCAGTATATAAGGGGGACCAAGTAGGCAAAGAGAATATAAATGCAATGCGGAAGAACTATGAGAAAGTTGTGAACAGAATGACATGACAACATATAAATACTATACTGAATTCTATCTAGTGAGTAGGAAAGATTTCCCCTATGAGAAGACATGTCTTCCAGGAAGAGTAATTTAATAAGACAATTAGAAAAGGATTCTATGTTAACAGGGTGACCAAAGTCACCTTCACACATAAGATTTTGGTGGAAAGTCACCAGGTTGAAGGGAAGCCACAGATTGGAATAATGAGACACACCAGAGCTGGGAGAGGTAGGTTTGGACTAGATTATGCAGATTTATGTGCAAGATTATAATTTTCATACAATGCATTGCAAGGAATGAGAACAATGGTGATTGACAGGTTATGGCAATGTCATGCAAGTGACAATATTATACCTTCTAAGCATAATAGCGATGATATTAGGTGGGATCGATAGATAAGTATACCTATTAGAACAGAGTAGAAAAGAAGTGTTAAGGACATCAACAAGATGGTAGAGTAGGCAATAAGGCTCTCTTCCCCTCACACCAAACTACAATCAGACAGCTATCTGTGACTGCAAGTAGCTCTGGGAAAGCTCGATAGTTTAGTTAGAAAGTGGAGCTCAACATGGAGAAATACATCACACTAAGGATGGCAAGGACATCAGTTTAGCTGATGTGTCTGGGAATGGCAGGCATAAAGGAGGGTGGGGGCTCTCAGCATCAGCCATGCAGCAGATGCTACTGTGGTCCCAACTGGCCTGCTCTGCAGGACCCTGGCAGCTCCTATGACAGTCACAAGCTACCTATAGCCTTCATGAGGGAGGATCCCATAGTGTTCACTGGCACAGACCCCAGAAGCCTACTTTGTAGGGAACATAGGCAGCTTTAGCAACTGAGGAAGCCAAAAGCCATTGCTGCCACTCAACCCCCAGAGAGAGAAATGCTGCTAGGTCTCTTGAAAATGAGCTGCTGTTGTGCTTCCTAAGGACAGGATTGCCACCCTAAGCCCCATACACATCCTGAATCCCAGAACTGTAGCTGTTCCATGTGCATGCTTCAGAGCCCAGCTCTACGGCTGCTCTGCACACAGCTGTGCTTCAGAATCTGGCCCCTTAGCTGCTCCACATCTACTCATGTCTTGGAAACTGAACCCACCACCTCGGTGAGCTAGGTGAGCCCAGAGCTGCTGGCACTCCACAAGCACTCACTATCCAGAAACCAGGTCCATGGCTGCCCCATGGGCACATGCACATCAGACATCAGTGTCATCACCACTGGGAAGGTATCTAGGTGCCAAGGGGGGATCCCTTTGCCATGACAACTCTCCAAGGAGAAAAAGAGATCAGAAAGTTCCCATCAACCATCACCATTGAAGACCCTAACAGCCCTCAACACCACTGCAGATAGACATGACCTTGGCACTGAGGATCCCTGCAAGCTTCACTGTCTCTGACTCAGTTGACTGAGTTACATGGACACTATGTCGTTAGTCCTTTCCTGGAGCAGGAGCCACCACCCTCTACCCAGCTGGCACTCTCACACCCACTCTCAGGTGAAAAGACTTTCCCCACTGAAACTAGTCAATAATGTCAGGAAGAGGTGACTGCTCCATCAAATATACAGACATCAACACAAGGCTATAAGAGACATGAAAAATCAAGGACACATGACCAACAAACACAATAATCTTGCAATAACCAACCACAAAGAAATGGAGATCTATAAATTACTAGACAATGAAATAATTCAAAATAATTGTTTTCTAAGGAATTTCAGCAACCTACAACTAAATGAAATCAGGAAAACAGTACATGAAAAAATGGAGATGTTTAAGAGAGGCATTAAAATGATAGAAATAAATCAGCAGAAATTCTAGAGAGGAAGAATACAAAGAATGAAATGAAAAATAAGAACAATAAAGAGCGTAAGTAACAGAACTGATCAGAAGAAAGCACCTGTGAACTTAAAGTCATTTGAAATTATCCAAAGGAGAAAAATGATTAAAAAAAGAAAAAAAAATGAAGAGTGTAGAAAAGCTATGAGAATTACAGAGCATCATTAAACATAACACTATTCCCATTGTGGGAGGCCCAGGGTGAGTAGAAAAGGAAAGAAAGGGTCAGAAAGTATATTTAAAGAAATAATGGCTGAAAACTACCCAAATCTGGGAGAGACCTTGACATGCAGGTATTCAAAACTCAGCGGTCCCATGCAGAATCAACTCAAAAAGAACTTCATACCCCCCCAAAAAAGAGGACTTCCCCCAGAAACATTATAATAAAACTGTCAAAAATCAAAGACCAAAAGAGAATTTCGAAAGCAAAAAACAAAACAAAATAAAAGCCTCATTTCTTACAAGGATACTCCCAAAATGTTATCAGCAGATTTCTTAACAAAAACCTTGCAATTGGGAGAGAATGGAATGATATATTCAAAGCGTTGAAAGAAAAAAAAATCCTGCCAAACAACCATATTTCACCTGGGAAAGCTCTCCTTCAGAGATGGAGAAAAACTTCTCAGACAAGCAAAAGGTGAGGGAGTTCATCACCACTAGACCTACCTGATAAGAAATGATAAAAGGAGTTCTTTAGAAAGAAATGAAAGGATGCTAATTAATAACATGAAAACATTTGAAAGTCTAAAACTCTCTGGTCCTGGCACAAAAACAGACACATAGATCAATGGAACAGAACAGAGAACCCAGAAGTGGACCCTGAATTTTATGGTCAACTAATATTCGATAAAGGAGGAAAGACTATCCACTGGAAGAAAGACAGTCACTTCAATAAATGGTGCTGGGAAAATTGGACATCCACATGCAGAAGAATGAAACTAGACCACTCCCTTGCACCATACACAGAGATAAACTCAAAATGGATGAAAGATCTAAATGTGAGACAAGATTCTATCCAAATCCTAGAGGAGAACACAGGCAACACCCTTTTTTGAACTCAGCCATGGTAACTTCTTGCAAGATACATGCACGAAGGCAAGAGAAACAAAAGCAAAAATGAACTATTGGAACTTATCAAGATAAGAAGCTTTTGCACAGCAAAGGATACAGTCCACAAAACTCAAAGACAACCTACAGAATGGGACAAGATATTTGCAAATGACGTATCAGATAAAGGGCTAGTTTCCAAGATCTATAAAGAACTTATTAAACTCAACACCAAAGAAACAAACAATCCAATCATGAAATGGGCAAAAGACATGAAGAGAAATCTCACAGAGGAAGACATAGACATGGCCAACACGCACATGAGAAAATGCTCCGCATCACTGGCCATCAGGGAAATACAAATCAAAACCACAATGAGATCCCACCTCACACCAGTGAGAATGGGGAAAATTAACAAGGCAGGAAACCACAAATGTTGGAGAGGATGTGGAGAAAAGGGAACCCTCTTACACTGTTGGTGGGAATGGGAACTGGTGCAGCCACTCTGGAAAACTGTGTGCAGGTTCCTCAAAGAGTTAAAAACAGACCTTCCCTGCGACCCAGCAATTGCACTGTTGGGTATTTACCCCAAAGATTCAGATGCAATGAAACGCTGGGACACCTGCACCCCGATGTTTCTAGCAGCAATGTCCACAATAGCCCAACTGTGGAAGGAGCCTCGGTGTCCATCGAAAGATGATGGATAAAGAAGATGTGGTCTATGTATACAATGGAATATTCCTCAGCCATTAGAAATGACAAATACCCACAATGTGCTTCGACGTAGATAGAACTGGAGGGTATTATGCTGAGTGAAGTAAGTCAATCGGAGAAGGACAAACAGTGTATGTTCTCATTCATTTGGGGAATATAAATAATAGTGAAAGGGAATATAAGGGAAGGGAGAAGAAATGTGTGGGAAATATCAGAAAGGGAGACAGAACATGAAGACTGCTAACTCTGGGAAACGAACTAGGGGTGATGGAAGGGGAGGGAGGGTGAATGGGTGATGGGCACTGAGGGGAGCACTTGACGGGATGAGCACTGGGTGTTATTCTGTATGTTGGCAAATTGAACACCAATAAAAAATAAATCTATTATTAAAAATAAAAAATAAAAAAATAAAACTCTCTGGTAAAGGTAGGTATACACTCAAATTCAGTGTATTTGAGTCCTGTAACAGTGGTGTACAAATCACATCATTCTAGTATAAAGGTTAATGACCAAAGTATTAAAAGTAACGAACAATAATTTTTAATGGATATACAATACAAAAAGACATAAATGACATCAAAAACATCAAATGTGGGGGACTGAGTGAAATGATAGTTTTTGTATATGACTGAAGTTAAGCTATTAGCTTAAAACAGATTGCTAATATAAAATGTTTTATATAAGCCTCATGATAACTGTGAAGTGAAAACCTATAGTAGATACATAAAAGAAAACTAAATAAATCAAAGCATAGAGCCATGAGAAATCATCAGATCAGAAAAGACAGCAAAGGAGGAAGAAAAGAATAATAGAGCTACAAAACAGCCAGAAAACAAGTAACAAGGTGGCAATAGTAAGTCCTTACTTATCAGTAATTACTTTAAATGAACATGAATTAATGCCTCTCATTAAAAAACATAGAATGGATGGATGCATAACAAATAACAAGACCCAACTCTATGCTCCTTCTAGAGAATCACTTCCAGCTTTAAAGACACATGTAGGCCGCAAGAGAAAGGATGGAAAAGATATTCTGGTGAAATGGAAGCCACCAGAGAGCTTTTTTTGCACCAGACAAAATACACATTAAGTCAAAAGCTGTTCTGAAAGACAAAAAGGTCACTAGATCATGATAAGGGAGCCAATTTGTAGAGAGACTCTAACAATCATAAATATATAAACACCCAACATCAGAAGCCCTAACATATTAAGCAATTGCTAACAGATCTGAAGGCAGAAAGGGACAGCAATGCAATGACAGTAGTGAACTTTAAATACCCCACTCTCAACAATGGAGAGCTCACCCGGACAGGATATCAACACGGAAATACTGGATTTGAACTACATTTTAGACTAAATGGACCAAACAGACACATACAGAACGTTCCATCCAATAGCAGCAGGATACACCTTCCTCTGAACCACACATGGAGCATTCTCCAGTACACATCACATGTTAGCTCACAAAAAATCTTCACAAATGTAGTAAGATTAAAATCACATCAAGCAACGTTTCCAACCTCGAGGGTATGAAACTAATACTCAACAACATGAAAAACTCTGGAAAATTAGCAAATATGTGGATATTAAATGACACTCATGAATAATCGAAGAGGAAATTGAAAAATATCTTGAGACAAATGAGAACAAAAATGACATAACGAAATGTATGGGAGGAAGCAAAAGCAGTTGTAAGAGGGAAGTTCATAGCAATGAGTATCTAAAGAAAAGGGACAGATCTCAAATGAACAGCCTAACTTTTCACTTGAAAGAACTATAAAAAGAAGAAGGAAAAAAAAGTCCAAAATAAGCAGAATGGAGAAAATACCAAAGATCATAGCAGAAACATTAAATGAAATAGACTAGAAAAACAGAAAAGATCAATGGAATTAAGAACTTCTTCTTGAAAAGATGACAAGATTGATAAACTTTTACTTAAATTAAGAAAAAAGGAGAAAAGACTAAAATAAGGCCAAAATTGAAAGAGGAGACGTAAAAGTTATATTGCAAAAATACAAAGGATTTTAAGAGACTACCGTAAATAATCATACTCCAAAAATTTGGTTAAATTAGAAGAAATGGCCAAATTCCCAGAAGTATACAACATATTAAGACTGAATCATGAAAAAACAGAAAATCTGAATATGCCTACAAATAGTATGACTCAGTAATCAAACGTCTCCCACCAAAAAAGGCCCAGGACCAGATGGCTTCATTGGTGAGCTCCACCAAATATTTTTTTTTCCACCAAATATTTAAACAAGAACTGATGTCGATCCTCCTCAAAAACTGAAGAGGCAGGAACATTCCCAAACTCCAGCGAACATGGGAATGTGGAGACCTCTGTGAGATCCTGAGTCCTGGGAGTCAAGGGATGGCTCCATTCTCACCAACTCATTTCCTGTGTTTCTAGATTAGTTTAAAATCAGGTTACTTTTCACGTGAGTGTATTTCAAACTATGAATATCTATAACTAACTCATATATATATACACACACATACATTATATGCGTTATGTTACCCACATATTTTGTCTATATTTACGTATAATAAATGTATAATGTAAATTATATAAATATATAAATTTATATAAATATAAAATGTATAATATACACACAATATTTGTATAGCTCTCTTTTCTGGACTTATATTAATTTCCAAATTCTTCACAATGGGCTATTCTAGAAGGTAAGAATCAAATCTCACCTGATTGTGAAGAGGGGCAATCCCCATATGTGCAAAAGGAGATAAAGGAGATTTTGCACCTTTTCAGATGACCCCGACCAACCTAAATGTATTGCACTGTATAAAAAGGACACGACACCAGATGTCAAGAGCAGCTCTGGGATTACTGCGCGAATACGGGTTTGCACTGTGCTTTCAACCTAGGTCTTTATGTCTACACAGGAGTAATCATACCTGCCCCAACAACCTCACAGCCGTGCTAATAATCATGTGGGGCAATATACGTAAAGCGGTTTGTCATCTGTAAAAGTCGGCTAGGTCTAATTGAAAGTTGTACCCAGTGTCCAGACCTTTATACCTCCCTGTATACCTAACCACCGGAATTCTATGTCCAAATGAAAAGTATATATATATTTTTTGAAAAGTATATTGTATATTATCATCGCATATTTAAGCCAAATAAATGTTCACGGTCCATAACATGGTATATACAAGATTAATACATATGAAAACTCTTTAGACATTTAATCACGCTACCTCTACTTAACAATATGACAGTATGCTGATTCCCAAGCATGGGTGTGTGATATGGTAAATAATTCACGAAATGAACTAAGACTTTGCACTGTAAATAATCTGCACGGAGGTTTCATGTGTAGAACGGCTCTGAGAAAGCACCGTTCTGCAAAACTCAGACTTGGAAAATAAACACCAATCATACTTTGTTAACTGATACAGAAGCAGGCAGGAATGGCTCTGTAAACAATATTTAAGCTGTCATAATAAGGTGCAGGAAATTCAAACGATCTTGAAAGAATAGGCAAGATACAACACGCTCTTCAAACATTACGCACTTTATCCTGAAAACCTCTAGCGATCTCTCTTAGGTAACTGTAACACCAAAAACAAACAAACAAGCAAAATTCTGAGTTTGAATTTATCACTTGGCGATTCCACGCCTGACTCTACATCCAAAGGAAGAGGGAGGGCTCGAATAGAAACTCTGGAAGGCCAAACGGTCGATATCAGGGACTCCCCAAAGTGAAGGAAAGGAAGTTCAAATGCGTTTAACAAAACCATGTTTTCAAACTAATTTTCAATTCACTCAAAAGAGGTCTGTTACACTTGTTCTTTTTTAAAAGGGAACTTCTGAATTAGAACTAAATCATTCATTATTCACTGTGATACAGGGTTTAGACCTCGAGGTTGCGTGTGATCATTCACATGTGCAGCTGAGTGAGAGGGGAAAAAAGCTACTCTAATGACTGAGCGTGGCTTTAACTCGCTGGTTTTTATCTCCTTTAACTTCCAATCTTGGTTACAGATGGTATTAAAGGGGGGAAACAACAGTCTGGTAGATGGTGGGGGATAAGTGCAAGTCATTTCGAGTTGCTGAAGCTTTCGTTAAAGACGGCAAGCTATTTCAAATCCTAAAGCGATTTAAATGGAGGGCCAAGACTTTTCTGCTGTACTTACTTAAGAGCATACACGGTCCAGTGCAGAATCCAGCAGTCCACCCCTCCTGAAGGATGTGATCAGACATTTATTTTGACAGTACTCAATGACAGCCCAATGATGGCCCCGGCGTCAGCCTTGCACATCATCAAAATGTCTAATGATCTGAGTGTTTATGGGGCAACAACAACCCACATCCTCAACGGTTTGCCAGAATTTTGTCATTATGACATCTAAATGGAGCATTTGGGTGTTTGTCTAATGCACCTAAATCTAATACGGAATGTTAGCTGAAAGAACCGAAATTATTCCGAAGCACTTCACGCAAGTTACCAGAAGATGTATTCTTGAATAATAAAATGGCTATTTGTAGAATCAAAGAATGTCACCGGTAGAAGGAACGTGTTAGGTCGTTTAAGTCAGCCCTCGCATCGTTTCGATCTGGAACTGAAATTCAGAAGTTGTAAACGGCTTATCCAAGATTGGACAGATGATACAAGACAGGGCTGAGCCAAGAAGACAAAGCTCTTAATTCATATAAATATTTTTTTAATTTTCTATCATGCCAAAGTGTTTCCTGGAAATTACAATTAAATACAGCATGTCCAAAAGGACACATTCCCCCCAAGATAGGAATTCGGGGTACTACTGCATATAAGCTAATATTGTTTAATCAGCTGTATAGGATGTTATCAGAAGAAGAAAATGAGATGTTATAAAAAAGGCTCTCATCACCACTGGAATACTGAACTCCTATGCTAACCGGAAACCTTGAAAGCACGGTGTTTAAGGCGAATGACATACACACGAGGGTCTTTGTGAAATCCCTGCAACTGAAATCTGTCAAACTAGCAAAACGTAAGTTCAATACTGTATACAAAATAGCAGAATTGTGGCAATGAGAAAATATTAAAAACAAAGTCAGAAATCTTGGTGTCTCCTGCATGTCTCTGTCACCTACGGTAATTCACTTAAACCCTTTGCGCATTGCTTTTAATAAATCTGCATGGTCCCCCTTTGATTTCATTGAACTCAAGTATTTCCACTTTATACTTAAGTAAGCTATGGAACCACGCTCTCAAGCTATCCTATCAAGGTAGTCTGTCCCTGGGGGGGGAGGAGGAGGGAAGTGGAGATTCTCCAACATGTCTTTAGTCCCAAAACAGAGTTCTCTTGGAATCCCCAGATGGGTCTTGCTGGTACCCCGTGACAAGCTTTGCCTCAGCTGGCCTAGCTTCCTTCTATCTTGAGCTCCAGGTAAAGACAATCCACAGCTCATTACCTACATCCTCTGAAGGAAGTTGGTGACGCTGTGTAGCCTGTCTTTGGCCGCCACTCAAACATACAGGGTTCTCGGGCTCCTATGAACTTCTCGCCACAGTGCGTGGGCACCATACAGGTAGCACCAGCAAAAAGCATAATGGGGACATATACTACTTTTCTACTTTGGAATATGTGAATAGATAATTCAACTCTCAAACAGGTATGCTCTAGGTTAAACGACAATATCCTGCGTCCCTTTTATCCAAAGGATTTGGTAGAAAGCAAAATATAGCACACGTTATACATAGAAGGATGATTACTTGTGATAATTGTGACTATGATCTTTATTTCTCCTTCTGCTTTTCTGGACTTGGAAATGCTCTGCAAAGTAAATGTCTTGATGAGTATGGAAAAGTTCCTACTCTAAGTCCCTAGCATCATTCTTTCCTATCTTCTAGAAAGTCCTATTCAAATAGCTCCAAGCAGAATAGAAAAGACACGCACTATTCAAAAGACAGATGCTAATGCAGGTTTCAATTATTAAATGTATTTCCCACCTATTATTGATATAAGTGGTGTGTCATTAAGGCATATGCGCTATATATTTCTATTCCAATAGAAAAATTAAAAAGAAAATTAATTTTTAAACTCTTTTTAATTATTGAAGTTTCATCTTAATTTTGAAATGCCAAAGGTGTACTATTTAACAGTCAATAAGTGAATAGTAAACTCATTTCTGAGTAGGGATTACCTAAGAGAGGGATGTGTGTTTTCCTAAATTCATCTTAGAATAGAGACCCAGCAGACAGAGGGAGTCGTTCTTTGTAGGGATTGTAATGAATTCAAACAGATTCATTAATTTTACAGCAGCTCTTTTGGTTTCAGAGAAACATAAAAAGGTCTATCGTATTGGAAAGAGCACCCAGTAGCTACCTTGATACTTGATGAGAAGGAATTTGTCCTACTGTTTTAAATGCATGGGTGATAAAGCAAGACTTAGAAATATTTTTGTTAGACAGTTTCATTCTAATATATCCTCTATAACAGAAATGACCTATAGTAAAATAATTCAAAATACCCTCTCTTCTGAAGATGATTTCCACATAAAATTTGAACACAATTTTACATTGCCATTACTAGGATATGAATTTGACTGACCTTTGAAGGAATAATATTTTCTGCTGATGTTAAAAGTTTGCTAATATACATTTTGTTAAAAGCAGTTTGGTCACTGTTCCTGGATGATCCACCTCGAACCATCAATGTTTAAATAAACCAGTGTGCTCAACTTATTTCTAACAATGTTCCTGGGGGATTTCTAACCGTTTTTACCGTTTTAGGTTGACTTAATAAGGAATACTGCATTAGTCATACCAAGATAGTGTGACAACCAAGGTTATCTTGGTAGGAGGGTGACATAATGCCTGTTAATAAGAGCTGATGAAAATACACAAGAAAAAAAAAATACACAAGATGTCTTGACAAATACAAGCAAAGAATGCCTTTTAAAAGAAAATGAAATAATTTTCCTTTTATAGGAAGCCTTCACATTAATTTGGAACTATATTCTAATATAATTTAAACTGTTCCATAAATGGTCATTAGCTAATTGGTTAATGATTTGGAAAATTATTTAAAAATCAGATCCCTATAAATATCTTACATTATAATTAACTCAGGCTGTACTGAAATATAAAATAAAATTTAAAAATAAAAGATGTAAATGAATATTTAAATAATTAAACAGTAAGAAAGCTCTTTATGCAAATCATGAAAGGCAAAAGTAATGGACATATTAATAGAACTGACATAAAAGTGGAAACAATTCATTCAAATATACCATCAAAAGTTAAAGATGTTAAATTGTGAAAAATAGCAAGAAGCAATAAAAATAATTCAATTAGCAAGGAAACCTCAAAATTGCATGAAGTCATTTCAAAAATAAAGATATACAAATAAATAATTATCATATATTTAAAGTCAGTCTCACCATTAAAAGGACACAATGTAAAACAGAAAAGAATTGGACAATACGTTGCTTAGTGAAAGTGCAAATTTCTTGCTCACTTCCTATGTACTTTAAGTCTGTAACTTTCTACCCCTACAAATACATAAGAGGAAATTAACTGAAGCAATGCAGAGATATATAAAGATATTTCTAGAAGCAATATATCTATAGTACTGCAAAATGAGCACCACACTAAGGAGGGGTATTTAAGAGCCAGGTAGTGTGATATAAGGTCAGAATGCCCTAGGGAACAGCCTGACCCACCATGCAGCAAAGTTGCCCTCCTACTTCCGAATCTCCCATATTTTCAAAAGAAGAAAGTTCCAAAAATTCTTCAATTTATAAGTACTGACAGCAAAGCCAACTTTTAAAAAACTGAACTGTAACAACAAAATACATCGTTGGATCTAATTCAGCCCAATACCAGGTGGCGACGTCAGATAATAGAACTGCATAATGTTGGTAAAAAACAATGCGATAGAAAAACACTGGTATTCAAATGTTCATAGTAAATTCATAAAGGACAAAAGTAGTATTTTATTTAAAGGAAACACGAGCTTGAGGCACCTGCCTGGCTCTGTTGGTTAAGAGACAGACTTTTCATTTCAGCTCAGGTCATGATCTCAGGGTCATGAGATCCAGCCCCCACGCTGGACATGGGAGCCTGCCTGCTTGGGATTCTCTCCCTACCTATCTCTCCGCCCCCTTCCCCGCACCAGCTCGCTGTGGGCATGCACGTGTACTCTCTCTCTCTCAAAATAAAAAATAAATAAATAAATAAATAAATAAATAAATAAATAAATAAATAACATAAATAAATAAATAAATACATACATACATACAAAGGAAAAATGAGCTTGACAAAGAATTACAGGCCACTATAAATAAGCAAGGATATCTTCCAACGGTAGGATTGATGATATTTTTTTCCTTTTGTATTTTTCAAGATTTCATCGTTGGGGTGTATTATTCTGAAATTGGGAATGGGAGGAGGAAAAGAATATTGTGACATGAAATTTGTACGGGGAAGTAAAGTGCAACATGTGAGGTAGAGCCCCACCTAACAAGGCCCCTCGTGCAAGAACAACCCGGGAGGTCACAGGATATTTGTCCTGCACCAGGAGGTTATTACCAGGAAGACACGACTGAGAATAAACTGCCCAGTTTGCAAGCAGGAATGAAGTGGAACGCATCCCACAAAGATCACTGTCCCAGTTGCATCCCTCCCATTCTCTTTCTTGGGAAATAGGGGTGTTTATTACATTTGTTCACCTGTCCCTGTTTCAGATTAGATGGGGAATGGGACTTAGATGTTATTTCTAAGTTCCAGATCACGAGGGGACCCCCACATAGACATCTGCACTCCAGAAACCTCATATTTCTAATACTTCTCTAATAAAAAGGTATAATCACTGCAGTTACTGCAAGCAATGAAAGCCTCTAAGGGAACAGGTAGCGTGTTCATGGAAGCCCTAGAACGTGCCCCTATTTCTGCTGTTGAGAAATGCGAACCAACAAAGCACTTGTCCGCGGATGAATGAGTGCCAACGGGATTACATCATCAAACATCTCACTGGCATAATCAGTTCTGCGACCTGCTGCACTTACAATCTCTTTCTAACAATTAGTGCCCCGAGCTCCAGAGAAATGGTATTGATCCCATATTGTTTTAGAGTGAAATAGTCTAATACGTTCTCTGCTGCTCTTCCTTTTAATTCTTATCCTCCTAATTATCTGATAATGACCATTTAGATTGGGAAAGCTCTGATTACATTACAGCCCTCACTTCAGCCTGGCACTGGGTACGACTCTGTGGCCGCAGACCCTTGGCTGAAGACTTCACCTGCGACACGAATCTCTCTCGTGCGGTAATCAGCTTTTAGAACTGCACCCGAGTCTAAGACTTTGTTTTCCTCCTCAACTTTTAAGTTAATTCTATTCTAACTTTTAATCGATGCTGCTTAGTTGTAAAGAAGCCTGAGGGCCACTGATTGGTTCTGAAAAAAAAATGCAGAGAGAAAGACACGTAACTCTAATGAAATCAGAGCAGAATGCAGAGGCCTTATTTAAAAAATAAAAAAAAAATAAAAAAAAAAAACACACGCACAATTATCTCCAATAACTGAGCTTTCATTTCAGATAATTTTCAACAAGTATAAGGGTATAGAATAAATACAATTCCAGGAGAAAGCCAGGTTGCCTTTCTTAAAAAAATGGAATTGCTTTGTTATTTATTTTTCAGTCGTAGCTACTCAAAGCCAGAGAAATGCTGAATGCCCATAAACCTGCTCTCTCTGTTAAGCAGTTTTGTTTTCTTGTTTCATTTTATCTTATTTTATTTTAAAGATTTTATTTATCAATTTGAGAGAAAGAAAGAGGGAGAATCAGCAGGTGTAGGGGCAGAGGGAGAAGCAGACTCCCCACTGTGCTGGGAGCCCGAGGTGGGACTCAATCCCGGGACCCTGAGATCATGACCTGAGCCTAAGGAAGACGCTCAACCGAGCCACCCAAGCACCCTTGTTGTTTCGTTTTAAGTCAAACTAGTCGTTTAGTATGAAAATTCTCTTCGGTAAAACTTTTTCAGCTTTCACAAGAGTTAGGTCAGGTGTTACTTGTTGTAGCTTTTCGTCTGTGAATCTATTTTCCTAATGCCAGAAAGCCTACTATTCCTAAGAGTGTCCAAAAACAAAAACAAACGAACAATCGCAACCATATTTTCACTTAAATATATAAAAATACACCTTTTTCCCTTTCCAATACATGACAAGCATTTTTATTTATAAGATGATATTTGCGTACACAGAACACTACCAGGCAGTCATACCTGAATTATTCTTGTCTGCTGCTTTCCTCCCACTTGTTCAGAACGCTCACCTTTCAGCAGCCTGAAATGTGTGTCCAGCATCGCCATAAACAAGCCTCAGAGCCCAGAAGCCCAACTTCCAGCCTTGTAACATCCCCCAGTATCACGCACTGACCCCACTAGGCCTCCAGGAGGTGAATCCGCTAGCACGCATGCCATCCAGAACATCACCTGGCCTCCAGGAGCCCCCCCTGGATGAACACACATACAGACAACATGCCTAGCACGACGACCACAGACTCAGGGAGGAGAACCTGTGCTTCCTGCTCTTTGTAGAACAGAAAGGAACGCAGCAGAGTTTGGAATCCAGGTGAAAATTAAATGTGCGAAAACAAGAAAAGCACGATTGTCAACATATTCTGTTTGGCAAAACCTTCTTTTCAGAAGAAAGCTATTTCAGTCTTACAAAAAAGGCACCCGCATACGTTGATAGGTTGAACCCAGTATTCCAGGTGACTTAAATGCGAAAAATAAGAATTTCTTCATGAAGAAAACAAAAAAAGAACAGTCACGTAATTAACTTCTAAAGATACAAAACACAGACTTGCAAGTTAGGGCAGTATGTTCTTTTTCTCATATAATAAATGCGAAACTGTATCAGAATAGAAGATCCTCAAAGTAAAACTGGGGCTGGCAATGAGCACAATCACATACTGTCTGATGTGACATTAGTCATGTCTACGGGGAGTTCACATAGTGGCTCGTGGTATTTAGGAAAGTCATCAAGAGCCCTAGAGCATAGGGCGCCAAAGCACCGTATCTGGACTCTTGATTCGAATTCCATCTCTTACTGGATGACTCTGGCCAGAGCTCTTCACTTTTGTGAGCATGCATTTTTTTAATCAATAAATTGGGAAAACAATAAGATTTACCTAACGAAGTTCTAAAGATAAGTGAGTTAGTAAATGTAAAATTCTTGAAATCATAACTGGCGTAAAATAAATTTCTACGTGATAATTTATTATTATTTTCGCTTATTTTTTAGTCTAAGTATAAATGTAAAAATATTACATTTTTTTAATTTCTGAAATGTTTTTGGCTACTTATCATGCTGAAAAATATGGCTTTCTTGAAGGGTATTTAATATAGAAGTTACTTACAATATTTATTAATATTAATTATATTAATTTTACAATACTGGAATGCTATAATTTAATATTAATTTTTATAATTTTATAATTATATTAATATTAATTTTACAAATACTGGAATGCCATAATTTTTAATCAGTTACAGTAAGTCTTCATTTACCAACTTTTTATTTATTAAATTTTCGCCCAGAGTAATTAGTGTTCTTTTCTAAGATGTATTTCTAAGCATATGGTCTTTTTTTTTTTTTCTCATTAGAAAGATGAGTAAACGTACTAATGCTCTCTGATCTCCACCATATTTGTTAGTTAATAATGCTCCTACCGAAGAATATGTTCACAGTGAACACAGACTCATTGCGTTTTTACCAAACTTAATCTGCTATTTTTGGAAACAGTATGTTTAGAAGTAGATTTGTAATTTCTTAGTACATGCCAAAAGTCATCAGTATGTCATGGCCAGATGGATTCTAAAGGCCAACAGAAAACCAATTCCTAGAGCTAAGTACACATGATATATTTTAGACTGTGAGGAGTTGGGTGACCATGGGCATTCTTTAAAAATCATTATTTGTGCGTGTGTATGTGTTGTACATATCTGCATAGGGTTATTATTTTTATACTCTGGATACCGAACTATAGAATCAACTTATATTGCCTCACCTTGTCACACACTGATCAACAAGAATATATATATTTGTACCTTAAAAATTTACCATGACATGTTTAATAAACCAGTATAATACTTTTTAGAGGAAACAGTATAACACCCCCAAAAATGGAGTTATTAGGTCTCCAGGTTTATTGCAAAGTCATAGTTAATATGTAATTTAGCTGTCATATAGTAATTAATGTTATTTTTTCAATTGTAATAATGTTTCAGGATTCAACACCTATAACGCTTTAAACTGTATGAAATATAATGCAAATAATGATATAAACTCAACTTTACACATACATTTTTGCACATAAAGACCCCTTTAATAATTTAAAATTTTGTTTCACATTTACAAACCCATTTAAGAGAACATAAAATGTTATGCAGATGCTAATTTCATACATATTAAATTACCTAAAACTTGTTCTGAATAATATGTATTGTGTTAATGTTACAGAATTATTTTTAAGACAGTAACACTGTTTTAATCAGAAATGTACAAAAATACAGTATTTCAAAAATACAGTAATTGGATTCCATTGATCCATCAAATGATTCAATCATAATATTGGTGAATACAAATAATTTTTACTCTTCTAAGTACATTGAAATCTATCAGAAACACAGTATAAATAATAATGTAAATAGCATTTGGCTTATGTGTTCTAGCAGAGAAAAATAAGAACTGAGACATTATGGATTTTTAACTCATACCTATTTGATTGTTAATTATCCTTTTAAAAATATTCTTAGAAGGAATTTTGAATCAAATCATTAGATTAATTAATAATTGATTTTTTTAATCTCTCAGAAAAGTCTGTCTTCAGTAGCAATGGGGAGAGAACTTCAAAATGAAAAGGGATAAACCTGTCAATCAGAGTAAGTTCAACAGGAAAATCCTAATGCATATGTATTCTGATATATGTTATATATGTATTTCTAAAATATATTACATACATAAGATTTTCTTGTTATTTGAAGCATGTAAGAAGAAAAAAAACAATATGAGAAAATAACTTTGAGATCCTTTTTTCACAGGATTCTCAAATATCTTAAGTCAAAATCGACAGATGTGCTTTCTTTCCCTTTCTTGCTTCATCCGTGAAAATAATTCATCATGAAGAGGTGGGGATTTACATAATTCACAAATAAAAACCGTAGGAAAGTTAGAAAACACCTACAGCCACAGAAGTCATTCCTAATGTTTTATTTATCTTTAAAACGGAAGTCCGCATTTCTGCTTCACCCTTTTCTACGCAGCTGTAGGATGCAGTCCACGGAAATCTCAGTATCCTTGCCTAAGTTGTAAGACGTTAAATGATGTCATTGACCAACCACAGCCCTTTTGCTCTGTAAGTAACCCAGGAGATGCAATTCTTAGAAGACAATTATGGTTTTAAGACTGAAGAATGAAGAATTTCCTTTCATCAGGAATCAAACTTGCACTTGTCATCCTATAGAGCAATTTCTCAAACACTAGCAAAAGAAGAAGTTGCAAGAGACAGGTGGGCAAACGTCCTCCCTGCACCCTCAAAGCCCAGGAGGACCGGCCCCAGGCACTAGGACCTCTCCCATGGCTTGTGTTTGTTCTCTCTTCCCCAGTTGGGTCTTCCAGTGTGATCCCACTCACAAATCTTGCCAATGGCCAACCCAAAAAGACAGGATCTAATATGTGGCCTACCTTTCTAATTTCCCTAGTCCCTGGATTCCATCTTCTGTTCCTACATTAGCGATAACGTCCTATTCTCCTTGTTCAAATCTCAGCTATGGACTCAATTCTCGTTGCTTGTTTGCACTGAAGTCTTTGGATAGGCTCTGACACGCCCGACATGAGATAACCCACAGGGGAGGCCTGCAGATCTCAACCAGGTTGTAGAGCCGGCCTCATATACCTGTGACTGGGGTCTGGGAAGCCTTACCTTGTAGGAATGGTTGTCTAAAGACCTGCAAACCCTCCCTGGAGACACGTGCTAGGATATGTTTTCTTCTCCTGGCCTTCTATTAAAATGCAAACGATCTGTTAAGGAATCCATTAAATCGCTGACATATTGTGGATTTTTTTTTTTTTTCTGGTAGCATAGAGGAATTTAAGGTAAACACATGTGGTGTACCATGTAGAAGAGGAGCCACTCTGATTTTAAGAACAGAACAAAGATAAGATATGTAACACTGCAGATGACTGGAAAAGTACGTACCTACTAAATGTGAAAATCACTTTAAGAGATAGTATCTTAAAAAAAAAAAGAGATAGTATCTTCTATAGCTATGAAGTGATTTATGTCAGAACACAGGGGAGGAGAATGGAAAAAAAATATAGGAGTCATGGCTTCTAGGTTTTCTTGGACAGAGATTGGGAAATCATTTTTTAAAAGGCCGTCCTTGGCAACAATGGGCACTCGGACCTAAAAAATAGTATGTTTACTAGGAAGATGCTGTCAGAAAATTTATCATTAGAGAAAAGCCCAAAGTTTCCTTTGGTATACTGGTAGCTAATGGTGGTTCAAGGGTAGAATTATGTAAAATATTATTCATCACAACAGTGCCACCATGTGGGCTACTCTCTCTTTCACCCCAGGGGGGAGGGGCTATGTCATAGAAAAAGAAGTTTCCAGAACCTCTATGTAAAAGTTCACATATTTTTAAACATAGAAATGGATCGTCTTTGCTTTCAGTGATGTCACCACTTTACCAAAAGTCTTTAAAATGTGGCAGGAATCCTGGAACGGGTGGCACTACATTTCTACCTCCATGCATCAGTTATAACATCTGTGATTTGGGTCTAATACGAAGCAAAATTGTGCCTTTCTTAGGTTAAGGTTATCCCGCTAGGATTAAAGTAAGTCTGTGATTTCCTTCCCAGCTTTTTCACGTCTTACAGCGTCATCAACCAAACATCCAAAGAGGCTGTTGGAGTTTCAACAAAAAACAAAAACAAAACAACTCCAAAATTAGCCTTTAGTTCACATGAGCCACATCTGTGCCATAAATCACTTGAGAGGTCCTATTTTATTAAAACATGGAAGCTGCATTTTAAAGAACTTTCAGCATGCACACAATTTCAAGTAGTAGTCAACCAACGTACGTATACAACTAAATAGTGTTTTGTTTTGTTTTTTTAAGAAAATAAGCAAATACAATATCCTCCTCCTTTATTCGAATGTGATGCCGTGCCTTTATGGTGCAAACGTTTAAGCAACAGAAAGCTCTAATCCCTTACTAATGTGAAAACATCTTCTGTACAAGCAACACTGTATACAACATACGATGAAGTGCAGAAATGAGAACCTAATAACAAAATATCAGTGAACACCACACATAATGAAGACCATGACAATGAATGACCAACTTGTTTTGGTTGGAAAGAATGGGGAAAATTAAGAATTTCATGGAAATGTCACTTGGAAAATAAGACCCCGATGAAATGACCAGTTTTTTTCATTGGGTTCAGGAGTTCATCAATCCTTTCCTCCACCTTTATGTCACTTCCGTGAAGTCTTTTTTATTCATGGGGAGAATAGCAAAAATTGATTGTAGGGATTTTTAAGTTTACTTTTTCTTTTTATTGTATCATGTAAGCTACTTGAAATACTTGCCGTGTTAGCAAAAAGGTAAATATGTAAATATATGAAATAAAAAGATTAACATTTTTAAAAATATCCTTCTTCTGGTAAGGAAGAGATGATCATGTTTACTTAACCAAACCATCAAGTACGTTTCTTAAAAAAAATAAAAATAAAAAAATAAAACATAAAATCTCAATCGAGAAGCATTTCTACCACCTGAGTGACACAGGCACATTAGTGCTTCCTGGTCTTAATCTCAAATGGCCACCATCCATCCTTTCAAATCTACAAACGATAAAAGTTTGATATTTGAGAAGAGCCATCTCCTAGCAGAACAGATGTGACAACAAAAATGACACAGGTAATGGAAAACAAGAAAAACTCAAGAAGATAAACATTAGAAAAAAAATTCAGATTAACATGATGCCTTCCCTAAAAAGCAAGTTCATTAACACTAAGCCTGTGTTTTTCACAGAATAATTCTTGAGCTAGAGAATTGGAATCACCCATGGCGTTAAACATGCAGCTAATTGGATCCTCTTGAACAAATTTCTCATGTGTCTGGGGTCATAAATCTCCATTTTTATGCATTCTTAGGCACTAAAATTGGACAAAAACTGTCTTCCACCCTAAGACTAAGGGGTTTATTTGGGCAAAGGAGGGCTGTTTAGTTTCCTGGGATTCCCAATCCTTTTTAAAGCATTTATCAAGCAAGGAGTCTGACCTTTGAGATAACCTGCTGGTGCAGATCTAAGATAAGGTTGATTCCTGCTGATAACCGGACCCCTCTACACACACACACACACACACACACACACACACACACACCCTCAGATTTCAGCTTTATTCCACCCCATCTGCCCTGCCCCAATTCTACTTAAGTGCGACCCATACTCCTAGCTTAGTCTGTCTCCCACTCCCACGGTATTGGGGTCTCCCCTCACGCCCCCCCTACACACCTGGCTCAGCAGGGAGCTTGCTGAGCACCTGACAACTGCACACAGTTTACTGCTGGGGGTTTAACAAGTTCAGTTCAGGGCAACCCCAGCTCAGTGCTGCCATGGGAGAAGGAACACGTGAGGGACGGAGCTTATTTCACAGAAGAGATTTAGGTTCAGATCGGGAGGCACCAGTGCAGAGGAGCAGAGGAGGAGGAAAGGAAGCGCAGAGGAAGACGCTCCAGATTCCACTAGTTGCAGCTTCCCTGAAGGATTCCTGGTAGTGGAGAGGCAGCCCTGTGGCCTGGGGCTGGGTCCTGGACCTGGTCTCTCTCTGCAGGACAGACATCCTGGCATCTACAGCACCCGTGTGTCAGGAACTAAACGAACCCATGCAACAGCCCTCTATTCCCACAAACCAGGGCAGAAATGAGATGGAACAGCAGTCTTCCTACAGATAGGGCATTGCAAGCTGGGAAAGCTCACTGTTCATTTAGTTCCCTGATTACCATATGCAGCTATGAAATCCCACTGATTCTCAGTAAAGTTAACTTACCTCTCCGCTTTCCTCTATGCATCCCATACCTACATTTTGATACTGATTTTTTTTTTTAATTTCCCCCCACAGTCCAAAAATATTGCTTGGCAAAAAAAAAAAAAAAATCAAGGGCTGTTTCTACCATCTCCTGCAATTTCTGTCATTACTGAACATGCAACCAGAGGGATCAATTACACACACCACATCCCAAATCTTACCATGCTGAACTGTGCACCCCAGATACTGCATGCATCAGTCTTACCCCCAAAATTACCTCTTTTAACTGAAAAAAAAAAAACAAAAACAAAAACAAGATGAGGTATTTAAATAAAAAACTTCAGGCAAGGCTGGCAACAGCCAAGTCTCATCATTCCTGCAGACTGTAAAAGTGTTCCGTTCCCTTTTACCTCCCCGGGGCTTTGTTACGGGGGGCAGCACCTGGGAGAGGGAGCTGGGGAAGGATGGAGGCAAGGAGGGAGGCAAGGGGGGGAGGCAGGCAGGCAGGCAGGCAACCTGGCCACAACGCCCTTGACACCCGGCACTTTAAGAACAGGAGAGCCCCCTCCCCAGTTTACAGCTGCTACAGCAAGCCAAGCCTCCGTGCTTTATATCTGGACATTACGGGAACTTGCATGGGGTAAACTTTTCTTTTTTGGGGGGGCGGGGGGAAATGAAGGTGATTTCCGAGCTGGATTGCAGTTGTACACGACACTGGCATTTCTTTCCCATGATTCTTGCCCACAGGAAACACATCCTTTAAGAAACTGAATAAAATCGAGTTGGACCTTCTCACAACCTGCAAGCTACCAACTTCCCGGGGACCCCCCCTCAACCGCCCCGCCAGCAGCTCCAAAGGCCAGCTGCGGGGCACGGAGGCGGGGAGCGGCGGAGGGCCATCCGCCCTGGGAGCGCGCTGAACCGGCGCCCCGGCCCCGGCCCCAGCCCCAGCCCCAGCCCCGGCCCCGGCCCCAGCCCCAGCCCCAGCCCCAGCCCCAGCCCGAGCGGGAGGGACAGGGCGCGGCAGGAGGGGCGCGCGGGCAGCCCGGGTCCCGCAAAGCCGGCGCCCCGTGCAGCCCACCTGCGCGCAGGGCGCCCGGTCCCAGCCCCTCGCCTACCTCCGGGCTCCACCGCCGCCGCCGGCTTCCTCCCGTGGCTCCTCCGCAGCCGCGGACGCGCGGACCCCGAACGGCGGGAGCCCGGGTCCCGCAGGGCGCCCGAGCCCAGCGCTCGCCGCGGGCGGCCCCAGGACGAGGCGGGGATGCGACCGGGGCGCACCCGGAGGGTCCCCGGAAGGCTCGGGCGCGCGTCCCAGCCGCAGGCAGCGGCTCCTGCGCCGGCACGAGGGTCACCGAGGGGCCCGGCGGCAGCTCCCTCCTCCGCCGCTCCCGGAGGCCCGGCCGAGACCGCGCGGGGGAGGCGAGCCGGGGATGCGACGCGCTGCTTTTTCCGGTAAAAGGAAGGGAAAACTTTGATGTTGGAGCCGCACGCGGGGCACGGCGGGCAGCGGAACAAGTTGCAGGTGCCGCGGGGAGGGCAGCTCCCGGGGGGAAGGGCGGCCGTCCCCGCAGCCGCGGGGGGCGGGGGGATGCTCAGGCTCCCGGAGCGATGCCCGAGCGCGCCTGGTCCGCGGTGGCCCCGGAGTCCCCGGAAAAGCGCCGCGTCTCCCGGGATGCGCGCAGCCCCCGCGCCTCCCTCCCTCCCTCCCTCCCGCTGGAGAGCGAGCCTGGCGGGGGCCGGGCGCCAGGAAGCCTGCGCGCGGGGAGCGCGGGGAGCGCGGGGAGGGAGGGGAGGGGGGGGCCAGCCTCGCGCGCCTCCCTCCGCGCCGAGTAACTGCTCCGAAGTGCGCGGCTGCTGCGCGGGGCCGGGCCGAGCGGGGGCCGCCGGGGAGGGCGCGCGGGGCGCGGGCTGCGCGCGCCGGGAGAGGGGCCGCCCGCCTCCGGGGCCGAGCGCGGCGCAGGTCGGCCCCTGAGCCCCGCGTCCGAGTCGGGGCGCCGCCGGCCCCGTGCTGGGGGCGCGCTCGGCGAGCAGGACGCGGCCGCGCTGCGTGGACCGGGGGGCCGGGCGCCCCGAGCTCGCTCTTCAGCGCAGCCTCGCTGCCGCGCCGCCGGCCTCGGAGGCCTCATTCCCCGTCATTCTGCAAAGTTAGTTGGGATCCACGGGGCGCGGGGAGGGCGGGGGGAGGACACGCTCCCGTCTGGAACCCCCAATCCGGATCGTGCCAAACCCTCCCCTGGCCGGACCCGCGGCCTCCCGCTCGGAGCGCGGGGAGATGAAGCCCCGGGAAGCGTCCCCAGGGTGCTGGCGGCCAGTCTCAGACGCTGCTCTCGCGCGCACCCCCCCGGGAGCCCCCGGGCCTTTGCACGAGCAGCATCTCCCAGGGCCCCGCGTTAGCACAGGCGGCGAGCTGCAGGGTTTGCGTTCCTCCCAGGCCGGTGGCGAGGAATTCGTTCAGACTCGCAGAGGAGGGCAGAGGGAGTTCGTGCTCGCTCCTGGGTGAAGACGCGCGGGTCCCTGCCCCGCGGGCGCTCCCACGGGCGCCGCGGCACTCAGACGTCGGCGGCGTGTTTGCAAGTAAGGAGGAAGATGCAGCGGAGGTGGAGACAGGATTCCGAAAACGGGGGGTGGGGGGGTGGGGGTGGCCCTTCCGCGGCCCCTTCTGCACGCTCCTTCCCGACCAGGACACGCAAAGGGAGCACTTCGGGGCGGTCCCGGCCCTGCGCGGGGCACCCGGACACCTGCAGGTGCAGCGCAGTGAGGAACGGGGAGCAGCACGGGGTCCCCCCGGGAAAGGGGAGCCCGCGGCTGTGCAGGGCCAGGACCCCCGCGCCCCCAGCCGGGAGCGGCCTCGGCCTCCCCAGGGCCCCCTCGGCGGGACCACGGAGGCGGAAAACGCAAACTCGGCGGGAGAGCGGCAGCTCGCGGTCCGCTCCGGTTGCGCGCGGCGGGCCTCCCTCTAGCGGCCGCGCCCGGGAATCGCGCGGGGGGCGGGGGGCCGTGCGCGCCTGTGTGCGCGCCCGTGAGCGCGAGCGTGTGTGCGTGCCCGGGAGCGAGCGGGACGGGGTCCCCGGGAGCGCTCCTCCTGCCGGCGGCCGCCGTGCGCTCGCGGGGTCCGAGCCGAGCTGCTGCGGCGCGTCACCCCCAGGCGCTGCCAACTTCGCCAACTGGCCTCAGCGCCCGCGTGTGCTCCCGGGGGGCGGGGGGGCGCACGGCGGGGCGGGGGGGGGGGGCGGGAGAACCTCAGTAACGCACACAACTCATTTTATTCCTGCAAATAAACAGGCTCCGCGTGCACATTCCCAGGCAGTCCGTGTTGCGTCGACCCCTACGCCGTGCGCTCCCGCCGCGGGGCTCGGTCTTCCCAACGTCGCCCTCCCTCCGGCTGCTTCTGGGGCGCGGGAGGGGCTGGTCACGGAGCCGGGAAGTGCCCGCAGCCCGGCTGTCCCCAGGGTCCTCTCCACGGTCTGCGGGCCGGCCGCGCGTCCGGTGACCTCAGGCGTCGCCGCGGTGCCGGGACGGGCGAGCATCGCCGGGCTCCAGGCTCATTCCCGACGCAGAGTCAGGGCGCGGGCAGGGGAGGACGGGGGCACCCCCGGGTGGGGACGCCGCCCGCGCAGCCTGAGCAACGGGGAAGGCACCCCGACTCCGGGGGGACCGGCGCCCTCCGCAAGGTGGACGGAGAAGGCGCCCCAGGCCGAGCGGACCCCGCGCGCGCCCGCTGAGCCGCGCGCCCAGTGCCCGCGGCGGCCTCCGCGCACCGCCTCCCGGGAGCGAGACCAGCGCGGCCTGCGCGGGAGGACAGGGCTGGGGCCGTGGGCAGGCGCACCGAGCTCCTCCCGCGGGCGAGAGAGGGCGCCAGGCGAGCGGGGCTCCGGGGAGGGCGCGCCCGAGGGCACCGGGGACGGAGGCCACCGGGTCAGCGGGGGCCCCGGGGAGGGCGCGCTCGGTCAGCGGGGGCTCCGGGGAGGGCGCGCCCGAAAGCACCGGGGAGGGAGGCCACCCGGTCAGCGGGTCCCCGGGGAGGGCGCACCCGTTCAGCGGGGGCCCCGGGGAGGGCGCGCCCGAGAGCACCGGGGAGGGAGGCCACCCGGTCAGGGGGGCCCCGGGGAGGGCGCGCCCGAGAGCACCGGGGAGGGAGGCCACCCTGGGTCAGCGGGGTCCCCGGGGAGGGTGCACCCGGTCAGCGGGGTGCCCGGGGAGGGCGCATCACGGGAGGGCACCCACACTGTCGGGGATAAGCCGGGGAACTGTGGCCAGGGCGCCCCCCACCCCGCAGGCCCCAGCGGCTGGCTCAGAGGAGGAGCACCTGGTGAACCCCGAGCTGGCACACCCTGGTGTGCGGTGCGTCCTCCTGAATTCCCCTCCAGGGGGGCCCCTGGGGGTCCCTGTGAGCTTCTGCGCTCCTGCTAGTTCCTTTGAATGGGACCCGGCTTCACCTGCACCCCAGCCCTGGTAGCAGGAGACCTTAGGAGGGTGGAGCAGACAGGGGGCACTAATTTGTCAAGTGGGACTATAGTTTCCAAAAGTGCAAACTTCTTGAATATGCCCCAACTTTTTCTGAATGTGCTTGTCATCCTAGCAAAGCTGCCCTCACTGCCTTTTTGTTTCTCAGATTTGACAAGTCACAGACACGGATTTGTGGCCTCAGAATTGTTTCTGCTTCTGTAAGCTCATCAACGCTTTCTATTTATTTATTTTTGTCCTAAAATAGTGAAAACATCTTGGTGGGATACAGAGAAAAGTTACATATTAATATAACCTAATTAGATTAAATTGGCATAATAGTAAGCAATATTGAGTTTCCACTTATGGTAGCCTACTTTTGTGAAAATTTGTATTTTTTTAAGATTTTATTTATTTATTCGTGAGAGACACACAGAGAAGAGAGAGAGGCACAGGCACAGGCAGAGGGAGCCCGACGTGGGACTCGATTCCGGGTCTCCAGGATCATGCCCTGCCTGGGCTGAAGGCGGCGCTAAACCGCTGAGCCACAGAGGCTGCCCTTCTTTTGTGAAAATTAAAAAAAAAAAAAAAAAAAAAAAAATCATTTCCTTAGCTTTAGGAAGAGCTCACCTGTAACATTAAAACGGAAATACTATTTTTAAAATACCATTCAGTTAAAAGTACATTTTGTGTGTATTGACATTCTTATAGATTGAATTATAACTTAGTGATCCAGATCAAAACTTCTAAAAATAAATCTCAGAAGATCATTGGAGAGATGGCAAGGAATCTGGTATTTTTAAGTATAGTAAAAAACACATTCCATAAAATTTACCATCTTAATCGCTTTTAAGCGTGCAGTTGAGTTGAGAAGTACTAAGTTATATGTATATAAACAGGTCACCAGCACTTTTCCATCTTGCAAAACCAAAAGTCTGTACCCATTAAGCAATTTCCTTTCTCCCAGCCTCTCTCTCCTCTTTTTTTTTTTTTGGGGGGGGGGGCGTCGGAAAGGTCATCATCTGCAAGCAGGGAAGATGGTTCTCACTGCTCCCCAAGCCAGCTGGCCCCCCTGCATCTTGGGTGTCTCAAGCCTCAGTTTTGTGTAACAGGTTTCTGGTGTTTAAGCCACTCAGCCTATGGTATTTTGTTGTGGCAGCCTGAGCAGACGAATACATATGCTGATTCTATTTTTGTTTTTTTATTAGGAACCACCATACTGTTTTCTTTTTTCTTTTCTTTTTTTTTAATGATAAATTTATTTTTTATTGGTGTTCAATTTGCCAACATACAGAATAACACCCAGTGCTCATCCCGTCTGGTGCCCCAGCAGCTGGTACCATTTTACATTCCCACCAGCAGGGCACAAGGGCTCTGATTTCTCCATATCCTCCCCATCCCTTCTTAGTTTCTGTTGTATTGATAATAGCCATTGTATAGGGTGTGGGGTAATATCTCATCGTGACTTTGACTTGCCCTTCTCTAATGGTGAATGTTTTGGGGCATCTTTCCATATACTCATAAATGAACAGATAAATGCCTGTTCAAGTCTTTTGCCCATTTTAAAATCTGGTTGGTTGTTTTTTGTTGTTGTTGAGTTGTTGGAGTTCTCTATATATTCTAGATCAAACCCTTATCAGGTATATGATTTGCAAAAATTCTTCCCATTCCAGAGGTTTCCCTTTCACTCTCTTTATTGTGTCTTTTGATATATAAAAGAATTTTTAAGTTTGACGTGCGTGTACCTTTATATCAAACTACATCTTGTCTCAATAGCTTTCATATTTTGGAAATTCACATGTAACCACTGAAACCCTCCTTAAAATGTGAACTTTGCTGATAAGTCATGAGTTCTTCGTTCTCCATAAATATATGAAAATTATCCTCTTAAGCTGTTCTATATTTTATTTTATTTTATTTTACTTTATTTATTTATTTATTTATTGCTGTTCTATATTTTAAAACTGTATTTGGTTGTGGCTTATTTTACTTATTACTGAACCGTCAATGGTAATGATCTCATACTTTTTAAAATGTTTTGAAAGTTTAATGTATTTCACATGTTAAGGAAGAAGTAATATATTTGTATAATGAGAGATCTGATTGTTTTTAAAGTTACTGTAAAAATATTCTATATATAAGTGAAATATTTGTATTTATTTATTTTTACTGTAATGAAAACTTCAACTAATTCATCCTTTCTTTAAAAAAGGAATGGTCCATTTGATAAATATATAATGATTACAGTTAATGTGTGTTGAATTATAGGCCTAGTTATGCTTCCAGTAGATCATTCGTTTGCATTCTTATCTGCACTGCATGCATATATAAGGTTCATATTTTAACACTTTTAATCCACGTAGAACTAAGATGTTCTTAACTGGACAACCTTGTGCTCCCTCTCTAAAGTAATTCTTGCAATCACCAACTTTATATTTTGTTTCAAAATTAGATAATCTGAACACATGAATCATAATAGAAGTACACACGTGTATTTGACACAACTGAATTATAAAAGATACATAAAAATTTGCTTATCCATTAATTTAAGCCCTAAAGTCTTATGTAATTCTAGGAGGAATTAATATGAATTCAATTCATATTAAATATAAAACCGTTTAATTTACTAGTTTCTAGGGATCCCTGGGTGGCGCAGCGGTTTGGCGCCTGCCTTTGGCCCAGGGCGTGATCCTGGAGACCTGGGATCGAATCCCGTATCGGGCTCCCGGTGCATGGAGCCTGCTTCTCCCTCTGCCTATGTCTCTGCCTCTCTCTCTCTCTCTCTCTCTCTGTGACTATCATACATAAATAAAAATTTTAAAAAAAAAATTTACTAGTTTCTATTTAGGAGATCCAACTGAGTTTTGATTGAAGTATTAAACTATATTTATAGGTTTATGTGTTTAAAATAAGTTTGGATTACATCTTGTTTGAGACTTTGCATTCCAGAATTTTAAAAAATACAGAGATCTTTGCTTATACATTAACCTATGTGTTTAGTCTCCTAATTAATGTCAGGTTTTTCAGGAACATCTTTAGACTGTGAACAGCACAGTCTGACTCTTCTGGTGAGAAATGAAACAGGAAGGTCTATGAGCCGCCAGTTTGTTGTAAATGGCACTTTTAAAATTCTTCTGTAGGAATTCACATGTTATCTTTCTTTTTTTCCCTGGTTAGAGATGCAACCTGTTTTCTTTTTGGACAGCCATCATGGATTTACTATCTCCAGCAAAGCCCAGAATATTCTTAGAGAAACCAAAATGTTATGCCAACTGAAATAGATGCCATTACTAGAGCTAAATATAATCAAGAGGAATCATTATTGCAAATCATATTGACAGCAATAGCCATCTTAGAGATGATTAAAAAGATATTGAATAAAACACTAGATGTAGAGACTGTTTTCAATAAGTATAATGTGCAAATGGAACATTACAAGAAAGTTACCTTCGGACACACATTGCATACCTAGGAGAGCTCCTTCAGTAGCAGTGAGGTCTATTAAACTCAAGGGAAAATAATTTATTATTTATCAACAAATGTCTCATAACAAAATCTGCTACCTCTTCTTTATAGCTACTGGATAAAATTATGTTTAGTTCAATAAAACAGTCCTCGCTCCATATGTGCAGCCATTTTCCTATTTGTTATTGTCGTAACATCCCAACATTATGTATCCTGTGGTTGTTTTTACATATAGATTATGTGGACGGGGTGTAATTTTTTAAAATTACTGTTGCAGTCCAGCTTCTACCCAGGACTGATAAAATCACTTTAGGAAGAGCCACTGGGAAAATCAAACTTAGGATTTTCTCAGGTGCTTGAGAAGCAAACTACCTTTGATTCTACTTTAAAAATTCATATGGGGTTTTAGCCAAATAACCAAGGTCATTAGGAGAAAAAAAGACTTAAAAATTGAAGAGACAGGGGATCCCTGGGTGGCGCAGCGGTTTGGCGCCTGCCTTTGGCCCAGGGCACGATCCTGGAGACCCGGGATCGAATCCCACATCAGGCTCCCGGTGCATGGAGCCTGCTTCTCCCTCTGCCTGTGTCTCTGCCTCTCTCTCTCTCTCTGTGACTATCATAAATAAATAAAAAAAAATTTTTTTAAAAAAATTGAAGAGACAATAATAACCTAAATAAACCTATCTTACGGAAGCCATATTTCAAATACACAATAGATGGTAAATTTGGTCAATAATTCTAGCATTAAGTTTTACAAGGAAAGAACTGTTTTTCTCCTTTCTCTTCTCCTTTTGCCTAAAAATATTGTCCTATAGAATTCAATGAGAGCAGGACACCTGGGTGGCTCAGTGGTTAAGTGTCCGCCTTCAGCTCAGGGTGTGATCCTGAAGTCCCGGGATCGAGTCCCACATCGGGCTCCCGATGGAACCTGCTTCCCCCTCTGCCTTTGTCTCTGTCTCTGTCTCTCTCTCTCTGTGTCTCTCATGAATAAATAAATAAAATCTTTTTTTTTTAAAGAATTCAATGAGAGCAAGCCATTAGAAATCAGACACAATACATGTGTTCACAAGTAAATTCATTTTAAATATTTCTTGGCTGTTTAAAATATGTATTTCCTATAAATCTCATCTCTTACAATAATTTTTAAAAAGTACCTTGACAAACCGAATATGTTCTTGAATACTTGAGCAGCTTGTGTTAAATTTTTTTTTCTGCCGCCTTCAGTGACTGTCACAGAAAACAGATGCAAATAGCATCTGCTTCCATGACAGATGCCAAGGTGGTGTTGGCATCCTCGAGATGTCCACAGGGTCTGTCTGGGCAGTGATTACATTCTGTGGGCTCATCCATGCTATTAACTCTGCAGTAACAGAAATACTGTTAAATAATCTAATGATTTTATGATGATCAGTTTTTCTACTGTACTAAACTGCAAAAACGACGTTGATGACAAACTTCTCCAAATGATATTGAAGCATTTCCCAAGTACCTTGACACTGACTATAGCTAATTAGCAAATAATAAAAATTCAGGAGGAATAGATAAAAACATGCATACTTTAAAGGATTCCTTCCTTCTTTCCTTCCTTTCTCTTTCTTTCATTCTTTTCTTTCTTTCTCTTTCTTTCTTTCTTTCTTTCTTTCTTTCTTTCTTTCTTTCTCTTTCTTTCTTTCTCTTTCTTTCTTTCTTTCTTTCTTTTTCTTTCTCTTTCTTTCTTTCTTTCTTTCTTTCTTTCTTTTCTTTCTTTCTTTCTTTTTCCATGAAGTTTATGGTAATTTGTCACAGAAGCAATAGGAAGGCACTACAGTGATCCAAGTCTCTCTGTGTTAGGGCTCTCACTATTAATGTCTACACATTTTAGCCAATGACCATCTTTTTGGTGAGAGAAGGATAGTTATCTATAAAGACCAGATAAATTATTTGCAGATAAAAGAATCAAGGGGAGGTTTGAGACTGATTCTATTTCTCCCACCCTAATGCACACACATACATTTTGCAGAGGATATAGGTCAAGAGTGGATTATACATATCCTTTGTGGTCACTGCACATAGAAAAATCGCCTTTAATAAAATCAAATGGGTTATTCAGTCATTTATCTACTTATTTAGTTATAAAACTGTCTTGTTCTAAAACAATACATATTCAAGCACAAAAACCTAGCAAGCAAAACAAACTTTCAAAGTCAGGGAGAGATCAAGGGGAAATAAAAATTTAACATTAAGGAGTCTGTGGTGAAGTTAGTAAGTAAAGTGCATAAATCATTAAAAAAATAATTACAGATTTTAAAAGGGGACGGGCTCTCTTTCTTATAAGAATCATACCTTAGATATAGGGACAATAAAATGTTAAAAATCAATAAATAAGTTATATTCTTATCAAGACATAGAAAATCTTAAGAGACCACTACACCAAACCTAGCAAAGGGGGAAAAGCTAGATGGGCTGCCAATTCATAGTTTCAGGGCCCCCATCAGAAGTATGATGATGCAATAGGTCAGAAAAAAAAAAAAAAAACAACTAAATTCCAAAAAAGGATGGGCACGTCTTGAGAGAAATGAGTTCCACATGTGACACGAGATTAGGAAAGGGGAATAGATGGTAGACAAGAGTGAAAAGGGACACCTTAAATTTTAGCACATTTTTAAAAAGATTTCATTTATTTGAGAGAGGGAAAAAGAGAGAGCATGAGCAGGGGGAGGAGAGGGAGAAGCAGACTCCCTGCTGAGCAGGGAGCCCAACCCGGGACTCAATCTCAGAACCCTGAGATCATGACCAAACCGAAGGCAGACACTTCACCAGTGAGCCACCCAGGCACCCCCATTTTAGTACATTTTTAATGTGACACATGAGTGATCCTGTAGGATCAGAATCCAGAGAAGCCCAGCATATCTGATGTGAATGCACTTGCCAATTCCTTCTCAAATGCCATTTATAAGTGCACAAGAGTGGTGTGATAAAGGCTGGGAGAAGAACAGAACACCTGAGACATATATTCTCACAGATAGAGGGTTGTGTTTGTCCCTTTGGGCTGTTATAACAAAATATGGCAGGGCGTCTGGCTTATAATGACAAGAATAAATATTCCTTCAGTTCCAGAGGCTGGAAGTCCAGGATCCATGTGCCAGTGCAGTTGAGTGAGGTCACAGGCTTTTCATTACCTCTCATGCGGAATATGGGAGATCCCTCTGTAGGGTCTCTACAGTGATGAATGCTTCATCAAGAGGGCTCAGGCCTCAGGACCTCATCACATACCAAAGTCCACACCTCCTATTAAAACCACTTTGGACATTGGATTTTTAACATATGAACTTTGGAGGGACACAAGCATTAAGACCATAGCAATGGTCTTAAGAAGCTTAAGATAATGGTGCCCTACAGTTGGGTAATGGTGCCCTACAGGTTGGGGTTAGGACAGGAAAGTGAGCTAAATACCAAGTAAGAGCTCAAGGGCTTCACCAAGTCAATGGTGGTATACTCGCTACAGACCTTCATCCTAATGTCCGGGACCAAGTCATCAAATTGGAGAGAAATTCTTCCCCTAACTACAGAAATAAGGGGGCTTCTTCACCTAGAGAAAAAAGAGACCCCTCCCAACATCTGGGCTAAGAGTAGAGATAAAACTCTGACATCTCCCTGATGATCAGATACCAAATGTTACCAGAGTTTGGTCTACCCTTGAGTCAGCTGAATGGAGATTAACAAAAGCTGCAATGAAGCCTAGATCTAGCTGAATGGCACATATGAGGGACTCAGCCCAATCCAAACCCTGGTGGCCTGACAGGACTAAGTGCATGCCATTCAGTCTACAAGCATTATTTACAGTACTTTCTGCTTTTTATACATATCCAGGATATGCGAGGTATAATGTATTAGGAAAAAATAAGAACATATACAACCCAGAGGAAAAAATAGTCAATAGAAGCAGATTCATAAAATACCCAGCTATAGGATTACTACACAAGGACTTTACAATAGCTATTATAAATATGTAGTAAGGACTAGTATGTCAAAATGTGTGAAATCTGAGGAATTTTCTGGAATGTTGGAAACTAAAAAAAAAAAAAAAAAACCCACAACCCATTGGACATTCTAGAGCTAAAATATAAAATATGAAAAACGGGTATAGCAATGAACTGGAGTTAGCTGCGAAAATCAGGGTGTCTTGACTACTAGTCCACGAAAATGAACAGACCAGAAGCACAGAGAGGAAAAAAAAAAATAAAAAAACGAAAATTGTGTCTGAGACATATGGAACAATATCAAAATGAAAAACAGAATTCCAATTATGTATCAGAAGGAATAAAGGTAGTGAGTAGACAGGAGACATATGAGATAATGCGTATGAATTTTCCAAGATTGATGAAGCTCAGCAATCTCCAAGTAGCATAAATGCAAAGAAAACCACACTGAGATATATCACAGTCAGGCGGCTGACAGACAAAGATAGAGGAAAACAGCAATAGCAGGAACCCTCGTGTCCTGTTGGTGGAAATGCAAACCTATGCAGCCGCTGTGGAAAACTGGAGGTTCTGCAAAAAAATAAATAAATAAATAAAATAAAATAAAATAAAATAAAATAAAATAAAATAAAATAAAATAAAATAAAATAAAAATAGAAATACCATGTGATCCAGTAAGTCCACTACTGGCTGTTTACCCAAAGAAAATGAAAACACCAATTTGAAAAGTATGTTCACGCCTCTGTTCATTGCAGCATTATTCAGTCGCTCTTAAAATATTTGTTGATATATTCTGTACCCCTGCCCTCCTCATTCATCTCCCAGTCTTGTTGCAACCAAGGAAAGACGCTTCTCAGCCACCTGTGCAGGCACAAAATCCGGTGAAGAGGAACAGACAAGGAATGCAATTTTCTTAGTGCAGTGAGCTATCCTGCGACGTTATAACATATTCAATATTTAAAGACCTGCAACTCAGAACGAGTAAGATAAATAGAAGTGCGGTGATTTAAGTGCAAATTAAGCTCTCGGAAGTTTAAAAATATAGGCTTTGTATGTAATTAATGAAGCGATGAGAGTGTAAATATTATGTAGTAATTAGATTCGTCAGTGGTAGAACTGAGGTAACTGGTGATTTATTTTCCTATGTCAGGAGCAAATTTCAAAATAAATATAATAAACAGCAATTACTGTTTTGTGATTATAAATAAAGTCATATATTTAAGATTTGAAGCCTCACTTACCATTCTTAAAAAGTCATTTCAAACCCTGAATCTCTCAGGAGTACTTTAGTCTGAATTATTACAACTCTCCAGTTTAAGAGCATTTCCCATTTATTTCGGGTTGAAGTTATCCCAGTACCATATTTTCAGGGGCAACCACTTTTGTGTTTTGTAAAATGTAAGTGCAGATGCTATTTACTAATCGCTAAGTCTGCGAAATATGATTTTGACGAAACAAGGCATATTATGATTACGTGACCAAAAAAAGGGTGAATTCCTTTTAAAATTATAATAAATCATTCAAATTTCCCTTACCACCAAAACGAAAAGTACAATTCATGTGCTTTTTCAAATGAATGATCGGTTGCTAATTAAAAGAAATAAGAGGAATCTTACTTTCAATTAGAAGCTGGGGATTTTCAGCTTTTCTTCTTGTCCTATTGGGAACTGAATATGGACAGATTTACACTAACAAACACAGAGATCCTTAGTTCTGTTTTCTCTGCCTAATCACCTCCACGCATGCTGTCCCCAAAAGCACACGCAGCCTCTCGCTGGGAGTGTCCAACACATTCTCCATCACCTGCGCTCCCCATCTCCTCTTCCAAAACCACCCCCCCCACCTCCCTTCTTGCCTCTGATGGCTTACCTCCTCGTCTTCCAGGCATCCTCTGAGGTTGGCTTTCCCATGCAGGATAAATTAGCTGCCTTTCGTGGGCATGCCCACTATGTCCTGGAGTCCTCTTCTAGCACTTTCTGCACTCTCCAACGCACACGTATTGTACCTGGTGTATCAGCATGTCTGACCCAATACAGAGTATGATCTGTGGCGGGAGAATCAGGATGAGAAGGGTAAACCCATAGTAAGCATTGAGGTTTGGTTTAGACTACCAGCTGTTTCTGAATTATCTGGCATCGTGTGCGTGCTGAGCATCCAATGTACATTAATGGAATGTATGAATAGCTAAACCTATAATATCCAAAATATGGACCTTTAGTTTGCTTCTTGTAAATTAGCTTCCCTGTTTTGCATGATAGCTCTCTCATAGATTGTGAAATAGTCCCTGTTTTCATTTTTTAGTTTTCTCAGATTTTCTTAGGTCCTTAGTATTTGAGAGAACCCAAAGGGAACTATGGATCCTACTTTTAGAAAATGTATATATGTATTTTTGCAAAATGTATGGAAATCCTGAGATTCTGGCTCTAATCATTCTTGGCGAGTAACAGCATCAGTCCTTTATCATTTATTCACCTTCAAAGAGTCACCTATATCATTTAGAACTTGAAATGAAGTGATCGTGGCAGTAAAGGATTGGCAGTGAACAGGGGAAGACATAAAAAGCATCTGGTGATCCGATTAAAGGAGAGCCTGAAGTGTGGTTGCAAAGTTGTCATAGTCAGAAGATCATGGGTTTAGTCAGTTATAAAGGAAATCTTTCCTGGTCATGTCAGTAGAACTGGAGCTCTCTCTTCGATTAGCCATGCCCACGCTTTCTCTTAAATAGAAAATGAAATGTTGAGTCTCAAAAGCAGTTGTGCTCATGATCAGTTGCCATATAACAAATCGCACCAAAAGTGGAGGGGCTTCAGGACAACCACCATAGAACAAAAGGCTGATCCTCCCAGGGGTGTGGAGGACACCCTCTTGCTGCACGGCCCTCAGCGGGAGGAAGGTCCCCTCACTCCGGGGAAGACCAGCCTCTGTTCCTTTCAGCCTGGCCTGACTGCATGGGACGTGTCCACACGAGGGAAAGTAAACAGCTGCAAGAAATATGCACCCCGTATTTATAAATGGGTATATATCATATTTTAATAGCTTTATTTTCTAGTAACTTTAGCTTATATCATTATGTTTCATATTTTAATAAACTAAATTCTTTTCAATGAAAATAAAGATTTTCATTAAAAAACACAAAGGAGAGGTGCTGGGTGGCTCAGGGGGTTAAGTTTCTGACTCTTGGTTTCAGCTCAGGGTTGTGGGATCGAGCCCTGCATCAGGTTCTGCGCTCAGCGTGGAATCTGCTTGAGATCCTCTTTCCCCCTCTCCATCTTTCCCTTCTTTAGCTCGTTCTCTCTCTCTCTCATAAATAAATAAATAAATAAATAAATAAACAAGCAAATTTAAAAAAAAAAAACACACACAAAGGAAAAATGACTACCACTGTATGACTGTATTTTGCATTTCATTTGAAGTTCAGGGTTAGAAACACATTGATAAAGAGACAAGTAGAACAAAACAAGCTTTGAGCCTTTCCTGACTTTACCACTAGGCGACACATTAGATTACTTGGAGGGACAGCGTGGTCGGTCCATTGCAATCACAGTTCTGTATTTTGGATACAAATGATAGGCCAAAGGGACAATTTCATAAATATTTTGGGAAGAGATGGTAGAGAAAGCCCCTGGATTATACCAAACAAGAAGAAAGGACCATCCAGGAGAGGGAACCAGCAGCAGTGGTCTCCTGAGAGATGGAAATAAGTAATATCTATGGTTGAGTTTAGGGCCCAACACGTAAAGTGGGGAAGCAGAAGTCTGAAATAGACTCTTCCATCTTCTAGAATGCATCGGATCGGTCACATGAAATAAGCAGGCTGGCCCTCGATAGTTTATCACTAATGGAAGTTTTGCCAAATGGTAGTGAAGAAACTGAGCGGAATATCTGACAAGTAAACATATAACTCCGTCAAATTGCTACCCACCTAGATTTATAGGTTTAAGTGCTTTGCATGATGGGGAACTGACCAGAAGCAGAGCTTCCAGCAAGGTCAGGTGTGGGTCAGAGCTGGGTCGCACTCTAGGATATGGGTGAGTCCTGCCTCTTCACCTGCTCCCTCTGACTCTCCAGAGCACGCTTCTTAGGGTCCTGTAGGGAGGAAGGCCCTGCTCTCTCTCCTCTGGGGATTGGGAGACAGCCAGAGTTCTTCCATTTCCAAATAATCCCTCTTTCCAGGGCTCACTTCAAATCCTTGCTGGAAGTTTACCTGATGGTTTCAATATAGGTTCGAAAGGGTTCAGAAGAAGCCTCCCCCAGAAGATGCCACTTTGGCATGAAGATCATTCTGAGCTAAAGGCAATCACAGCCCAACAGACTCTCCCTTCACTGCCTAAAAGAATCCAGACAAGGGAGCCTGTACCAAGGCAACCAGAGATAACTTTTCTATCAGAAAAATTTATGCCATGGCATGACAATATTTTTCTTTTCATCCTTCCATGACTTTTTTTTTTTTCCCCCTCTGAAGCCCCCACACCGTTTCCTTGGCTCAGGATGGCTCATGACCTCAACTGCCAGGCTCGCCTGAGCCTCATGCCCGTATAGGGCTCTCATGTATAAGTAATTAAATTTGTTTTCTCCCTGTTAATCTGTTTTATGTCAACTCAATTAAAAGGGTTGCCAAAGAACCTAGAAGAGAAGAAGAGAAAGGTTTTCCATCCCCACGCGTTTATAACGCTGTCTCCTATATTTCTTGAACACTGGTTTGAAATCACAAATGGAATATTCAGAGGTAGAATTTCTCTTCTGCTTTCATGCATTCATTTAAACAACCAACGTTTATTTGATACTAAGCTTTATTCTTTCAAGTAGGAGTTCTCATAAGCACGCAGGGAACAGACCATTCGGTCAGAGGAAGAGTTGAATCATGAGTGTTTTTGCAATATAACTTGGTGAGATACAGACCTGTATCGACAAATGCCATTTCTCAAGCCCCTGCTATATACTTAACCATGTGTTTGCTATCGAGGTTGCTAAATAAATAGATAAATGAATAATCCCTTTGTGGAGGTTCCCAAGATTCTTGTTGGAGGGATGAATAACAATACATCAAATAATATTAACATTTTATCAAATATAATTACATTCTATGTTCTTCTGGGAGTTTAGAAGCAGAGAATTAATGACTTTTCTTATATGCCAGAGATGTTGAGCTTCAACAGAAAAAAAAATTACATATTATAACTAAAACCATACATATCATTGGTAAGCTGCACTTCTTATCCTTGGACACATCTCAGGTAACCTGTGTTTTTCCCTGGTGCCAGCAGCAGCTGGCCAGAATGGCAATACCACACTATTTTCTACTGCAGTTCTTAGATTAATATTTTTTCAAAGCTAAAGCCTTTCCTGGGTCCAAATATAATATTTGGACATTTCTGCCCTAAGGTCTCTGGGAAAATATAAAATTCTACTCATAATATAAAAATAAAATACATGCTTCCAATGTCTAAAATTTCCACATATGTCTCTGTATGGCCGTGGGGGGGGGTGGTAAATATTGCATAATCACCTTATTCAGATGCTTTATTGTTCATATTTTTGTAAGGTTTAAAATAAGTTAATTACAAACAAAAAGAAAAAGGTAATGATTAAATACATTTTGTAGGGTCACATGCAGAATTTATAATTAAAATGTAATAATCAATCAACATGGTGAACTTCAGGATCAAACTCAGTATTTTATGCCAAAGCTGAAACTTCTTAATTTTTTCTGTTGCCTCTGAACCATCAAGATGGCAAGGGATCAAAGAAAGGAAAATTCAGCTGAAGTAAGAGTTGACTTGTGAATTGGAAGCCCAGGTGCATCTTGCAAGGCTAGGTTACGGGTTCTGATGAGTACCAGGAGAACCTCTGTCCCAAACATGGAAGGACTTGCGTCCCGGCAGCCCCTGCTCCTGCACCACAGATAGGTTGAAAGAAACAAACGAACAAAACTTGAGGTGAGCGAAACTGACATCCTTGAGCAAAGGTCATTTATAGGGTTCAAGGGGTCCCTGTCTTCTCAAAGATTACTATGAATCAGTCCATTAGAACTTTCTGAAAACCATTAATGTCAAGATTTTTCCTTATCTGATTTAATGAAATACAAGGTGGAAAGAAGTACAATGAGATTTTTAAAGATCTAAAAAATTTTTTATTCATGAGAGACAGAGAGAAGCAGAGACACAAGCAGAGGGAGAAGCAGGCTCCATGCGGGGAGCCCGATGCAGGACTAGATCCCAGGACCCTGGGATCACACCTTGAGCCGAAGGCAGACGGTCAACCCCTGAGCCCCCCCGGCACCCCTCAGTGAGATTCTTAATAGTATGCAGAGTACTGTATGACATTAGATATAATTTTGTGATTTTTTTAATTTTATGAACATATATACAGATAGATATATAAGTGTATGCAAACAAATGCAGGTTTTCAAAGTAGATTATTGCATGATTAATTAAATGTGAATTCTGTGTACCTTCTTACTTAAAAAGAAAACCTGAGAACTAAGGAAATGCAGACAATGTGATATTGGTATATACCTCCAAGTGTGCTTAAAATGAAACAGAAGGGAAGATACTAGTATTAAATGTTGACAAAAACGTGGAGCAATCAGAACTCTCAGACATGACTGATGTGAATATGAACTGATCTGGCCGCTTTTGAAAACTGTCGCGTCCTAGTGACCGCAGCTGAGCACAGCTGAATGTGCCTACGCTACAAACGGGACATTTCTTCCACCTCTAAGAAAACTCAACAGATATGCATGCATGTGTCCAATAGCAACAATACAGCTAACTGAAATATTTATAACAGCTGGATTTTTAATTTCCTGCAATGAGAAAATACCTAAGTATTCATCAAGAGCGTAACTAAATGGTATTATACTCATACAGCAGAACACTAGCCAGCAATGGAGAAGACCAAAGGCATAATTAGATGCAAAGTGTGAAGCAATTTCACAAACATAACGTGGAGGAAAATAATTCAATGTGATTCCATCTGTGTAACTTCAAAAAAAGAGACGAACGTAAGCAGTAGTAACAGGTCTGCAGAGTGGTTATGTTTGCAGGGAGGCTGGGAGGGAAGCAGGAGAGCAGCCTCACGTGCGGAGCACTACCCAGTCTCCTATTTGGGATTCACATTCAGTTTTTGAAAAGTGTATTGGGCTATAAACTATCACTGTGCACATTTCTGTCTTGATGCAGTTTTGCTACTAAAAGCTGAACACGAAGCATCGGGTTTTCTCTGGTCTTTGCTAGAGGAACATCAGGTTTGAAATGTGTCATTTCAAATACAAGCCATTTAGAGCCAGGGAACCTAAACAGCTGCTTAAGAGTGTTACTTGATTAATACAGTCATTGTAGATGCCACATATCAGCTAAATTTCTGGATTTCATAAATCAAGCCCACATAGATTACCTTGAAAAAGTAGTTAAATCTGTATGAGTTCTACAAAATGGTTTACACAGTGCTTTGCATAACTTTTCACGAAAAAGCAAATCTGGAAGACAAACCCAATTCGAGCAAGCCCGTGCACCTCCTGTCTCTGTCACCAAGATACCAGCTCAGGAACAGATCTGCACGTGCAGATACCTCGTGGTGCACGAGGGCACTTACACGCCGGTTTTACCTGAAGCAGTGTTTGGCTATCATATTGCCTTTAATTTCTGCACAAAGAATTTATTTGTATCAATAGAGACACATTTCAACCTAACTTGCCTCTTTCTTGCTTTTCGTTCTTTTGCTGTACCTATTTGAAGAGAAAAACAAATGTAATAAAAAGCTGTTCCCCAAAATGCTAAAGCACTCGACAGCGTAACGCGTCTCTCGTAAATTTAATCTATTAATTTGTCAAGAAGATCGCGATTCTGTAGTGGTTACTGCCATTCTTAAAACATATATATGGGGTCTCTGTGTACGCATGCAAAATATGTGTATATGGTTTACTGAAGCGACAGTCTCAGATTTCAAAATAAAAATCCAACACCGTCCTCCAGTGCTCCATGTAAGACAACTCTACACTGGTGAGTTCTCCGAGGGATGTGCTGTCCCTTGAGTAATGCGGCTCTACTGCTGGGAAGTGGTCCTCCCAGGCTGTGTGTGTTGGAGGGGTGGTGGTGGCAGCAGCCCCCCTCCTGGGCCTGTCCCCACGCGCTGCCTTGCCTGCCCTTTTGGGAGAATCTGAGCTCCACTTATTTCCTGGCTTTCATACACAGTTTGCTGTCTCTCTTCTCCCCTCAGGACATCTAAGATGATTTTTGCAGTGGCTGTTTTTTGCTTTTGTTTTTCCAAAGAAAAGAAGGACACAACTCCTCAATCTGTTCAGACTTGCAGTCCAGAAAAGGAAGCTCTTAATCGGAGAAGAACAAATGGATCTGGTTCGATATATGCGACGGTGGGGGCAAGGGAGCTAGAAGAGAGTTGATGTCAATGGACATTTTAGGATTTGCAGTAAAAGATGGCTTTTGTGCACTGTGGGCATTCATAGTTGTTCATGAGCAACTTTGTTATTTATGATGAGATGGTCCATGGTGGACTATCAGGAAATGGGAACATATGTGTTGGTAAGTAAAAATAATTCAAAATATATTCTCAATATTTTTAGATGCCTAGCAATCTGTCTGAAGTCAGATACCCAGAATGCTTTGCTTTGGCATCCTTTTCAGCATTTGGCAAGATATTCTTGATTTTTTTTTCTTTTTTAACACGTATTTATATGCAAAAAATTGTACCGTGGGAAATATTCGAATGGCTACTCTCTTGGTACCACTCAGAGGGTTCCGCATGGAGCAAGTAGATTGGTTGTGTTTTAAAATTTTATTTATTGAGGGGCTTGCATTACTCAGTCAGTTAAATAACCGATTCTTGATTTCAGCTCAGGTCATGATCTCAGGGTCCTAAGATGCAGCTCCACATCAGGCTCCTCACTGGGCATGGAGTCTGCATGAGATTCTCTCTCTTCCTCTGCCCCCCCATATAAATAAATAAATCTTAAAAAATAAAGATAAACATTCATTCATTATGTCATTATACAGATTATCTTTTTTTTAAGATTTTATTTATTTATCCATGAGAGACACACAGAGAGAGAGAGAGAGAGGCAGAGGGAGAAGCAGGCTCCATGTGGGGAGCTCGACCCTGGGTCTCCAGGATCACACCCTGGGCTGTAGGCGGTACTAAACCACTGAGCCACCCTGGCTGCTCAAATTATCCTTTTTCTTAAAAGATTGTATTTATTTGTTTGAGAGAGAGAGAGAGAGAAAGCTCCAACTGGGCGAAGATAGACACAGAGGGAGAAGCTGACTCTCCACTGAGCAGGGAGCCCAATGCAGGACTCAATCCCAGGACCCTGAGATCATGACCTGAGGTGAAGGAAGATGCTTCACCGACCGAGCCACCCAGGTGCCCCTGTACAAATATATTCTCATTCACATTTGCACAAAATAAATATTCATCTGAGTTTTGACTTGGAGAGTAGTTTTGTGTTTTCCCTCTACTGATTTATATTTTAGATAATAGATAATATATTTTGTTCTTATTTTAGATTTACTGACATGCTTTTACTTTGCTTTACTTGTTTTTATGTATGGGAAGTAATTGAAACTTTCAGAATGACTAAATATAAGCAAGTTGACTCATATTAGTTATTTTTTTAAAGGTTTTATTTATTTATTCCTGAGAGACACAGAGAGAGAGGCAGAGACACAGCCAGAGGGAGAAGCAGGCTCCATGCAGGAAGCTCAATGTGGGACTTGATCCCAGGACCCCAGGGTCACGCCCTCTGAGCCACCCAGGTGTCCCAACTCATGTTAATTACTAATTAAAGTTTACTTTGAGGTAATTGTTGCTTCACATGCAACTCTAAGAAATAACACCAAGAGATCCCTGGTACCCTTTACCCAGTTTCCCCCAATAACACCAGAATAATAGTCAAGTTTCAGGGAAATCCCATCTCCCCAAGGACCCTATATATTGTAGTGCCCCCATTCTTCTCACTCTTCTACCCTCTTCCCCGCCCCCGACAACTCCTAACCTGTCCTGCATTTCTGGAATCTTGTCTTTTCAAGAATCTTACAGAAATAGAACCAAGTTGTTTTACATATCAATGGTTTGCTCCTGAGTCAACTACAATTTATTCAGCCATTCGCCTATTGAAGACAATCTGTTTTTTTTCCAGTTTTTGGCTATTATGAATAAAGCTGTTATAAACCTTTACGTACATGTCTTCATGTCAACATTAATTTTAATGTTTCAGAGATAAAAGATCAAGAGTGCTGGATTGCATGGCGGTTCCACGTTTAGATCTTTAAAGACGCCTCTCCACTCTTTCCTAGAGTGGTTGTAACATTTTATATTCCCACCCTCAAAGCATGTGTCCTTACCAACATTTGAGGCTGTCACAGATTTTTACTTTAGCCATTGCAATAGCTGTGTAGTGATATTTCACTGTTTTTAATTTGCATTTCCCTGGTGACTACTATTCCTGAACATCTTTTCATCTGCTGGTATGCCATCTGTATATCCTCTTTGGTGAAATGTCTGATCATGTCTTTGGACCATATTAAAATGGGATAATTCGTTTTATACTATTGGGTGTTTGGAAATGTTATATATTCTAGGTATCAATTCTTTGTCATATATGTTGTTTGCAAATTGTTCCCGCCAGACTGTCCTTAGAATTTCATATTCTTAGCAGAGATGCTTACAGAATATTTTCCATTTTGATGAAGTCAAAGTTATCAAGTTTCCTTCTTAGGGATCATGCTTTTTGCTGGAGAGATAAAGCACCGTTAGCTGAGTTATAAACCTCAAAGACATCATCTTATATATATATATTTTATTTTTTATTTTTTTTTTATTTATGATAGGCACACAGTGAGAGAGAGAGAGGCAGAGACACAGGCAGAGGGAGAAGCAGGCTCCATGCACCGGGAGCCCGATGTGGGATTCGATCCCGGTCTCCAGGATCGCGCCCTGGGCCAAAGGCAGGCGCCAAACCGCTGCGCCACCCAGGGATCCCATATATATATATTTTAAAAGACATTACATTTCACATGTAAGTCCTTGTTTCAACTGGAGTTAATTTTTGTACAAGATGCAAGACTCAATTTCTGTCCCCCTGGTAATGCCACAGTCTTGGTGACGGTAGCTATGTGATAAGTCCTAACGGTACTTAGACTGATGTACCTCATCTATTTCAGGATGTTTTTGGCTCTTCTAGTCCCATTGCCTTTCTGTATAAAATGCTTTACCTTTATATGTTTTAATTCTAGTTCCTTTGCCTTTCTCCTCCTATGTCTGCAACAAGTCTCACTGGGATCTAGACAGGAATTGAAGTAAACGTATATGAAAGGAGGATTCATATGTTCACTATTTGACCATTGTAATCTATGAAACCGATTGTCTAAATTCCTAAATTTTAAAATCTGTGATTTCTTTCATGAGAGCTTTGGAGCTCCTGGTATATTGGTCCCATATATATTTTGTTAAGTGTAAGCCTAAGTATTTTGTTTTAGTAATTGTAAATGGAGTCACATTTTCAAGTTTGGTTCCCATATATTAGTTGGTGGGATACTGATACACAATAGGCTTTTATATGTTTATTTTGTGTTCTTGCCCCATCTGAATTCATTTATTAGTTCTAGGAATTTTTCTGTAGATTTCTTGGGATTTTCTGTGGAGACAATCATGTTATCTCCCAATGGGAAGTTTTATTTCTGTTTCATCTGTACACCTTGTACTTCTTGCCTTTCTGCACTTCCTCCAATCTCTAGTCCTACTTTGAATAGGGGGTATTGACAACTACATATTTCATCATTAAGTATAATGTTGGCTGTAGGTTTTTTGAGCTTTACTAAATTAAGAAGGTTCCCCACTATCCTTATTTTTCTAGGAGTTCACATTATGAACAATAAAACATTTCACAATTTCTATGTTATGTGAATCATACCTCAGTAAAAATAAATAATTAAATAATTTTAAAAAGAATTTTCACAATTTTATTTTTGCTTGATTGGTATGATCATATGATTTTTCTTCAAAGTACATTGATATGATAGATCACACCAAGCAATTTTAGATCAATATAATTGATCTAGCTGTGCATAACTAGAATCAACTGTATGGCCAATGTACAGCTATGTTTATATGCTACAAAGGTATTTTTACCAATATTATGTTGAGATTTTTTGGTGTCTATCATCATGAGGATTATTGATCTGTAATTTTTTATTTGTTTTGTCTTTGTCTAGTTTTGATATCAGACTAATACCAGCTTCAAAAACCAAATTGGGAAGTTCTTCTTCATTTTCTATTTTCTGGAAGAAATTGTATCAAATTGTTGTCAATTTTTCTTTAAATGTTTTGTAAAATTCACCGATGAAATTATTAGGACCTAGAACTCTCTTTTGTATGATTTTTAATTAGAAACTCAATTTCCTTCAGTTTTAAAGCTGTTCAGTTGAGAAATAACCTGCTACTTCCCTGTCACATGTGGGTACCAGGAGTCTTCTTTGAGATCATCCATGATCCCCCACGTCTACCTGTGCCATGCAGACTTTCTGTATCACCCTCATCAGCCCTTCACAGTGGTCCTAAACACCAGGGATTATGTTACTTCTGCATTAAGGACTTTAACAATCCTCTTTATTTTCTTCCTCTTACCCAAATGGGTCATAACCTCTTAGTCTCATGATCGCTTTTTCCTTCAAGACGTTATGCTCTTCTAACACCTTCATTTATCTTCTCTGCACACCTTTTGAGATTTTTTTAGACCTTAGTCTTTTCACTGGAAAAGCCTTCAAGACATAAAGGAAGCTTATGCTTCTTTTTTTATAATAAATTTATTTTTTATTGGTGTTCAATTTGCCAACATATAGAATAATACCCAGTGCTCATCCCGTCAAGTGCCCGTCACCCATTCACCCCCACCCCCTGCCCCCCTCCCCTTCCACCACCCCTAGTTCATTTCCCAGAGTTAGCAGTCTTTACGTTCTGTCTCCCTTTCTGATATTTCCCACACATTTCTTCTCCCTTCCCTTATATTCCCTTTCACTATTATTTATATTCCCCAAATGAATGAGAACATATAATGTTTGTCCTTCTCCGATTGACTTACTTCACTCAGCATAATACCCTCCAGTTCCATCCACGTTGAAGCAAATGGTGGGTATTTGTCATTTCTAATGGCTGAGTAATATTCCATTGTATACATAGACCACATCTTCTTTATCCATCATCTTTCAATGGACACCGAGGCTCCTTCCACAGTTTGGCTATTGTCAACAGCTAAAAGAGGTAGAGATTTTTTTCAGCTAACCTCATTTTGTGGAAAATAACACTGAGCTCCAGAAGAAATAAATGAAAAAAAGTGAGCCAAGAATTAGTCCCAGTGGTATGCCTTTTCACACATTGACTTCTGTTTTGAATCAAGGTGAAGTATGTTGTAATAATATTAACTGGATGTAATTTAGCTTCACAAGAATTAATTCTGAATCCTGGATGCATTTTTAAAATCATGCTTTATGATTGGAGCTGCAAAAATGTTATTCTTGAATATTTTAACCTTCTTTAGCACAGAGTAGGAATTCTCTCTTTTCATTAATGAAGACAAACATAAAGAAAGTGGACTGTTAAATACTATAAGTGATCCCAGGTCAGTATTATATTCCTAAATATTATATTTCCTAACAGTCTAATAAGATTTTGAGAAACCAAAAGAAATATTATGTCTTCCTATCTTTTGTCTAAGTTATCAAATGTCTTAAGGAACCATATTATTAAATATGCAATTTTATAACTAGCTTTAATTTGGACACATACACAAATGATAAGGTTGATAATCAAATCAGATATCAGCCTTCATTTCTTGTTGCATCACAATTTAAACTAAAGCATAATTTTATTTTGTATACCAACAAAATTGTCATTCTGGGAAATAGGTTCATAATATATACTAAGACCATATAAAATGGATTGTTATTGTAACTAAAGTATGCACTGTGAAATGACTTTAGTAAAGCACTAGCTTGCATGCCATATTTTTGTCCTGCTTAACAATTACAATAACATAGAAATGATGGGCTCTAAAAAACAGCATAGAACCAGAAATAGAAATGACTGTACATCACATTGCCATTTGATATAATGCACTGTAGCTTGCTGACAGTAATCTTAATGAGGATTACACTAAAGATATCAAAAATATATGTTGTCATCTATTAACAGATACTCAAAGGTATTTATCTTGTGTCTACATTTGCATGCTACTTTTAAAAGGCAGTTATTTTAATTAACAGAATGTTGAAATCCCATTTGAAAAGAAATTTGAATGCTAAATTAAACCATCAATAAAATTCAACAGAGACAACATAATGAGGAAATGCAGAAATTTGAATGGTATTGAAATTTTGATTGTGAAGGACAAATTAAATTCAACTGGGAAGATGTATCATCTGGTACTGACAGTCAGAAAATTATGCAAGATCTGGCCATTGGCTCACCAGGTGGATAATATGCCTTTGTGTACATCTACTCCCACAGGATGAGCAGGATATGTCATTCTATTTAAATCCTCAAGCAATCATGTAATTAGTGGTCTATATTTGCTGCATTGCCATTGAAGAATCTAAATGTATTTTTCAATTTGTAGGACCCTGTCACTTAAACATATCAAGTATCCCAACTTAAGTGGGGCGCCTGGGTGGCTCAGTTAGTTGAGTGTCTGACTCTTGGTTTCTGCTCAGGTCATGATCTCAGGATTGAGAGATTGAGCTCTATCTAGGGCTCTGAGCTCAGCAGGGGGTCTGCTTGAGATTCTTTCCTTCTGCCCCTCTCCCCACGCACATGTGCACATTCTCTCTCTCTCTCAAAAATAAATAAATAAATCTAAAAAAAAAAAAAAAAAACCAGGATCCTAATCTAAATAATAGAAAGTTAAGGTTGAGGGTGAAGTCTATTGACTAAATACAACCAAGAAATTGAATAAGTCAACCAAATGGCAGGGAGGAAGCTGGACCAAAAATTCATTTGGATTTCAAACTCTGATTGGTTCATCTAATTTGTTTTTTCTCTATTTGTGTTAGTTTATTATTTTTTTCACATTTTTTCCCTGCACTATGTAAACTTGGCAAACACCACTTTCCATGTCTATACTTTAGATCTTAAGCTTTAACTCATTTCAAAAAAATTTTTTTTAATTTTTATTTATTTATGATAGTCACACATACACACAGAGAGAGAGGCAGAGACACAGGCAGAGGGAGAAGCAGGCTCCACGCAGGGAGCCCGACATGGGATTCGATCCTGGGTCTCCAGGATCGCGCCCTGGGCCAAAGGCAGGCGCCAAACCGCTGCGCCACCCAGGGATCCCTCATTTCAAAATTTTTAATCCAGGTAAGGTTTCTAGTTTTCTTGACTTGAGTTTGGTTCCCATGTATGATGACTAGGGTTTCATTGGATAGTGGAAAAATGAAGAAGTTGTACTGTGGGCAAATTTGTTTGGAATAGCACAAAGTTCATGGGAAGGGCTGTTGTTCTTAAAAGAGGAAGAAATGATAAGCACACCAGATAATTGTTACCTTGTGTACAGTCTTATAGTTGCATGCAAAATAAGTGCATATAGAGAAGCTATCCTCAGGTCTCTGTTTAGGTTAATTAACTCACCCAAAATTAGCTAGTGAGTATGTTCTGTGTTAGAAGGTGTGCAAGGCACCTGGGGTTCTACAGTTAGAAAGGCTGACAGCTTCTTTGCACTCAAATCATGCACATCTCAGCGTGGAGATGGCTGGACTACAGGTTAACAAGCAAATACACAAACATTAGTCATAGATATCATGTGTTAAATAAACAAGGGATTGAGATGAAGAATGCTGTAGGGTGTCTATTTTAAATAATACAGCCAGTGAAGAACTTTTGGGAGCATCCTTCTAGTCAGTGAAAAGCAGGAGAATGGCATGTGCAAGTGTGGGTTGGGGAGGTGGTCAAAAGTCCTATGTGGATTATTTTCCTATTAATGATACCTTTATATAATATTGGAGACTAAAGGGTCTATTGGGTCCTAATGGGCCCAAATAGCAACAATGCCTGGAATTTCTGCAATTTTTTTAAAATTTATTTATTTATTTGAGACATGGAAAAAGAGAGACAGCACGAGAGTGGGGGAAGTGAAGAGGGAAGGGCTGAGGGAGAAAGAATCTCAAGCAGAACCCCCACTGAACATAGAGACTGACCTCACAACCCTGAGATGATCTGAGCTGAAATCAACAAATTGAGTCATCCAGATGCCCCCCCTCCTTTTTTTGTTTCTGTTCTATGCCTAACTTAAAACAGCTATTACTTAAGTAAATTATTGCAGGTCTTTCGTGGGAAGAACAGGAAATACGTACTAAATATAGTTGTCATGAATTTTCATGCCCTTCCAAATAGGAATATGGGCTCTCTTTCCTTATGGTTTCATGGTCTATGATGTGATTCAAGGTAAGTAACTGACCGTGGACAGTGGCTTCATGGGGCCCTGTTTTCCTTGGTCTTCCAAAAATCCATTAATAATCTGCTTCATTACAGAGGTTAAGCAATACTTTCATTAACTGTTCATGCATCTTCCCTCTAGAAACAAGGCAATCTATCACTTCCACGACTCTTTAAAAATGGACTCCTTTAGCTGCCACTCTGATGTAGCTTCTCATTGCCCTGATTGTGTCCACCTGGCATTTGACAGGTAAGTGCCACCACATGGCCTGTAGGGGAACCAGTTCCTTTATAGCGTCATCTACTCTAAGCTTGGGCCACAACAGGGAGCTGCCACTCAGAGATGGTGGTGGCCTTCTCAACAGCACATTTGCCTTGTCACTTTGGCAAATGGAGTATCCTCTAGGCTCTTGAGGAGAATATTGTTGTTGGCCACCGGAATTTCTAACTTTATGCTGTATATTTACTTTATAAACCTCAATCCTCTAAGCCTGTGAGTCTCTCCTTCACTTTCACATGATTTTGGAATTTCTATTTCATTAAAATGAGTCACCACTTTATCCAAGCTTAAAAGAGAAACTCTAACAGCATTGTAGGTCACCTACCAGGATTACTGTCAAGGTGTCAAATTTTGTATCATAGGAGGCTTCCCCCAGATCAACAAACCCTCCCTTTTCAATTTTGTGTTCTCCTTGCTCTATCAAACACCCTCAAGATCCAGTCCAGCTCCTGAAAATACCTGTTAACCAGATCTTGAAACATTTTGTTTTTATTACCTCTCCTCCCTTTGAAATGCCAGCTTCTGTTCAGTCGGGCTATGTTAGGTTTGAGTTTTGCGTTATTGATCTAGTTGCCCAGAAGAGACATAATGAGGGTAAATCCTGAGTCAGAAAAGCTTTGTTTTGCTGATACCTTCATGATCTCCAAACTAGGAAGAAAGACACTATCTTCCAATAGGGGTGATGTGCCACTTCTGTATTAGTTCAGAGGGATCTGCAAGTAGAAATTTCCAATTTGTCCCCTAAGCTTCTATCCCCATACTAATCATTTTCTATTAGGTTCCTATTATTTTTGGTTAAAATCATAACATCAAATATTTCCTGAAGGGGAAGGACTTTCTAAATCAGAAGATTACATATATAAACTCATGAAACTACAAGAAACTACATGAAACTACAAGCTAATTTGCTGAATGTGTTTCATTTCAAAATAAAAGAAAAATTTAAATAAAAAAAATTTAAAGAAAACAATAATCTTGGAGCTCACAGGTGGCTCAGTTAGTTAAGCATTCAGTCATGATATCAGCTCAGGTCATGATCTCAAGGTCATGACTTCAAGCCCCGCACTGGGCCTGGAGTCTGCTTAGGATGCTCTCTCCCCCTTCCTCTGCCTCTCCCATGCCTACTAGCACTCTCTCTCTCTTTCTTTCTCTCTAAAACAAAACAAAACAAAAACAAAAGCAAAAACAAACGACAATAATCTTTTCATCATGAGCAGATACTTATAACTAAGAAAACAATGACTTGCATAAAATATATTCAAATTAAATAACATACAAAATGATCTTATATGACTAAATATGAAAATAAATATAAATGTTTTTCTAATATGTGGTTAATTTGTCATATTACAGTGACATTAGGAGAGCTATTTCAATTCTCTGATACTTGGTTACTCATCTGAAAGTTGTGATTAAAAAGAACACAACTTCATGATAGTTTGCTATGAATATAAGAAATAAAATATATAAGGATCTCCGTATATGGTACATGGTAGATACTTAATGGATGTTTCTTCAATAAATGAATTTAAATCATTCATTGCAAAATAACAAATATGTTTATGATAATTATGACAGGTTTGTGTCTGTGTCTGACAATTCTCAGAAAAATATATTATTTTGATTATAATGGGGGGGGAAGGACAAGCCTTTTATGTTACTGTCTTAAACTTCTCTTCCTAGCAGGTTAAAGTAGCCAAAATTTGTAATATATTCTGAATAAAAAGAGATGATGGTTTCAGAGCTTAAGGCACTGAAAATTCAATTGACATATTTTATTGCATTCCATGAAGAAGAGTGCCTCTCTTTTCTAAAGAAAGAGATTAAAAAATAGATTTAATTTATTTTATTTGTTTAACCAATTTATGAAATCCTATGCATATTAATGGTCCTTTCCTCTGTAATAATCTAGACGCTCCATGTTGTTTTGATGATGCTTTTATTGTCACCAAACTTTTTGGAACATCTCTTTAGATTCTAACTTTAGAACTAATATCTGAGAATACACGAGACACACACACACGCGCGCATGCATTACATAATTTTATAACCAATCTTTATTTCTTAATAAAAACTTTATTATCCAATTTAGTCATCCACCCACTTTATTCTCTCAACAAACACCATACATGTTTGACAAGATACACATTTGACAAGATTAAGCAGGCTCAGACAAATGTGTTATAAAATGTGAAGGCAAATCTGCAAAAGAGAACTATAAAGCTTGCTTTGGCAATGGTAGCATCACCAAAATAAATGTCTGACCAATTAGGCAAAATCTTGGAAGTCACCATGGCCATTTTCACACAAAATTCAGTAAATTTTAGGTGAGTTTATTCAATGTGCTATACGCTCTTTGGAAATCTACCGTCTTGTTAATTTCCACCTAGAGTGAGGAATTTATGCTACATATTATTTTAATGTGGTATTTTGGTGGTCAATGATTCATTGACAGATATTCACATGTTTCCAGCTACAACAAGGATTTTGAACAAGAAATTAAATTAATATGATATATATTTTATTGCTCAAGAACACATAAAAATGCTCATGCTAAAACTTAAAAAAAAATCGCATGTAGAAAAGATCGATTCTGTCTCGGTTATTAACACAAAACAACCTCAAACATAGGACTGTGTTATACACATTCAAATTCTATCAGTTCAAGATCTTTGAGAAAATAAATATACCAAATGAAAATGCCTCCTCTTATTAGTTTAGAAAGAAAGTAGAGTTTTCTGAAGCAGAAGACTGAAGACCAACAGAAGGGATATTAGTAAAAAAACTATGAGGAGCCTACTAAACCAATGAACTCCAGCAGTATTCTAGGTTATTCTTTTAAACTTTTATACATGTAACAATTTTTGTAGGTATGAAATGCTGTGTAATTAAATGTCCAGTGACCCACAATCTACCAAAAGAACAGCATATAATAATGATCTGGAAGACCTAGATATGCCTCTCTTCTCTATAGTTCTATCTTTTCACCCCAAAAATAATGTTTTGTTTTAACCATTGCCATGATTTTTCAAAATTAGTGGACTTTGTTTTTAGAGCAATGTTTGCATTAAAGAACGAGTGAGCAGGAAGTTGAATTCCCATAACCCCTCCCCTATTGTTAACATCTTGCATTAGTGTGACACATTTGTGATGGTTGATGAACCAATATCGATATATTATTCTCAACTAAAGTCCATATGACATTAGGGTTCACTCTTTGTGCTGTACAGTTCTAAGGGATGTGATAAATTCATATATCCTATACCCACCATTACAGTATCATACAGAATAAGTTCACTGCTCCGAGTATCACCTCTTCTGTAGCTAATCATTCTGTTCTCAACTTATGCGTCCAACCCCCTGCCTACCAGAACTCCCTGGCAACCACCGACTTTTTATTCTCTATAGTTTCTTCCATAATGCATATATTTGGAATCATAGAGTATATGGGCTCTTCGGACTAGCTTTCTGGACTCAGCAACATGTGTTTAAAATTCTTCTCATGTCTTTTAGTGAGCATAATATCTCATTTCTTTTTATCATGGAATAATATCCTATTATATAGACGTGCCACATTTTGGTTATCTCTTCTCATACTGAAGGGGCGTCATGGTTGAGTCCAATTTTTGATGATCATGAATAAAACTTCTGCAAACATTTGTCTGCAGATTCTTATATGTACATAAGTTTTCTACTCATTTGCATAACAAAGTTGCTGGGTCATAATCTAAGAGTATGTTTACTTATGTAAGAAAATGAAAAATTGTCTTCTCAAGCAGCTGCGTCATTTTGCATTCCAACCAGCGATGAATGACTTTCCTTGCTCCACATATTCATGAGCATTTGGTGTTGTCAGTGTTTTGATTTTAGCCATTCTATTAAGCGTGTAGGGGTATCTCACTGTAATTTGCAATTTCCTGATGACATACGATATTGAACATCTTCGCATATGTCTACCTGCCATCTGTATGTCTTCTTTGGAGAGGGATCTGTTCAGATATTTTACCTACTTTTTCATTGGGTTGTTTATCTTCCTGTTGTTGAATTTCAAGTGTGATTTGTAAGGGTTTGATAAAAAGTCTTTTATTAGACATATTTTTTGCAAATATACTCTCCCAGTATGTGGCTTCTCTTTTCATCCTCTTAACAGAGCAGGAGTTTTAATTTTAATGAAGTTTCTCTTTATGGACCATGCATTTGGTGTTGTATTTGAAACTCATCGCCAAACTAAGGTCACCTAGATTTTCTCCTATGTCATTCTTGGAGTGTCAGAGTTTTGCATTGTACATTAGGCCTATAATCCATTATGAGCTAATCTTTGTGCAAGATGCAATCTGTTTCCAGATTCATTTTTCTGCATGTGGCTGTTCTGCTGTCCAGCACTGTTGTCCAAAAAGCTGCCCTTTCTCCACTGAGGTGCCTTTGCTCCTTTGTCAAGGATCAGTTTACTATATTTGTGTGGTCTGTTTCTAGCTCTCTGTCCTACTCCAGTGATCTATTTGTCTACTCTTTGTACAATACCACACTGTCTTGGTTACATGACTTTATAGTAAGCTTTAAAGCTGAGGAGTATCAGACCCCTAACATTGCTCTTCTTCAATATCACAGCAGCTGTTTGATGTTTTTTACCTTTCCCTATAAAATTTAGAATCAATATGCAACTATGCACAAGGTACTTTGCTGGGATTTTTATTGGGATTGCAATAAACCTGTAGATCAAGCTGAGAGCAGACATCTTAATAATCTTGAGTCTTCCTATACATGAAGATAAAATATGTCTCCATTTATTTAATTTTTTTAAATAATAAATTTATTTTTTATTGGTGTTCAATTTGCCAACATACAGAATAACACCCAGTGCTCATCCCGTCAAGTGCCCCCCCCAGTGCCCGTCACCCATTCACCCCCACCCCCCGCCCTCCTCCCCTTCTACCACCCCTAGTTCATTTCCCAGAGTTAGGAGTCTTCCATGTTCTGTCTCCCTTTCTGATATTTCCTACCCATGTCTTCTCCCTTCTCTTCTATTCCCTTTCACTATTATTTATATTCCCCAAATGAATGAGACCATACAATGTTTGTCCTTCTCCAATCGACTTACTTCACTCAGCATAATACCCTCCAGGTCCATCCACGTTGAAGCAAATGGAGGGTATTTGTCATTTCTAATGGCTGAGGAATATTCCACTGTATAATGGATAAAGAACATTTATTTTATTCTTCTTTGGTTTTGTCCATAAGACTATTGTAATTTTCCTCATATAGATCTTATACATATTTTGTAAGATTTATACCTAATTAGTTCATTTGGGTGGGTGTTAATGTAAATGGTATTATGCTTCTAACTTCAAATTTCATTTGTTCATTGCTGGTATGTAGGAGGCAACTGACATATAAATATTAAAGTTATATCATAAAAACTTGCTATAATTATTCATTCAAGAAATTCTTCTGATTCTTTGGAATTTTCTTCACAGATGATCATCTCATCTGAAAACAAAAATAGTTTTATGCCTTCTTTCTCGATCTATGTAATTTTTATTTCCTTTTGTTGTCTTACTGTATCAGCTAGGACTTCCAGGACCATGTCTCACAGGTGTGGTGAGAAGGAACACCCTTGCCTCATTCCTGATTATAGGAAAAAGCATCTAGTTTCACCAGTCAGTAATGTTTACTGTAGGTTTTTGTAAATGTTCCTATCATGTTAAAGAAGTTCCTTCTTTTGTTCCTACTTTGTTGAGAACTTTTATCATGAACAGATCTTGGGTTTTGTCAAATGCATATCCTGAATTGACTGATGTGAACATATGATGTTTCTTTTTATCTTGTTACGGTGATGAACTACCTTAATTGGTTTTTGAATGTTGAACCAGCCTTGCATACTTGTCCTTGTAAATAAATTAGAGAATGTTCTCTCTGCTTCTGTTTTCTAAAATACAGTGTCATTTGTTATTTAATTTCTGCCTACTGGGTCTATTCATTTCTGATGCAGGACTGTTAAAGATTCAAAACATAATACTCTGCAGCTCTATCAGTTTTTGCTCCGTGTACTTTTGCGCTCTGTTGTGTCAACCTTAAAAGAAAAACAGCCTGTTATTTTACTAGCAAATAGATTTATTCATGAATAGCGGAGGAATTACAATGCAGGATAAGCAAGCTGTAGCAAAGCCAGAGGCAGTCAGGAAATCAAAGGGAAAGGAATCTTATTTTATAGAGTAAAGAAGACAGCTGGGAGGAATGGCAGCTGCTCTGAGTGGAAGTCCAGAGGAGGAAGACTAGAGCTTATGGTGGTGACAGCTCCTCTCTGGCCCCGTGTGGCATTTTCTTATTGGCTGAGCTTGCTGCTGGGTGAGGACAAAGTCTGTCCTCCTCTTGCTTGGGGGGACAGTAGGCTCTTCCTTCTGGGAACAGAACTGAGGTCGAAGGGTAGGTGGGAGAGCTCCCCTGCTCTTCTCCTGACTCAACTTTTAAGGAGGTTTCCTTTATCCAATTTCACTTGCACAATAAGGGTTATTTGGTGTTCTTGATGATCAATCCCTTTATCCTGTAATAAGGGGCTTTATCCCTGACAACTTCCCTCCCTCTGAAGTCTGCTCTGTCAGATATTCATATAGCTGCTCCTGATTTCTTCTGATTAGTGCTAGCATGGTACATATCCTTCCTCATTCTTCTACTTTTAACCTCCTTGTGTCTTTATATTTACTGTGAGTTTCTTGCAGACAACATGTAACCGAGCTGTGTTTTCTGATTCACACTGTTTCTGTCCTCAGGCTGGTATATGTAGTTCTTTTATATTTCATTTGATTATTTACATGGAGTGATACTGACCATATTTATATCTGCTTCCTATTTGTTGCCCTTATTATTTGCTTCCTTTTTTCCCTTTTTACCCTTTTTCTGCCTTTTATTATTTTAACTGGGTGTTTAATATAACATTTTATTTCTTCTATTAGAATTTAATGATATTTCTGCTAATTCTTTTGGTGGTTGTCCTTAAGTTTGCAATGGATATTTACCACTGATCTCATTCCACTTTCAACAACACTATACCATTTCAATGTATAGCATGAATACCATAAAACACAAATACCACAAAAAATCACAAATACCATAAAACAATGTATCCCCGACCCCTCCCTCCCATCCCTCCTTTATGTCAATCATGAATCCATAAGTTATATTCACCCAACACATTGTTGCTATTATTAATTGAATATACTATTTATCTCTTAAGAATAAGAAAAGTAAAGGATATTTTTTGCTTTCATTTATTCCTTGAAAAACATTCTTTCTTTATGTCAATCCACATTCTACTCTACATTATTTTCCTTTTCTCTGAAAAAAAATTCTTTTAACATTCTTTCAGGTCAGTTCTGCAGGTAACTGATTCCCACAATTTTTGTTGGAGAGAGTTTATTTCTGCTTCACTTTTATAAGATAATTTCACTGGATCAGAATTCTAGGTTGTTGTGTTTCTTTTGATATGTAAACATTTTATTCTACCACAGTCATTTTGCTTGACTTTCTGACTTCTCACTCTTGTGGTAAGTATTAGCCTTGGGTTTGAACAGGGAAACTGAAAAGTAACAGGAAAAAAATAGCCTTTTACCTCTTAAATGTACCTGTTACAGGTACAAATACAAGTACCTGCTGCTTCCAAATCCCATTCTTGAATCTGTAGCTGTCATCATATATCTTTCTCTAGGAAAGATTTCAGAACATAGCACTGGTATATTTTCCTGCAATTCAGAGCACCACATCTAATTCAAGTTCTTCTTATAAAGCCAGCAGTTATTTTTATGAGACTCATCTTATTTGGTAGAATCTGCTACTTCTTCCAGTCAGATTGCACACAAATCTATAAACACATATGGAAACACTCATATGATCAATCAGAGACAGTCATCCCCATAATCCTTTGCCTTAATGGTGAAGCAATGCAATATAAGGCATTGTTACCAAATATTTTCCAGTTTAAGTTAATCCATTATTGAATTAGAAAATAGAATTAGCTCAGAAAACATTCAGTAATGTTTATTTTCCTAACATACGAACTCTCATTCTACTGTTTTATGTAGGTTGGAGTGTGAAGAGATTAAAACATCCTTCTTTGTCTTCCTGAGTTATGATTTGATATTTTCTGTTATTTATAATAAATATAATTAGAGATGATAACTTAAGTCTATAAATAAGAAGACTTCCTAAGACTTTAATGCTGAATTTACTACTTCCTTATCATCAAAGAGATCAAGCGCAGACCTATAGGACAGGGTCAGGTCACCTAACCTAGGAAACTGGGAGAAGTGTGAATGGTGAAGACACTTTAATTTAAAACAAGAAAAAAAAAAAAAAACTGATTCTCATATTCTTACACTTTCTTCCCAAATCTCTAATGAGATATATCAATTCATGAGGGATGAAAAGGTTATCTCACATTCTTTTTCTCCCCTCTAGGAAGTAGAAGGAAGTGTTCATCTGTCATGGAAATTTGAAGTAAACTTTATCACTTAACAATAAGTGTCTGACAGCTACTAGTATCTGGTCTGTGATGACCCTGTCAACTTCTCTTCAAACTTACGGGGAGTATAGGAAGTCCTGCAACTCTCTGCAGTGTGCAGAAGTAATGAATCCACAGTCTCCAGGGAAATTTGAAGAACAGACAATGTTATTATGACTATTCCTAACATTCAAGAGAATTTTTGAAGTTCTGCATGGTTCACTTTTTTTTTTTTTTTGTGCCAGTGATTTTTAGGGACCAGTGAAAACACTTCCTCTTCTGGAATATCCAGAAAAAAATTAAATACCAGGAAGATAATTTATATACTTGACTGAATATGGAAACAAATATTAATTAACAAAAAGTACCATGTTATTTTAATGTAAAAGGCTTTCTTATATGAAAACTTTTACTCTCAAAGATGCCCTCAATAAAATAGTAAGATTGCCTTAATGTTAATTAATACCAGTTTTCAATGAATATCTAATGGAATGAAGAAATTGCCATGATGTAATATTAATTCTTAAATGTCTTCTTATTTTATCAGAATGAAGCCAATACAGCTAATACACACATTAAAACACATTCACACGTTCATTAATTTTTTTAAGGAGAAGGAAATATAATTACATTTTAAAAAATGATCTCTTGCATGGTGAAACACAGAACAATTTTAGTTTTGTGTCAGATCTCTCTAGATTCCCCAGTCTTACCTAGACTTAACCTAGGGATTCTGAGGGGATCCCTAATTAGCTGTGCATCTCCTAACGGCACAAGGACACTAATTTTGTTTCGAGTTAAAACTACCTTTCCATGTAAGCAATCATAGAAGAAAACTTCAGTATTTTAGGGGAGAGCTTTAATTTTATTCTATTTTTTTGATTCAGGTTAAAAGAAAATATTCCCTTCAGCATAACTGAAGATTACCTGTAGTGTTTTCAGCATCATTGTGAGCTCCTGGTCACAACAAAAGCAGTACAAGGTGAGGTTGAGTGCCAGACAGAAAGATCCAGGTCAGAATCCTGGTATTGCAGATTCTGGTTACATGTCTTTGTGCAAATTGCTGATCCCACAAAGTATTGGTGAACATTAACTGAGCCAATGAATTCATATCAAGTTCTTGGTCTTATTACTATTGTAATCACATTACAGAAAATGAAGCTTAACTGAGAAATAGTGAAGAATTTCTTTAATAATATTCATGTCCATTATGTAATATCTTCTCATTTAATAAGAAAAAAATGCTTCCCCAAATGAGTATACATTTTACAATCTTGTTTTCCAAGCAGCTGGTTTTATTAAGATATATTAAAATACTATTCCCCAATTTTAGAGATTGTCTAGGAGATACTTAAAGATAAAGTTGTTTGCAGTATAGATTTTCATTTCTCTGTGCAAATGTTATAATTGGCTGAGTATCAACGTTTTAGGTTGAATGCATCAATAAGTTATTCTACTGTAAGTACTGCCTGCAAAACTTTGGATTTGTCTTATTTGTAAATCTTATCTAAAATCCAAATATATAATTGACTTAAACATGTAAAAGTATAAATCTGAATGTCAGAGAAGTAAATATATTTTAATTACCTTACTTGGAAATAGATTAAAAGTATGCAATGCTTTGAGGAACTAAAGATAGGAAAAAATGCTTTTTTTAAAAAAAAATCTCAATTCCAGTATAATTAACACACAGTGATATGTTAGTTTCAGGTATACAATATAGAGATTCAACAATTCTGTATTACTCAGTGCTCATCACAAGTGCATTCCTTCATCCCCATCACCTGATTCCACATCCCTCTGCCTCCTCTGAGGATCATTGGTGTGTTCTCTGTACTTAAGAGTCTATTTGTTGTTGTTATTTGTCTCTGTTCCCTTTGCTTGTTTGTTTCTGAAATTCCACACATGAGTGAGGTCATGATAATTGACCTCAATTGTCTTTCTCTCACTGACCTATTTCACTTAGCATGATACACTCTAGTTCCATCCATGTCATCACAGATGGCCAGATTGCATTCTTCTTTTATGGCTAACAGTAATATTCCATTGTATATAAAACACATCTTCATCCATTCATCTGTGGATAGGCACTTGGGCCGTTTCCACATCTTGGCTATTGTAAATAATGCTGCTGTAACATTAGGGTGCGTGTATCCCTCTGAATCAGTATTTTTGTCTTCTTTGGGTAAATACCTAGTAGTTCGATTGGTGGATCTCAGGGTAGTTCTATCTTTAACTTTTTGAGGAACCTCCATACTGTGTTTTCCACAGTGGCTGCAGCAGTTTGCATTCCCATCAACAGTGTAAGAGGGTTTCCCTTTCTCCACATCCTCACCAACACCTGTTGTTTCTTGTGTTGTTAATTTTAGCCATTCTGACAGGTGTGCGGTGGTGTCTCATTGTGATTCTGATTTGTATTTCCATGATGATGAGTGATGTTAAGCAGATTTTCATGTGTCCGTTAGTCATCTGGATGTGTTCTTTGGAGAAATGTCTTCTCTTCATTGCATTAGATGATGATGATGATGATGATGATGATTTTGGTGTTGTGTATGTTCTTTATATCTTTGGATACTAACCTTTTATCAGATATGTCATTTGTAAATGTCTTTTATCATTCAGTAGGTTCTCTTAGTTTTACTGATTGTTTCCTTTGTTGTGCAGAAGTTTTTATTTTGATGTAGTCCCAATAGTTTATTTTTGCATTTGTTTCCCTTACCCTAAGAGACATCTAGAAGAAAGTTGTTCAGGCTGATGTCAGAGAAATGACTTCTTGTGCTCTCTTCTAGGATGTTTATGTTTTCAGAAAACATTATGATTTAAAGAACATGGATACAGTAAAGTCTTATCCCTGATGTATTAAAAAAATTATTCAGGCTAAATTTATCTCCAGTTGTCATGGCAATGTGCATTTTGTCTAATGAAATGAAAAACATCTAACTTCTAGCTCATGTATTGCTCTATAATATGTAGCTGATACTTTACACTGTGTTAATCAATTTTATTTATTTAATTTTTTAAAGATTTTATTTATTCATTCACAAGAGGTACAGAGAGAGGGTAAGATAGATATAGGCAGAGGGAGAAGCAGGCTCCCCGCAAGGAGCCCGATGCGGGACTCCATCCCCAGAGCCAGGATCACACTCTGAGCTGAAGGCAGATGCTCAACCACTGACTCACCCAGGCATCCTGGGTTAATCAGTTTTCAGTTAAATATTATTTATTTGCAGCATAGCTGACTAACTCTCAGAAACACAGGATTGATTCCAAGCTATCTCTGGCACTAAAATTATTTTCTTAGTTTTATATTATCATTTGAAAATGTGTATTTTTATCTCTAATGAAATCACTAAACATTTCCAGCATCAATTTTTCCTAATTAAACACTTTTATTTGTTAAAACTGTCTTACAAATATGTAGAGATGTACAAAAAAATAAATGTTGGCATTTATAACTTTTTAGTTTAGAAATGAAATTGAGTATAGATAAAACTCTTTTTTAAAAAGACCCATTTCTTTCACAACATCTTACTTTACTCCAAAGGAAGAAATGATATGGGCTAAAGTATTCTCATTAGTGTAAGACCTCTATATCTATTAAACATTGAAAATATTCAGTTGTTAATTTTCTTTTCTGCTTGAATCATTGTGCTACACGACTGCTTTATTTTTTGCTCAATTGTTTTTATTGTTCCCTTGAAAATGAGTGAAATTTGGTTTTGCCTGACTTTTTTTCCTTATTTTCTCCCGTTGAATTGACTACATTGATTGTGAGGTTTTTGTTTGTTTGTTTGTCTGTTTGTTTGTTTTTTGCCACAGATGGCTGATGTTGCCTTGTGGAAGACAGGTGTAGGCTTACATCATTTAAGTGATTTCCAGGTCACACCTTATTACCAACAGGAATGAATGATGGCTAGCACATCCTAAAGCACACATTCCTGAACCTTTTCCATTGTTTTCTGGCCTCCATCAACCTCTTGGTTTGTAACCAGGTGATACCATCCAAATGACTGAGGAAACGAGGAAGAAGGAAAACAAACACAGAATACCTGGTGTTTCAGATAGAACCTCACAGAGCAACGGGGTGCTTCTCATTGCAGGGTGGAAAACTCAAACACGTAACTACCTTAGGAGGGGTTCCATTCCGGGAACAAAGTCATGCTGCAAACTCATAGTAACTAATGTTACACTTTACAACAAAATTCTGCAAAATTGAAACTTTAGAATGAAACCACCGAGGACGAAGTTCACGAAAACTTGGGAATCTGATTTTACCAGCTAACATTTGTTTGACCAGCAGAACAAATTCCTTGGAGCTAATGCCCTAGAAAATGTGACTTTGACGGAAGTTCTTCTAATCCTCAAAACACAAGATAGTCCATTATGCCACATGCTCTCTCTTTAAAACCAGAGTAAGAGGGAAACCTAGTGCCACAGTCGTACTCTGGTATCCCAGGATGCAAATAAGATTCTGAAACATGGTCTTGATTAAACATATCTTGATTATAAGGGAGAGTGAAAACGGGAAAGGGAAAAATAGGAAAGCATTCTAGACGACATGGGATGGTGAAAGGACACGGGTCCGCTGAAAATACTTTTGAAGAGAAGTGGATAATCATGTCTGTGACAGAGACTCTCTCTTTGTTTTTTAAAAAGATTTTACTTATTTGAGAGAGAGAGAGAGAGAGAAAGGGGGGGGAAGGGTGAGAGGGAGAGAGAGAATCTCAAGCAGACTTCCCGCTGAGCACGGAGCCTGATGGGGTTCGATCCCATGACCCTGAGATCATGACCTCAGCTGAAATCAAGGGTCAGTTGCTTATTGGCCTGAGACACCGGGCTGCCCCCCAGAGCCTCTCTCTTAAAGAAGGCTGGCTAAGTAATGTTAGAGATTGATTTTCAATTTCCAAGACCTATTCTTCAAGATTTTTCAAAACTCCATATAATGGCATTTCACTATTGCATCTTATTGACGTATTTCATTTTCTAAGATTATATAATTTCTTTACATTTGTGACATCTGACTTTTGTTTTGTTTTGTTTTGTTTTTTGAGGATGTACTCATCTCTCGTGAATACTTCTGCAAACACTCCTCCAATTCTCAGATGGGTAATGCTGTCCCTGAAATGCCTCCCAGAGGCTTGTGGTTTCAGCCTTCCTGCCCATGTGGCCCACATCCAGACCCAGCTCCCCCACAGAGCTTCCTAAACTCTCCTCTCTTCATATTTTTACTCCAAATGCTAATGACCCCTCTCTGCTTCCCGGCCTTCAGTTCAGAGGCGCATTGCAAAGTGCCGCATGGATGGCTTCGCCCAGGGATGCTGTCACAGACTCTCACTTACATTTTCCAAACCCAATTTCTGGCCATTCCCAGCTTCCCACCCTCTCTCAAGATTCTAGCCTCATTGTGTGGTAGAAGAAATATCCCAGCTAACTAGCTCTTCCTTTCAGCTCTAATAGTCTTCGGCCGTTTAATGCTTTTGCAATGCTTCCCCTTTCACTCTCCTTTTTAATCAAGATACTATCACCATGTCTCAGAACCTTATTTGCATCCTGGGACCTCAGAGCAGGACTGTGGCACTGGATTTCCCTAGACACAGTCCTGGCTCCTCCAGACAGACAATGAGGGCCGCAGGGAGCTGGCTCTGTAAGGCAGCTCACATGTGAGCAATTCTGAATTGTAATGCTTCCTGCAACAGTCAGAGTCCACCCCAGTTCCTAACCCTGGGATGAGATTCCCTCCATGCCTCAGAATGGGGTTTCCCCCAAAGCTTACTTGGAATTATCATCTCCAAACAGTAAATTACAGTTAGTTTAGATCATTTCCAGTTTCAAAAATTCTACCCTATGGTTCCTAGTTTCTGTGACTGTTGACACATTTCACCTTCCTCTCATTATTTCTACTTTCCTAAGCTATGAAGGAATCCCAGATGGCCTTAAAGATCCAGCTCAAGTGATTTATTTTTCTCCTGAAAGTGTTTTGTTTAAAGCAATCTCTTTTCTTCTGAAACCCCCATGGAGTCTCCTTATATCTTACCCATTTACTACAGTGTATTGGATGCATTAACATCATTTTCCCTAATTCTATCCTCTTCATAATCACCCACAACCTGAGCAACTTCTCATATTTCTTCCTCTATAGTGCCATATACCTTATAGAAGGCTGTGAATATTTGATATGAGATTGCTGAGTAAATAAAATCATTATGCAAGTAAGACATTGACATTGGTAAGATGGTAATATTCCTCTATCTTTAAGGCTTTATTCTGAATATATATTATTAACATTTTTTTTTTATCTCTCAACTGTTTCAATCTTTTGCTTTTCCTGGTTCTCTAAACATCCTATAATCAAATTAAGTGCTCTCTAGCTATGTATTTCAACATGTACCACTGTCTGGGAGCAATTATGTCACTGTAACGGCCCCGTCCTTGACGTGTGCTCATCACTCTGTGTTACATCGTAATTGCTACTTGACCAACATACATTTATTGTTCATCCAAAAAGTGCACAATTAATGTTGATGCCTTAAAATAGCCTTCCTTCTATTTTGCACGATAAATTTAGTAAAATACGCATTACTCTTTCCACATGAATGGCCTCTGTAAACTCAAAACTGCAATCTCCCATTTTAATGACAGCCAAGGTGTCAAAATAATGAACATTTAATATAAATTTTGAAGCTAATTCTAGGATGACAGATTACTATGGCAGAATAATTGTTTTTAAAACTCAGAAAAAATAGGCATAATAGTATGCAGACCAAACAAAGAGACCAACAAAATCTTCAGTTCTTTGCTTGGAAAAGGGGGGAAGGTAGGTAAATCTTGTGAAAAAAAAAATCTTTTCAAATGATAAATCCAAGACTGCTAGTGATAATGAAGGCTAAGAAATAAATAATTTAGTATTAAACTTGAGGCTTTAGATGTGAAAGGTGGGAAAAAAGAGAGGAGAGTCATCCATAATTTATGACCATAACCACATATCACACGGAAGCTGTGTATGGAAGACAAAACTGTAGCACAGAGAAAACTAGTTTAAAATCCATGTGGCCACTCTTACACCAAAACCTCAGATAAGTAACACTAATTTACCTTTTGTTTTTTTCCAGTTCACCAGGGGTCAAATATCCCTATTCCTCTTTTCACAGGAAGACTGTTACTTCCAGCTCAGAAAGTATGGAGAATGCTTTTGGGTTTATGTAAATGTTTGATATTAGCTTTTGGTTCTCAGATAAATAATAAATTTATACCAACTCATTACTGCACAGCAGCTATTTCAGGAAGAAACATCAAGAACTGTAAAGTCTATAAAGATTTTTTTTTTTGCTTATATTCTTTCAAGTAATCAGAAATAATTTTGTGTATAGCATTTTATTTCCCTAATAATTCACATTCACAGAAATAATTCTGACTAGTATTTGTGGTATTATATTCTTTTTTTCATACCGTTATATTCTATTTGTGTTGAAAATATCATTTCTAGTGATGCAGAAACTAATCATATAATATGCAAGTTTATTAGAAGTTCTATATTTATGTGATATAGAAAAATATCACATAATATAAAAATATAACGTATTTTCCCTCTTTTATTTCATGTGTAAACATTGAATAAATACTATCTTCATTTAAAAAAAAAATCAGAGTTTTCTGCTTCTGTCCACTGTAAAATAACTGATGTTGGGCTAGGTTTCATGCCACAAAGAAGTGTCAAACCAGGTGAGATGTTTTCAGATGTTTGTTGAATAATAATCTTATAGGACAGGGACCGTTCATCTAATGGAAAATCCCAAGGTGAGTCCGGGACAACTGTAACTTCCTGACTAGGTTCTTGTTGACCTCATCCCAAGGAAATGAGCCCAAACAGCATGTGGATCTTGCCAGCTCAAAAATAGGGACCTGGAGTTCTTAGTTGCTGATATAGCTGAGATTTCAGATGGGGTACCAGAAAGCAGGAGTTTTTCATGGAATACACTGCAGAAATCTGCCTGAGTTCCCATCATCATTGTCCAAACACAGTCATCCATGCACAAATCCAGACCACAAGCAGGCAAAGAATGGTTTCCAAGGTGTTGTTGATGAAACAGAGAATTGGGAGAACTGATTGCGACGTGGAGCTGAGAGGCAGGAGTTCTGTGCAAGCACAGAGGGGAAATCTTCCTGAACATGTCAGCCATCCACGCCAGACCCCAGACATACCATTCTCCAGGAATATGCATGTGAAAAATTAAATGTTTAAATGAAATATGTGGATGAACACATCCTAGATTATTTTTAACCTTGTTAAACTTAGAAAGGAGCATGGGAAGGAAAAGCCAAGTGTGAAATGCTTGTGCACAATGCATCATATGCATAATTAAATATATAATGTACATTTTATGTGTACATATGCTGATAGAATATTTAAGCCTATATTTTTAATTAAAAAATAGACCATGGTCATAAAGGACTTATCTGAGTAATGAAAATATGCTAGTATATCAGAGAGTCAAATAAGTGTTGTATGAGTACCGTTACTACAGTTACATCTTCCATTAGAAATCAGTGAGATGGAACAGTTTTAGTTAAGGAATAATACTTTCTAGGGAGGACATCCAAGGCCCCTCAGACTGGTTATCAGTTCCTCTTAGGAGCTTATCTTCAGTACAAGGACACAAGACTTTGGAGCCTCAGGGGACTATCTACGAGGAACAGGATAGAAACAGATGGGAAGAAGAGAGGAGTAAAGAGCCAAAGCAAGCCCTGGGAATGCTGCTGTGGCTCCATGGAATCCTTCTCCTGTGGCCCAAAACTATTCAGTGAATTTACTAAGACAACTTCCCTTGAAAACAGTCCACTTGAGACATCTATACACCGAAATTTATTTTGTACTCAATACTTTAAAACCTAAACCTTAACCTAAAACACACAGCCCATATCCTCAGGGCATGTGGGTTAAATCTACTCAATATGTAGTTCTTACACAACAAAATTGCATTCTATAGGAAGCCTGAAAAAAAAAATAGTGTAGATGTTTACATGTCATTGATGGATGCATAAGGAATTAGCATTCTACACATAAGACTTTCTCTATGAGACTTACCTCAGTCTAGATTTTTTGATAATTTTCTCTGCTTTAAGCTTTAGGGAATGTGGGACCTTCTCTTGTGAAAATGTAGTATTAGAATTTACTAAATTTGTCATTCGAGCACGAACTTCCATAAAATTGACTGTAATAGCTGTTGCCAAAATTCTGAGTTGAGATATACAATTATATGTACGATAATTTTTAGTGGGACTATAAGCTGTTTTTAACTTTGAATCCTTCTACGAGATCTCTAGTTAAATATTCTTAGGCTAGTATGCTAATATAATCTGATGACACGAAAAATCTGTGTGAGCTACTCTAGGCAACCTTTCTTATTATTTTCCATTGCCTACAAATAAATTCAAGTCGTAGTTGTATTAATGATCCACATCTCTAGTAAACTGTGATCTTTCACTATTGCAATTCAAAGGAAAAAAAAATTCCATTTTATGAATTCAGATCTGAAGTTAACATTTGTTGCCTACAGATGAAACCTCCCCATAAGTAACTGCTCAATTAACCTGCCTTGACTTCCTTTTAAAGAGCATAAATTCAACTGCTGTAGCTCTCTTTCTATCATCAGTTTTGTAAATAATCAAAAGGAATATAATTGTCAGGGCAATAGGGTAACATATTTTAAAGCTTAGGTGTTTTGCCATGTTGTGAATGTATCATAATTAGTTGAAAAAGAAGGAAAAGTATAAAAATATTTTGGAGTTTCTGAGTTTCATATATTTCTATAAAAACTGAAATTGCTGTGGAATTCTAAAGGGAATATCTAAGCAATAAACCTATGGAATTATTCTTGCCTGCAGCTTTGAATGTTTGGAATGAGTAAAGTCAGTGCAGAAGACCATTGGCAAGTGGACTTACCTAGGTTCAAGACTTCCACTTCCACTCACCCTAAACATTTATAAATCCATATTCCAGAAAGGTAGCAAAGTAGCAACCTTAATAATACCTCCAATAAAGTCATCATTTCTACTTGAAAGTTTATTTTCCTACTGAGGTAAAAGTCACTTGTTTCAAATATCAAAACTGACATATTTGATGTATTTATTTCCTTATATTCCTGAGTGCAGGTGGTGACCTAGCTCTCATGAGCCTACTTATTTCAGTGAAGGTATCACTAGGAGGCTGGGCTATGACCGTAATACTGTTTAGTGTACTTTTGTATTCATGGATTCTTAAACTGGCCATAAATTAATTTATGCTGATGTGACTTAAAAAGAAAATCTAATTTTCAGGATACACAAACACACATACACACACCAGCGATGAGAGTTAGGTGTCTTCTTTTACTCAATCCTATACAGAATCTACAATACACTAAGGGGGAATTTCATTAAAAGGAAAAATCCTTCCCAGTATAACCTCATCTTTGGCTCTGGGGTGTCAAGCTCTTAAGAAATTTGGTGTCAAAATTTCTTTCCAATGGCTTCCTTCTCTTGCTACTCCACATACGATATCTCACTATTTGCAATTTACTCAGAAAGAATGGAGGATAGTCTCTTAAAGCAAACTTAATCTTCAATCAAATTTTACGGGCTCTTAATTCCACAGTCCTCAGAAAATTCTTATGAGCTACAATTTGCTACAAGTCTTTTTAATAAGACCTCTCACTTCCATCAGTGGAGAACATTAAGCAGGATTTTGTAAAACTTGCAGATCTTAATAATCAAGATTTTACTTTTCCAAAAATAAAACTGTTTGTGAACTAATGTTTTAGATATAACACTTCCTTTAGATTACTCCCAGTAAGTTAAACATAAACTTGACTTATGACATCCCATAAATTACTATTTTAAAATATTTTTAAAATAAATATATTATTTGTTCTGAATAATAATTTTTGTCTATTGACACCATCTATAAGCCTATTCAGAATTGAATAGTTAGGCACAAAATTCCCAAATTTAAATGTACGAGAAAGTTTACAATCTATAGTTTCTACTACTGTCTTTTGTTCTCAGAAATTCAGGAAAAAAAGTTCCAAATGTCAAATGTATAAATAAATAAAAAGACACTCTAGCTACATGGCCAAATGGTTTCTATCAGTTCTATCTGAAAAAAAAAATAGGGAGAAGACAAATATTTTACCAGATTAAGATTTGATTGGAAAATAATATCTCTTTTAGACAAAAGGAAAAATAAAACATTTTTATTATTGTTTTTGCTTGTCCTTTAGAGGAAAGGATATGAAGGACCACAGCACATCTGATACTCGGGTATCAGAACTCACTGTCGTGATTATCACCCACACTGATCCTGATTTTCTATAAAAATTGCTCCTAAGGCATTAGGAGTCCTCTGTGAAAAGGAATTACAAAACCTAGATCCCATAATGTATGATACCTGCTATCAAAGAATAAATGGCAAGGAGGCTTTTTATCTATTTTATTTATATAGGATTTCAGAGAGGCTAAATTACTTTTGTGGATTTAGGATATGCAGGGAAATCCTAGATCATGCATCTTGATCTAATTTTGAATTTCATTCTCGGCCTCCGCGGGACAAATTTGTAATTTGCTTTAGTGCTCTTCCTTCAGAGCATCTCAGGATACACTTCACAAGAGGGGTTGTCTAACTCATGAAAAAGTCACAATGGTATTATCGCTCAATTTTGACACCGACTCAAGATGAAAAGCACTGTTGATTTGAAAACTCTTCTTAATATGTGTCAAGGGTTTTTTTTTTTTCTTATTTAAAAAAAAATATTTTATTTATTTATTCATGAGAGACACAGAGAGATAGACAGAAGGAGAAGCCTGATGCAGGACTTGATCCTGGCACTCTGGGATCACTATCCAAGCCAAAGGTAGACAGACGTTCAACCACTGAGCGACCCAGGTGCTCCTATGTTTAGATTTTCAATGAAATTTTGTTCCTCATTTATTTTAAATATATCTATCTTCACACATAGGAGTCCACTTTGCTAGCCTTTTTTTTTTTTTTTTCAAGTTTAAAGGAGTATTTTAAATTTTGAGGAAAGGGGAACAGGCTTATCTATATCAAACTCATTGCTTTGTTCACAAAGTTACAATGATTAGTATGAAATTTAAAACTTAAAAATAAAAAATAAAACTTAAAAATAAATAAGAGAAACGTATTTGTCTTCTGGGAATTTTTACTGGCTTTGTTAACTTATTGTAAAAAAGAAAAAAGTCACTCTGAATACACAGAATTGTTTTGGAAGAAACAGAGACGGGCGGTAGCCAAAGCCCGTTTTACAACTATACTGTTTTCTTATTTATTTTTGAAATGAGGGTCACTTGAGTAAAAGATGAGCTAGAATGTACAGAGATTTAAAGTTTCTGGTACTAGAATCGCTATCTCCTCTCCTGAGGGAAACGAATGTGTTTCCCTGCCTTATTTGAAAATGACAGTGATGTTATGTTTTTTTATATCTGTGGTTTCCAATTTTTGTATTTGTGTAATATATAAAAATATACTGATGTTCATGTTTTATATTTGTGGTTTTCCTAGGCCACCATCCTTTCTTGTTTGCCATCATGTGACTGAGAAGGGAAATATGAAAGCCAGGCTTTCCGAGGTAAGCCATGGTTTTCTCCTCTTGGACATAAAGACTTTCAAAAATCACTCACATCAACTACAGCTACTCTAAATCACAATCCGGATGGACCAGAAAAAGACCACTCCTGTGAATCATGTTCGAGCATAGGAAAAAAAAAAAAAAAGTAAGAACCCTGTCCAAACCATAAAGATGGCCAAGCATTCCCTTTTTCATTACAGTGAGTTACTGAAGCTTCTTCATTAATTGCAACTTTAGACCTGCTCCATTTCTCCACCCCCTAAACATTGTGTGATGCCCACATGGACAACTACCTCTGCTCTCCCACAGCACTCAAGGCAGAGCAAGACACTGCCCATCTGAACCCTCTCCAAAATCACCCAGCGGGAGCCCAAATCATGCCACAACGTCGCCCCAACACCGTCTCCCCAAGAAGTCCCTTATTCCCTCATGGTGGCTGTCTCCCTCGTTGCAAGGAGCTGACATGCTCTCCCTCATTCGCCTACATATATGTTCCTAATGTTGGCCAACGGGCAGTAGGCCGGCTGCACGGTACTGACTTTGTACACGTATGAAACTGTACATGCATGGCCCTCGGGAAACATGTGTCATTTCTTTGCATTTCCACAATTTAGCTATAGATGACCTCTCTTTTCTCGTACATTTGTGTGTATGTGACACTATCAGAATATAAACTTAAGCTCTGATTCGTCCTTAATCAAGCTGTTGTAAAGGTAATACATTAAACATGTAAGTACATTTGGCAACTGTCTTCCTTTTTTTTTTTTTTTTAGTACTGAAGTATAATTGACAGTGTTTATTAGTTTCAAGTGTACAACATACTGATTGGACAACTCAATGCTCACTGTGAGTGAAATCACCATTTGTCACCACACAACGTTATTACAATATTATTGACACTCCCTGAGCAGTACCTCCCATCTCCGTGACCCATTCATTGTATAATTGGAGGTCTGTGCCTCTTAATCTCCTTCATCTATTTCCCTCACCTGCACACCCCCTCCCCTCTAGCAACCATCATTTTGTTTTCTGTTTTTTGTTTTAAGTCAGTTTGCTTTATTTTTGTTTGAATTTTGGATTCCATGTATAATTTGAATCATATGGTATTTGTCTTTCTCTGAATGACTTATTTCACTTAGCACTATGCCCTCAAGATCCATCCATGTTGTTGCACATGGGAAGGTTTCATTGTTTTTCATTATTTTCATTATTTTCTTTTTTTTAAATTTTTATTTATTTATGATAGTCACAGAGAGAGAGAGAGAGAGAGAGAGAGAGAGAGAGAGAGAGGCAGAGACACAGGCAGAGGGAGAAGCAGGCTCCATGCACCGGGAGCCCGACGTAGGATTGGATCCTGGGTCTCCAGGATCGCGCCCTGGGCCAAAGGCAGGCGCCAAACCGCTGTGCCACCCAGGGATCCCTATTTTCATTATTTTTTATGGCTGAGTAATATTCCATTGTATGTATAACATATCTTCTTTTTCCATTCATCTATTGAGGGACACTTGGGTGGCTTCTATTTCTTTGCTATTGTAAGGTTGAAATAAGCACAGGGGTGCATGCATCTTCCCAAAATAATGTTTTCATTTCCTTTGGATAAATATTCAATAGTGGAATTACTGGATCATGTGATAGTTCTACTTTTAATTTTTTGAACGTTTTCCACAGTGGCTGCATCAGTTTGCATTCCTGAGAACAGTGCACTAGGGTTCCTTTTTCTCCATGTTCTCACTGACACCTGATGTTATTTGTGTTGTTGATTATAGTCATTCTGACTGGTGTGAGATGACATTTCACTGTTGTTTTGATTGGCATTTCCCAAAAAAGATGTTGAGCATCTTTTCATGTGTCTGTTGGCCATCTGGATGTTCTCTTTGGAGAAATGACTATTATATCTTCTGTCCATTTTTTAAAATTGGATCATTTGGTTTTTGAATGTTGACTTGCATAAGTTCTTAATATGTTTTGGATACTACCCCTTTATCAGACATGTTATTTGCAAATATATTTTCTTATTCAGTAGGCTCTTTTTGTTTTGTTGTTTCCTTCACTGTGCAGAAGCTTTTTATTTTGATGTAGTCCACATAGTTTATTTTTGCTTTTATTTCCCTTGCCTGAGGAGACATATCCACAAATATGTTGTTAAAGCTGATGTCCAAGAAATTCTTGCATATGTTTTCTTTCAAGATTTTTATGGTTTCAGGTCTTATATTTAGGTCTTTAATTCTTTTTGAGTTTGTGTGAGTGTGTACAGTGTAAGAAAGTAGTCCAGTTTCATTCTTTTGCATGTGACTGTCAAGTTTTCCCAACATTGTTTATTGGAAAGACAGTATTTTCCCCAAAAACTATCTTCCTGAGTGCCTATCATATGCTGGCCAGTCTTGTGTGTGCTTGGCAACACTTGGAAAAACAATTCGAACAACACTCTTGCTCTCTACTTAAGAAGCTACTACGTGCCAAATCCTGGGGTCTATTACCTTATTTTCTCAAAGATTTCTTTATTCATTCATGAGAGACAGAGACAGAGAGAGAGAGAGAGAGAGGCAGCGATACTGGCAGAGGGAGAAGCAGGCTCCATGCAGGGAGCCCGATGTGAGACTTGATCCCAGGACCCTGGGATCACGACCTGAGCCAAAGGCAGATGCTCAACCCCTGAGCCATCCAGGTGCCCCTAATTAACTTATTTTTTAAAATCCACATTCTAACATCGCTAAGGAAAAAGGCATTGTGAAAATAGATGCATTTAAGTAATCACGGAGTAGAGGGAGAGTGTTAGCATGAGGAGGTGAATGTTGAAACAATTTTCTATTTGTTAGCAGATCTTGCTCTCTAGCCTGCATTCTCTTTCATCTTGTTTTGAAATCCCACCAATTTCTGCCTGAGATAATTTCTTTGTCGTAGAACCTTGTCAGTAGTGTGAAAAGCACACAAACACACTTACTCTCTCCTACACTTTCCTGGACCAGCTGCTTCACAGGCCCATGTTCTGGCTTCAGATGACTGCAAATGACATTTACCTCATAATTTGCTATTTTATAATGTGGCTTTCTAGCTTTCCAGCCTGCTACCTCATTGATGCAAGCCCAATTCCCAACCAATGTCGAACATTTTAAGGCTTTTTTTCTTTTTTTTTCAGTACCTCACTCTAAAGAACTACTTTCTCTGTTAGCTCAGTTACCACTTGCTGCTAGAAACACATCCTGGTTTACCATTGGCTTTAGGGAGATAAGAGCTTGTTAGTCATTCATGTTGCATTCAGAAGTGCACATGCTCCGCAGGGACACAGACCCCTTCCTCTCTTGTGAGGCCTCCATCCTCCGGCTCATCAGCGTCCTCCTCATCATCTCAGAAGACAGGTGTGAGCCCTCCCATATCCAGCACTTGGCCTGACACACACACGCTTATTTGTACATGGTTTGTCCAGGACGCAGGTAATGACCTCACTTAAGTGCAAGGGAAATTATAACAAATGACCCAACAGAGTAGGTGGTGAGGAAATGAGGTAGGTTTGGGTGAACACGTCCCAGTCCACCAATAAAGCCCATTTAATTATTTTGGACTGATATTGTTGTTATTATAGCTTTTCCATAGCCACAGTAGCAAATGACTCAAAATGGAATGAGGGGAACCAGATTCTAGGACATTTCTTGTCTGCACGGTCCATTTCTCTAAGTTCAGTTAAAGAACTGCCATTTGTTATGTGACTCATCGAAATCAGAGAGAAAAGCGTCATGCCTTAATGTGAATGTGAGTTCTCATTTAAATTCTGTTACTAATATCAAGCCAGGTACTCGTTCAGAGTATTTATTCATGAGCAGTAACACATCATGCAGCTTTTGAGAAGATGCAGTTATAAAGCAAATTTGCCCATATCTACCATGTTCAGGCATTTCTTTAATGCACTGCAAAGCACCTGACTTAAATTCACCTCATTTCCAAATCCTGGGGTTGAAGAAGACCCCTTGGCTTCTACTGTATGAGCTCTATGACAACCTGGATGGCAGAAATTTGAGCACAAAATATTCATACTCTTCTAATTTCCATAATAACTTCAGATTCATTCATGAGAAGAGGAAGCAAAAATGTTACCTGATGGTAACTTGCTATTTTGAATATCTGCATTTGTTTTCTCAACCAGTGCATAAAATGGATATTCCAGGAAGTTTTATAGACCTTTTTTTTTTCTCACAATACAAGAAAAAAGATACTGTTGAAGTATTTCTGTGGTTTTCTTTCTTAATTAAGCTGAAGGATATCCAAAATTATATAATTTAAAAGTTAGAGAATCACTCTTTAAAAAAACAAAAAAAAATGGGGCACCTGGGTGGCTCAGTGGTTGAATGTCTGGCTTCGGCTCAGATCATGATCCCAGAGTCCTGAGATCGAGTCTAGCATCTGGCTCCCCACAGGGGGCCTGATTCTCCCTCTGCCTGTGTCTCTGTTTCTCTCTGTGTCTCATGAATACATAAATAAAATCTTAAAAAATGAAAGAATGTCCTCAATAGGAAGTTTACTGGAGAATTTTTATGATTTTATGCACTCAAGCTTTATTTTTACTATCTTTCAAAATCGTTTCCCTTGTTTACACTGGATGGTATGAAATAGTTTAATCCTGGTTTTTAAGAAGACGTTGGAAAAAAAATAAGAAGACGTTGGAGGAAGGTGGTTGGTGGATGGAGAAACTGAATAAAAAGATAAAATTGATTCACTAACTCATGATTTTTTGCTGCTGTTATTTTATGAGACTTCACAGACAGTGTCATTCCTCCTCCATTGCTGACATGATGGGTGTTACTGGTCACAAAATGCCAAGAGTGGGCAATTCTTGACCAGAGGCCCCCATTCAGGGTTTCCCCATGTTGGGGGGCATCAAAATTTTTCAACTATTAGTTGAGAATTATTTTTCCCCCATTCTTACATAGGAAGGAAAATTTTTTTTCCTGTTCCAGGAAGAAAATTCAGATTTAAGCACACTGACACTAAGGTCTATAAAGATAAACAGGGCCACTTTGAGTGACAGTCAGCAAAGGCTATATGAGTAGGCATAAGGAAATAATTTTTCCAGTAATTTGGCATTCAAGTCCTTATTTGATCACTATTCTTGACTTCAGAAAATGGTACTGAAGAAGAAAAGAAGAAATACAAACAGGAAATTACAGAGTAGAATGCAAATTGAGAATATAACAGATAAAAATACAGGAACTGGACAAACATTTGAAAGTAATTGGAATTATTGTACATTTTCACATATTAAGCTGATCTGAGAAAAATATTTCTGAAATATTTAATGGAAAATCAGTCACATTTTTTAACATTTTAGGGCATCGATGGAGTAACGTTTTTGCTTAGACTACCCGGTTCAACTTATAAAAACATAAATGATAGAAGTAAGCCAATACGGAATGTCTGAGTAGTTGGTTAAATTCTATTCATTTTATTGCATTTGCAAGGATGGAGCCTTAAAGCCTTGCTCGGGACCCCCCTGATTTCATGCCATATGTTAAATTTCATTTAGTTACTAAAAGCCTTTTTTCTCCGTCTGTTATTCTGATATTCTGTTCAGCTTTGGCTCTCATCAGAAGGTAGTTTAGAAGCAGGAAGTGAGTGGTTGTCTTCAAATAAGCTGCATGACAGAAATAAGAAGTAACTATCACTACTGAAGCAAGAAGTAGTTAGCAATTACTGGAAATTAAAATGATATTAGTCCATTCAGTGTAATTCAAAAACTCCAATGTCCATGAGTATATCCTTGTATCCCTGAAAAATTATATATGATTTAATGGTGATCCAGAGAAATCAAGAAGTATTAATGTCAGACCAATATAAAGTTTAATAAAGAAAAGTCCTGGGGATCCCTGGGTGGCTCAGCGATTTGGCACCTACCTTTGGCCCAGGGCACGATCCTGGAGTCCAGGGATCGAGTCCCATGTCCGGCTGCCTGCTTCTTCCTCCGCCTGTGTCTCTGCCCTTCTCTCTCTCTCTCTCTCTGTGTGTCTCTCATGAATGAATAAAATATTTTTTAAAAAAATAAAAAATAAAGAAAAGTCCTATTTTCATCCAAATGGATTTCACGTTTTAAAGATCTCACCACGTATGGAAAGAACACTATTCATAAAAGATCATTACTCAATGACGTTTTCCTCCAAAGAGGTGTTTCACTATTTTAGTTGCATTTTTTTTTTTTAAATGTGACCAATCTTGTAGCATTATACAAGAGGAACAGCTCAGGAAACCTATTCTTTCTCTTTCTTTCTTTCTTTCTTTCTTTCTTTCTTTCTTTCTTTCTTTCTTTCTTTCTTTCTTTCTTTCTTTCTTTCTTCTTCTTCTTCTTCTTCTTCTTCTTCTTTTCTTTCTTTCTTTCTTTCTTTCTTTCTTTCTTTCTTTCTTCCTTTCTTTCTTTCTTTCTAGTTCTGTTTAAGTCATAATTTGCTGTTGTGAAATTTAGCAGTCTTTATAGTACGTGTATAAAACTACTTAGAGCAGTTAGTTTGAGTTAGATTGTATTCAAAATTAAATGTTTTAGAATTCATTAAATTAATTCATTAAATTAGAATTCATTCATTCATTTAATTCATAAATTCTATTTATGGCATTTTATTACTACTGTCGTCTAAATTTATCCTGTTGCTCAGTACTATATAATAGGTGTCACAAAGGGATGTCATGTTTTAGAAAAGGGAAGTAACTTTGCCAGTTCCATTGGCTAATATGTTTATTTTAATTTTTAGCTGTTGTTGGAGAGAAACACCAGTATTTCTGACTTATCACATAGACGAGGCCTCATTCCCTTGATCAATGTTCTTATTTTCACTTGTTTCAAGATGTACTCAGGTGTCTATTTTTCTACATCGGTGGATCACACTTTCTTAATATGTTTTTCGCCACAGGATTTTTGAAAGTGTGTTGTCAGACAGTTGATAAAACAATAAACTCGGGCTATTCCTGTAGCTGCTGCACCATTTGAGATATTGCTTGATTTTTCTACCTTTCCTTTTGTCCCCATTTGCTATAAATTGCTTCCATTTTTCTCAGTTAACTCATTACATTTTGTCATTCTCCTTTTGTTTAGTTGTTTCTTTTGTTCTCAGCTTACTGTCTCACACCATTATGTATATTTACCAAAAAAAAGGTTTCTAAATTTATGAGGTAAAGCACATTCAGAATTATGTTTCTGAATATTCTCAAATAATTCTAACGACTCCTCTTTTTATGAAACTGGTGGCACCTGACCTCTGTAATTTGTTCAAAAATGGAAACCATGGTTTGATGCTGCAATATGCTACATTTTCTAGGCTCTAAGGGATAATTTATACACCATAAAATCCATTCGTTTTATGTTTTCAATTCAATGATTTTTTTTGTAAAAATCTAGAACTGTGCAAACATGGTCACGATGAAATTTTGAAACGTTTCTATGACCCCAAAGAAAATACCCTTGTCCGTTTGCAAACACTCTCAAGCTGTACACAACCATGAATCTACTCTCTGTTTGTATACTTTGCTTTTTATGGACATTTCATGGAAGCTAATAATATGTAATCTTTTGTCTCTGAGTCCATTCACTTACCATGATATTTTGGAATTCATCCACACTGTAGCACAAATCAGTACAATTCCTTTTTTTCCTTCTAAATAGTTTTCCATTGTATGGATATACCACATTTTGTTTATCTATTCAGAAGTTGATGGGCTTATGGGCTATTTTGCTTTTTCCTGCTATGACCAATTCTACTACAAACATCCATATACAAGTATTTGTGTATGCATATGTTGTAATATGTCCTGGAGATCTTGGACTAAAATTGGGTCATATGGTAAATTAGAAAATTATGCTCAAAATTTTAAGAAACTGCTGAACTGTTTTCCAGAGTGGTTACACTCTGGTTGCATGATCCAACCAGCAATGTATGAAGCTGGCATGTAGCTGAAGTTACTTGAAAGCATAAAATCCACAGTGGTACAGTTTAAATATATTCTAGGAAATATCAGAAAGGGAGACAGAACATGAGAGATTCCTAACTCTGGGAAAGGAACTAGGGGTGGTGGAAGGGGAGGAGGGCAGAGGGTGGGGATGACTGGGTGGCTGGCACTGAGGGGGGCACTTGGCGGGATGAGCACTAGGTGTTATTCTGTATGTTGGCAAATTGAACACCAATAAAAAATAAATTTAAAATAAATAAATAAATAAATAAATAAATAAATAAATAAATAAACAAACAAACAAATTCTGGAAATCAAATGTGGGTGTTTCTAAATGGTACTCTACATCAAAACTCTCCAAAAATGTCTTAGCCTATTCACAAAAGGATTAATATTGAGTATATCACATTTTATAATAATAAGCATTTTAATGTGGCTTTATGATAATAAACATTTTAAATGTTTTGTGATGCTATTACCCATCAGCATCATCCTTTCAGCATTAATACAGTAAACACCCCATCCATTTAGGGAGAGTTTGAATGAGCAGTTCTTTCTTAGGGTCTTGCATGCAGTTACAGGCAGACGTTGGCCAGGCTGCAACCATCAGGTGGTTCATCAGGGCTCGGGATGACTCATCCCCAGAGCTGCCAGCTGGGAACTCAGCCCAGCTGTTGACTGGAGTTCCTACAGGGAGCCTCTTGTATGCGTGATTTTCTCAAAATAGTCAGACTTCTTACCTGGTTCTTGGCTTTTCCCAGAGCTAGCATCCACGTAGAGTCAGATGGAATCTGCATTGCCTTCTATGCACTCTTCATCTCCAGAGTTCTCCTGCATCGCTTCAGATCTGTTCTACTGGTTACCAGTGGGTCCCTAACATTGACCTGAATTCAGAAGAACCCACTTCTCAATGGAGAGGGGTGCCAAAGGTTTAGGAACACTTTTTTTTTAAGTATTTAATTTATTTATTTGAGAGAGAGAGAGAGAGAGGAGTACCAGCCGGGGGGTGGGTGGGGAAAGTCAGAGGGAGAGGGAGAAGCAGGCTCCCTGCTGAGCCTGGAGCCTCCCAATGTGGGGTTTGATCCCAGGACCCTGAGATCACGACCTGAGCCAAAGGCAGATGCCTCACCGAGCAAAGCCACCCAGGTGCCCTGGTTTTGGAAACATTTTTTTTAAAGATTTTATTTATTTATTCATGAGAGACACACACAGAGAGAAAGAGGCAGAGACACAGGCAGAGGGAGAAGCAGGCTCCATGCAGGGAGCCTGATGTGGGACTTGACCCTGGGACTCCAGGACCACGTCCTGGGCCAAAGGCAGATGCTTAACCGCTGAACCATCCAGGGATCCCCTGGAAACATTTTAAAACTGACTCATACATACTAATTTAAAGTGCGCTAAGTGCTCTGGAACATGTAAAAGGTGCAGTTAGTAGAACAGGAGCTTGGTTTAGACCCTGGGTCAAGGAATTCTTTTCAGAGAAGGTGGTCTATTAGCAGCCCTAAATTATGAGCATGACTTAGAAGAGCAGAGTCGGAAGATCGTTTTCCAGGAACGTGTAAAATCTGAAACAGGAAAGAGGGCCATCGGAGGAAGGCCAGTGTGGCAGGAATTAGCAGGAACCTGGCAAGGGGCGGCCTCAGCCGAGAAGAGCGATGCTGGACCGCACCAGGCGGGACCTTTCAGGATTCTTCAGTGACTTGACCTGTTTAAATAAATTCCATGTTAAGTCACTGGAGGATTTTAAATACAGAATTGTTTTTGTTTTTATGTAAGAATGGTGGGGAGTGAGGGTAAAATTACAGGCAGTAAAAATCAGAAACTAGGATCTTTTCTGGTGGTCTCTCTCCTTTCTCTTTTCATTTACTTAAAAAGAAAAATTCACCACCATTATTGGTTGATCCATAAAAATCACAGAATTCTAGAAGTGCGTGAAAAACAGATCTTCCATTTCTACATCCATGCCACACTCAGGGCATTTGCAAGTGCTGGTTCTTCACCTTCCTGGAGCATTACTTCTCCATCACACACACACACACACACACACACACACACACACACACACGCCTGTATTTTCATACTGTTTCCAGCCCCAAGCTAAGAGCTTTGCACAGAGTAGGTGTTCCATTTATATGCAATGACTGAGAGGAAGGTATTTTCAGCATTTGCAACATTTACAACAGCACGGAGATGCGAGATGCTCAATTGCACAAATCACGCCTTTTTTTTCTTTTTGACATTTGAGGTAGTTATCAGTATGTGCCCTAGTAGATGTTCAAAATACATGTGTTGGATAAATTATTTTATTGCCTATTTCTATCAAATTTGCATGGATTGCCTACTTTGAGCCAAGTTTTACAGGAGGGATTTCAACGTCATTATCCCGTTTATTACTCATGCAATATTAACAGGTATTAGCTATAATTTATAGATAATAACACTGGGCTCAGTAGGTTAAACGAATTGTCTATTGTAATAGTGCTAGCAAGACAGTATTGGAACTTGTGTCTGATAATAATTTTTGGTACATTTTATCGAGTACTGGCTATTTTGTATTATAGCAAATCTTGTTATGTCAATCATATGTCATATTTCATTAAATATGAAATGAAACCCTCAGATTAGGAACCGGGCCTGACACATATTTAGATTTATACTTTCTCTCTAAGAAGTACAATTCAATAGTTTTATACTTGGACATGTGACACAAGTATTTCCAAGTTTTGTTACAATTTATTCATTCTATAGATATTTACTGAGCCCCTACTATGGGTCAGAAATCAGACACTTTATGCAGCACTGGGAAAATAGCAGTAACTAACATAGATAAACTCCCCATTTTCCCTAATCGTTAGGGAGAGGCAAAAATCAAATTCTTATTAAATCAACTTTAGAAAACACATCTCTAGGATACAAAAATAATTTTAAAAGTGTATAAATAGAATGATCATTTAAAAATGAAACCAAAAAAATAAAAAAATAAAATAAAATAAAATAAAATAAAAATGAAACCATTGATACAATTGTTCAATATGTTTTTGTTTCTTAGTCTTAATTTTTTTCATTTTCGTGAATTTAACAGGCTACTCTCAGTAGAACAAGTAAACTTTGGTGGTAGGACTGGAGCTTCGTCTTGTTGGGGATATTTGAGATCTTTCTGAAATACACCAGTCAGCAATGGGATTGACAGCAAAATCCTCTGGGGCTTTGGAAGCCACAGATGTCTGCGACAGACACCGGATCTACCCTTCCTGTTTCAAAAATGAAATATGAGGTGGCTTGGATTTCATGAATTTGCATTTTTGTAAAATCCGCAACGGGAAGATAGAGTCAAGAATAACTGATCACTTACTAACACGGTCCAAGACCCTTTATCCAAACTCCAAGGGTCAAAAAGAAACCTAGGAAGTAAAGGGCAAAGACAAAACAGGGTTAGAGTCATTAGGGAAATTCTTTTAGAGTCCTGATGTCAAGAGACTTCACGTAGGAGAGTAATTTGACTTCTCAACCTCATTTCAGAATAGCACATTTGGCATAAATGTGTGTGAAACCCAGAAACCACTTCTTCCCCAGGTATGGCAGGAAGCGAGGACTTAAGTAGATCTTTCTTTCTTTTCTTTCTTTTTTTTTTTTAAGTAGATCTTTCCTGGAGTTCCATATTCTGTAGGAAATGTTCATGAAGATTTCAATTGCTCAGGCTTTAACAGGCGAGGTGCGGCAGGAATCTAGATGCCTGTGAGATCCATAGGAGGCTGGAGGAGAGAAGCGGGCAGGTGCACAAGAGTTGGCCTGAAGGACTAGTGGGCCAGCAGAGGAGGTAAACAGAATTGCACATTTTTAAAAAAAATACTCTTAAGGCATTTATTTATTAAAACCTTCTCTGCCAAGATTTCACATTAGCTTAAAATTCAAATCAGTCTTTACGTTTCTCTACTGAGGACTCCACCTCAGTGTATGTCATAAAAGCACCTTCTCCAGCAGTGAGTGTTCCCAGCATCCACACAGTGAGCCCCATGGTCAGCCTCTCTGTTCCCCAGGTGACCCAACTAGATGTTAATATTGCTCTGCTACAGGGTAAAAGCTCCTAACTCAAACTCATTGGAATGCCTGCCACTCAACCATTAAATTCAAGATCTCTATGGTAAATTGAAACTGGGAAGAAACACAATGAATTAAGGGAGACAGCCTGTTTGCTAATTTGCTTTATTCATCTACTTCATGGGATTTCTAGAACTTTATGATGTGTTAACAGCTCTCATGAACAGTTCACACAGCCATGATCGCGTAGCTGGCTTATAATTCCTGGTAGCTCATATGCCGTCTCCTTTGGCAATGAGGGGGCCCATACACCGCGCAAATGGATCCATCTGACCAGCTGCTGCGTCGTTCACAGTTCTACGTCCTGTGCAGCCTTTTACTTGGCTCCAAGAACACCACATGGGCATCCTCAGAACAGATGTCCAAGAGCACGGCCCCCCCCTTCTTCTTTCTCTCCCCTTCTTTTTTCCCCTCTCATCTTTATCTCTTTAAACTAAAGATAATTGTACTGGTAATTGCTCTGGAAGGATCCATGGGAAATTGATACTCTGAAGCACACGGTGCTTCCCTGGCGATTTCCTATCTAATTATTTATTTATTTATTTATTTATTTATTTATTTATTTATTTTTCCTGTCTAGTTTTAAACGTGCTTTCAACACATGGGATTAAGAAGGTATTACTCAACAGATTACAACCACAAGTCACCCATTAGTTCACTTACTCACTTACATGCTCATTCCTTCAATATTATCTACTGTGTCCCAAGAACTCTACCAGGTGGAAGTGCATTGTTTCTTTCACCAATTCTACGAGGAGTCATCAGTCACTCATAAAATAGTTTAAATATGTTTACCCAGCGTTTCTAATAATACAACCTTAGTATTCCCTAAACTGGATAATTATGTTAGTTTTCATCGTGAAATTCATCCTAGTATTTTGGTATTTGGGAGATAATTCGGAGAGGGGACTAATATCATTTACTGCAGAGGAAATCATATCTGTGTCAATAAAACCAGACCTATCATTGATCATTTGCCCAATCACATTAAATCGCTCTATTTTGCTAAGCATTTTGTATGTTTTTGTGAATTATTATTCACTTTGTTTACACAAAATCTTTTCTGTGTTATGCTCTCAAAGAATATGAGGTATATAAGGTGTTCACAGTTTAGTGGGAAGAGAACTGGCTTTCCTTCTGGTCTCAGGTCCCGATTCTAACCAACCCCCCGCCTCTGACCTCAGCTTCCTGGTTGGTTTAATGAAGGGCAAAGTCTAAGTTCCTTTCAGCAGCAGAATTCTATGATTTTAAGGATATCTAGCTAAACAGGAATCAGGCATTCGACACTCATTCGCTGCCCGTCCTTACGATATATCATTATGCATTCACAGGGAGTTTCAGCAAATTTAAGCTTGAATAATCCTCCATCTTAGTCTCTGAAATAAAAGCAATTAGAGTTGAAAATGTGTAATCATTTGGAGCTTTTAAGATTCACTTGTAGCAAACCTAAACACTCATCCTTTTTTTTTTTTTTAATCAGCAAACTTAGTTAATAGGCTCCAAAGCCACATGTCAATGCAAAGAAAATAATACCTATTTCAATTACTACTTTGATAAGTACGAGATAAACACTCAATGATCGGTTCCCCAAAGGGAGTATTATGGACTTGGAAGCTGGAGAGGAAGAGGAAGTCCCCAGAAGATGGGAATACTGCTTCAGAAGCCCTTCACGAGGTGCACCCGAGTGTGGTTTTCACATGGTTTTAATTACGTGGGCCTTGGTTTTCTGGAACCGGACCACAGGATCATTTATAAATGACTTATAAGTGGCATTTATAAAGTATTTGGAGGTTTTCAAGTACTTTTCTTCACATACCCTTTGAGTTTCATGATTCAAAGTGGTGAAAAGTCACAGTAACCCACATTCCTGGAGCACTCAACACGTAGGTACTTACGTCATAGGACAGTCACAAAACGTCTGGGGAGGTCGACAATACTGTGGTCACTCCACTGATGATGGGATGGAGATGCTGACCGGTCACATCCCTCGTCTGAAGTGACGTGATTAGGGGGGGTCCATGGAGCCCAGAATCCAATCCACCTCTGCCATATGCGCAGCAGCCATAGGACACTGCCCATAGGCCGGCAGCGATCCTGTTCGAGATGAGACAAGTCAGTGGGAGTTATAATTTACACCACCACACAATTTTTTTAAGATTTTTTATTTATGTATATCAGAGAGAGAAAGAGGCAGAGACACAGGCAGAGGGAGAAGCAGGCTCCATGCTGGGAGCCTGATGTGGGACCCGATCCCAGGACTCCAGGATCAGGCCCTGGGCCAAAGGCAGATGCCAAACCACTGAGCCACCCAAGGATCCCCGACCACACAATTTTGAAGCATTATTTACAACTGAGACAACTGAGACCTGGGAGTCTGAAGGTCACACAGATGTTTGTCTTGGCAGTTAGGACCGGTTTTTAATCCCTCCTGGTTCTAAGCTCATTGCTATCTTTAGGGCTTCTCCTTGTCTTCCTCAGAGATCAAAACAATGAAATAAATAGATAGGGATCCCAGATCCTGCTGAAATAATCTCCATCCCTGGTGCCTAACATAGCTGATGCTCTTCACAAGCTCATTGTCTCCATCTAAAACCTGTCCTCAGGTACGTCCACTCACCTCTCTGCTCCACCAACCAAACCAGCTTCCAAGCCAAGAGGGGTCGGGGACTAGGGTTTCTATGGTAGTTAATAAATAAGGTCCTACTGACTCATACTCAGCAAACATCTCTACTTTAGGTCAAATGTCTATCTTTCTTGCACTTAGAGCAGAGCAGAGGGACTGGAATGTGCAGCTGGCCCGCCGAGAGAGGCGCTGGGATGCCTTCCGTGATACAAACTTGGAAGTCTCCGCCACTGCAGTGGGAGCTCAGGCTTCCAGGGCTGCTTTGACCCCGGGCAGGCTTGAAGTTTCAGGAGTCAGATATCCCACGTGAAGGTGATGGGTTTCATCCCGGGCTGGGTCACCAATCTCCAGTGCCCGGCACTGGGCTTGTCACGCAGTGGGGGCTTCCCACACCCTGGTTCAGCGAGTGAAGGAAGGCCGCATGCTCAACTGTCTGCCCTTCTGACATCCATCTCTTCCTCTTACAGAATGTGGGGGGCGGAGGGGCACCTGGGTGGCTCCCTGGGTTGAGCAGTGACTTTTGATTTCAGCTCAGGTCATGAGCTCATGGGTCAAGCATTGGGCTCGACACTGGGTGGGAGTCTGCTGGAGATTCTCCTCCCCCCTCCCTGCCCCCTCCCTTCAGATAAATAAATCTTTTTAAAAAGGTAGCATAGGGGATCCCTGGGTGGCGCAGCGGTTTGGCGCCTGCCTTTGGCCCAGGGCCTGATCCTGGAGACCCGGGATCGAATCCCACATCAGGCTCCTGGTGCATGGAGCCTGCTTCTCTCTCTGCCTCCCTCTCTCTCTCTCTCTCTGTGACTATCATAAATAAATAAAAATTTAAAAAAAATAAAAAATAAAAAAATAAAAAGGTAGCATAAGGGATCCCTGGGTGGCGCAGTGGTTTAGCACCTGCCTTTGGCCCAGGGCCTGATCCTGGAGACCCAGGATCGAATCCCACGTCGGGCTCCCGGTGTATGGAGCCTGCTTCTCCCTCTGCCTATGTCTCTGCCTCTCTCACTCTCTCTGTGTGTGACTATCATAAATAAATAAAAATTTAAAAAAATAAAAAAAAATAAAAAAAAGGTAGCATAAGCCCCCAAATGGGATACATCAGCCTGAGGTCCTTAAGTTATCTTAAAGAACAGATCGATTAATCAGTAACGAGATATGCAGCGGGTCCCCCTCACTGCACCGGCTGCTCGGCCTGGGGATACAGTTGCGGGGCTGCAGGAAGGGCTCTGCTTGCTTGAGGCAGTGGCTCCCTAACATTTCAAGAGACTTTCTGTACTCCTGCCCCAAAACCCTTAGACAACTGGGTTGGGCCATGGGTTTTGCTGATTCCCACACGAATGTGATGTGCTACGATTTCAGGATAAAGGCTTATTTTCCAAAAGGTGCTGGTCGATCCTATTCCTAGATCAGTGTTACAGGGTCTTGGGGAAAAACAAGATTTTTGAGGTCACCGAGGAGAGAGACAAGATTCATAGGAGCAGGAGCGCGATTTAATTTCCATTTCATGTGGGTTTGCTTAATTTTAACATTTCTCTTGTGACTGTTTCCTCTCTCCGTGTCCTAAGGGACGCTGACCTTTTATTTTTATATGCGGCGTCACAACATAGCCCACCTTCCTCACCGGAGGGGTCACAGCTGATAAAGCAAGGCTGCTTCAACACACTCAGCCTGGAATGTCTCAAAACAGATGTTTAGGGACCCCTGGGTGGCTCAGCGGTCGAGCGCCTGCCTTCAGCCCAGGGCGTGATCCTGGAGTCCTGGGATCGAGTCCCACGTCGGGCTCCCTGCAGGGAGCCTGCTTCTCCCTCTGCCTGGGTCTCTGCCTCTCTCTCTCTCTGTCTGTGTCTCTCGTGAATAAATAACTAAAATGTTTATTAAAAACAAAACAAAGTAAAAACACCGTTAGACTATTAAGGAATTCTCCGAGCCGAATTCATCCAACGGGTCATCCAAAGAATGCGGATGCATCGGTGGATTTGTGATGACCCGAAGAGTCTTTAGACAAAAAAAAAGTCAATAACTAAATCTTAACTGCGTCTCCAAGACTGACTGGGACGTTAGTCAGGTTCTCTAGACAAACGGAACCGATAGGATTGAGGTAGAAGAAGAGACTTCTTGTAAGCAATTTGGCTCCTCCGACCCTGGAGGCTGAGAAATCCTGTCTGCTGGGGGCACACCCGCAGGGCCGGGGCTGTGATGCTGGTGCCAAGGCCTGAGAACCGGGGGGACCACAACTGGGTGAAGACCGTGACCTCCGCTCCAGTACTGTGGCCAAAGTTGGACGGATCTCTCCCTCTTCTGCTTTGGCTCCGTTAGGCCTTCGGTGGACTGGATGGCGCCCACCGCATCCGAGGACAGTCTGCCCTCCTGAGCCACAGATTCACATGCCAACCTCACCTGCGAGCGCTCCTGCACCCCCCCACCAGAGGTGTGTGGTCTGGGCACCCCGGCCGGTCAAGGTGACGCACACAGGCCAGGGTCACATCCAGTGCCTGGTCTGGCAAAGTGAACACATCAGTGTATCTTGGATGAGAGGTCAAATGTGAGTGAAGAGGCAGGAATCTGGGAGTCTGGAGGTGAGGCTTCCATCAAGGTGGTGATCAAGGCCTACGTGATCTCAAGGCTTGGGTTATGGAGGGGGGGCTGCCAAGCTTACTCTCCTGGCTTCGGGCAGGACACGGGCCCTCGTTCATGGCCTTGGCGACGTGAGCTCCTCCGTGGGAGGACTCCTCACCCCATGCCAGCTTGCTGCCTCCAGAGCAGAAGCCGTGGCCCGTCCGTAACTCAGTCCTGGAAGCCACACCATTGCTTCCCCAGCAGCCTGTCCTCATGGAAAGATGACGCAGGGTGTGGACACTGGGCGGTGGGGGTCACTGGTGGCTTAGCACCCCCCCTGCTCCCTGGATCCTCACTGTGGGCCGAGAGGTGATGGAGCCAGGTCTGCCCGCATCGTGCGCTGGTCCCCAGGTCCCGGGTGGCCAGACACCCTCCTCGTGGCACAGGTGCTTCACGGAAAGAGCGCTCCTTTTGCCAGAAGAACAGGGAAGGCCCTGGGGAGGTGGAGACTGCTGCTGGGACAGGCCCCCAAGGGGGCTGTTTGTCTGGGAGGCTGCGCATCGGGAGAGGGGCCCTGTGGCCCGATGGTCTTGGGCTGCCACTTGACCTCTTGGGTAGCAAGATGCCTGCCAGACTCAGTGGCTGTGAAAATGCAACTTTGGAGATGTGCAGAAGCCACTGTGCAGGAGGAAATGCTGCTAAAAACAGGCTGAGTGTGAGAAGCAGTAAAACACATTGCACGAGGGGCTTCGGGGAAAATGCTCGGTCGGAACCAGGCAATCTTCACCGAAGCACCAGTTTTTAAGAGCCTCTGTTCGCCCATCTCTCTCCTAAATCTGAATATTGCACAGCCCGAGGTGGGCGGGCGGGCGGGTGGGGATCTGTGTTTTCCTAGATCTGCTCTGTCGTCACGCGTGCGCCCCATGTCCTAGCTGGGGTAGTTGTGCTGTGTCCCCGCGCAGGCTCCCCAGCCCCTGCTCTCCCCATGGGGGGACTGTGGGCATCTTGAATTACCTGCTGCACTTAGATATGAAAACAGCAGCAAAGTCAGGAAATTTGACGGGATATACAAAAGATTAAAAATAAAAATAAATAAAAATTTAAAAATAATTAAATTTATTTATTAATTTTAATAAATTAAAATTAATAAATAAAAATTAAAATTTCGTTTGTGGAAAGGCAAATATCTCAACTCTTGATTTTTTTTGTTACCTCGACTACATTGCAAAAGGAGTGATATCTGGACAACGCTGAACAAATGTATCATTTGGTTGATTTCAAAGTATTTTTGGAAGACCCATGATGCGCCATAAAATAGTGAGCAAAACCCTGTGCCCTTTGGGAACTCGGAGTCCGGCTCCGTGGGGAGCACAGCGTGTGCATGTAACAAACGGCAATCAAAATAAAATTAGAGCAGTAATTGTGAGAGGATCAAGGAGCCTGAGACCCGACAATGAGGAAAAGTCAGGAAAAAGCCATACGCCCTCCCAAACCAGACTTCCAGGCATAGGTGGCTAAGAGGGGGTAGAGGGACAGGACTCGGTGGTTCGGGTGGAGGGGGAGGCAGCAGACAGGGGCCGCCGCAGGAAGGGCGAGGGACGGGTGCCAAGAAGGTGGGCAAGGGTGGCGCCGGGGAAGGCCCACGGAAGGGCCCGGCAGTGGACAGGATACGGCTGAGGGTGTGATCTCAGCCACGAGCGGCCCAGGGAAGGATGGAGAGGGGAGGCAGGTGCACGTGGCTCTGTTTCCCCAAAGTGGAGGGAAGGCAGGGCCGACGAGGAGAGGCTCTGGCCACAAACACGAACACCCCTCGCATGACGCCCGGCCGTTGTCTGGCCACTGCAAGGACACGAGCACGGGCACAGCTGCATTTGCCAAGTGGGAGAGAGAGAAGTGTCCGGGTCCCCTTACGGGAGTGGACTGAAACTATACCCCGAGGAAGACCCTGCATTTGCTCAGGGGGTCAGGTAGGGGGAGATGTTTTCGCCAGCTGGGGCCTATATAGTCACACTGGGTAAAGACGGGGAGGAGGTCACAGGGCATTGGGGGGGCAGTGCATTAACCCCCATGGGAGCCAATACCATCAGTGTAACTGGACCTTAGAAGATTTCACCTCTTACCCCAGAAAGATGGCAAGGGGATTGAGGCAGGGTTCAAGGAAAGGAGCATGAAACCCAGAAGACTCAGAATGAAGGCCTATATTGAGAGTGCGCTCGGGCCCCAATTGTTAGATATTTCTTGTGGTTCAGGCATATACAAACTTATATGTTTATAAATTTATCTGGGGGAGCCCTGGTGGCACAGCGGTTGAGCTCCTGCCTTCAGCCCAGGGCATGACCCCGGCGTCCTGGGATTGAGTCTCACGTCGGGCTCCCTGCATGGAGCCTGCTTCTCCCTCTGCCTGTGTCTCTGCCCCTCTCTATCTCTCTCTCTCTGTCTCTCATGCATAAATAAATAAAATCATAAAAAAAAAGAAATAAAAATTTATCTGGGCCAGTGATATCCCAGAGCACGCGACAAAAGCAAAATGAAAACGTTGCTGTGGCGTGAGCCGGTCTGCACCAGTCACGCAGGAGGAGAGAAGGCCCGCTCCAGACAAGCTCCGAGGGAGACACGAGCTAACAGACGATGAGATGCCATCTACTTACTACATCAGCAAAACCTAGCTACGAGCACCTGCCCCATGGCCCTCGCGGGTGCTGCGGGGTCACCCTGCTGTCCGTGCACCTGATGCAACGACCTGGGCGTCTCGGGGAGACTCCTAATAAACAGGAGCTTTCCTCGTGACACACTCGCCCTGTGACTCAGGACACATTTTTATAGGTCCTGAGTCACAGGACCGTCTCAGATGTGAACACCATCCTGTGCTTGTAAATACTCTACCGCACTGACCCTGATCCGTCGTCCTCGAAATCGAACTTGGCAACTGCCATCGTTTTCCCTCTAACAACGCCTTTCCCAAGAGGGTCTGTGACCTTCAGATGAATGAATATTCCCCTACCTATGAGCCTGCGTTACCAGTGCCCCGGCCACGTCTGGGCGTACTGATGGTTTGAGGTAGAGACAGGTTGCGCTCCCACTGTGCTCCTGCGGCAAGACACTCCTACTCCCACCTTGCCCCACATGGAGTTGTTATGCAGCTCAAGTGGATGAAAGGTGTGGAGGCATTCCGAAGACTGAGAGCCGTGTAAACCCCGGGGGATTGCTGTTTACCCATTTTTGGGTGCTTTACAAAGCTGATCCATCTTTCTAAGAGTAGATGATGGGGCGCTGGGAGGGGCTGGGAGCTAAACAACTGGCCCAGTTTGAAAGAGAGATTCAGGGATCCCTGGGTGGCGCAGCGGTTTGGCGCCTGCCTTTGGCCCAGGGCACGATCCTGGAGACCCGGGATCGAATCCCACATCGGGCTCCCGGTGCATGGAGCCTGCTTCTCCCTCTGCCTGCTTCTCTGCCTCTCTCTCTCTCTCTCTCTGTGTGTGTGACTATCATAAATAAATAAAAAATTAAAAAAAAAAGAGAAAGATTCACCATCTCAAATGACAATCACTTGACCGTCATAACTGTCAAATAGACTGAGACTGTCCTTCCAACTCATGGTGAAGATGTTCAGGGAAATGCATGCACCCCCCCCCGCCCCCCCGCCATCCTCTCACAGGTCAAGGCTACCACAAATACAAAGACAAGCCTCCATGTGGGTGACAGGAGTGCCACAAAAGCTAGCAATGCCGTCCAAAATACTTTCAGTCGAGTAACGTGGGGCTGTCCGTTTCTCCAGAGCTTTTATCTGCAAGGCCATCGTCACCATCAGAACGGGCTGTGGGTGCAAGCACCGCTTCCTTTGCCCGGGGGTGCTCCCGACGGCCGCGGGCAGGCTGGCTCGAGGCCCCCATCTGTCGCAGCCCGCACGCCTGAGCGCTTCCTTGAGTGGCAGGCACACATTGCTCAGAAAGGGCAACGCAAAACCAGCTTTCCGATTTCAATAACTGAGGTCGGTCTGACATTTAGAGACAGTGGGCTTGTTGACGATGTGTCTGCATACTTTTGCATGATTTTAAATGCTAAATAAGTCGCTAGGCAAACAGAAAATAAAAGCTGGGCAAAAATAAAATTTTCTGCCTGACTGAAGAGAATGATGAAGATGCATACTTTCATTCTTCTAGATCGTATTTAAAGATTTGCTTTAATTAAGATAAGGTAAAGGGGAAGACAAAATAACGACATTTTATTTTATTTATTTATTTTTCTTTAAATCACAACATTTTAAAAGATATTTCCAAGCCCTGAAAACATAGGCGATCCGAGGTCACTTTGTGTTTCATTTCTAATCTTTTCGGGAAGTTTTCTCTTTGTGTTATTGTGTCTCCAGACTTGGGAGCCTCAAGACAAACATATGAATGAGACCTCTCTTCTTCAGTGGCCCCCCACCGCTTCCCGTCCCTGCCCAGTCACCCTGTCTGTGACTCTGGGCCTCAAAAGGCCTGCTGCCCTGATGCACACACACCCCGTGGACCTGGCTCCTCGCACCCCCCACCCCCGTGCCTCTGACCCTCTTTGTTCTCTCCCTTGACATGTCCAGTGCTCACCAGTTTGGTCAATCACCAGCAAAGCAGCATTACCTCTGTTTGGAGCTTCAGTCAGCGTGGAAAATTGATGTAAGGAACTGATTTCTGATACTGATTATATAAAATAAAGGATCACACTGGTAACAAAACAGCTCCACGACATTTTAATCAATATGTGATATCACACACAAAAAGGAAAAGAATGAAATTCCAGGGCAGACCTGCCCTACGACCCAGCAATTGCACTGCTGGGGATTGACCCCAAAGATACAGATGCAATGAAACGCCGGGACACCCGCACCCCGATGTTTCTAGCAGCAATGTCCACAATAGCCAAACTGTGGAAGGAGCCTCGGTGTCCATCGAAAGATGAATGGATGAAGAAGATGTGGTCTATGGATACAGTGGAATATTCCTCAGCCATTAGAAACGACAAATACCCACCATTTGCTTCAACGTGGATGGACCTGGAGGGTATTATGCTGAGTGAAGTAAGTCAGTCGGAGAAGGACAAACATTGTATGGTCTCATTCATTTGGGGAATATAAAAAATAGTGAAAGGGAATAAAGGGGAAAGGAGAAAAACTAAGTGGGAAATATCAGAAAGGGAGACAGAACATGGGAGACTCCTAACTCTGGGAAACGAACAAGGGGTGGTGAAAAGGCAGGTGGGCGGGGGGTGGAGGTGAATGGGTGACAGGCACTGAGGTGGGCACTTGATGGGATGAGCACTGGGTGTTATTCTATATGTTGGCAAACTGAACACCAATAAAAAATAAATTTATATTAAAAAAAATTAAATTCTGGGGCACCTGGGTGGCTAAGGGGTTGAGCATCTGCCTTTGGCTCAGGTTGTGATCCTGGGGTCCTGGGATCGAGTTCCACATCCAGCTCCCCACAAGGAGCCTGCTTCTCCCTCTGCCTATGTCTCTGCCTCTCTCTGTCTTTCATGAATAAATAAATAAAATCTTTAAAAAAGAGAGAATGAAGTTAAGATAATGGGATGAGTCTACAACAGAGCTAAGAAAGTCTCATCGGATCACCATGGAGGACTTCCTAACTGCCCTGTCCCCCAACCACCCCGCTGCCTCTGTCCCGGAGGAGGGAGCCCAATCTGAAATCCACCTGTGGTTTACCTTAAGTTCTGCCATCCTGTTGTTCACCTTTGATAAAGTAGAGACCCGAAAGCTAAGAGCTCAAAACCTTACCTAAACCAGTAAGAAAGCACACACTCCAGTGAAGGCCGATGTAGCTGACCTTCGGAGAAGCATGACAAAGCAGCCCCGTGCTAACCTGCACTTACCTCATGTCTGTACTGAATTATCAGTGCAAATATTTGGGTTCCAGGCCTACCTGTTTTTAATTAGCTTAGAAAAAGTCATTTAAACACTCTAGTGATGGGTGTAATATACACATTTAATCTGTAAATAGGAGGCTGGCGTGAGTAAATTCCAAGTTCTTTATGACGCGGCACAATAACTGTTGAAGACTTTAAAAAAGCAAATATGTTCAAAATGATGATTGCATCTTATGTGAATTAAGAGTAATTCTCTTTGGCAAATATTTTAATGATACAAATAACCAAATTAATTATCTTTCTCATTATCTTAAATGTTTAGCCTAATTGTGATGGTGGAAAATCACTGGCCCTTGTTTTTTTTTTTTCTGTTACAAACCAAATATAATTTATCTAATTAAAAATAAGATCTCTACGTTCTTCTTCACAATGGCAACGCAGAGGAGGCCTCTGCAGAGATGCTTCCCGTCGAACGCAGGTGTAACTGGTGTCAAGTCCATTCAGGCTTCTATTTCAAAAATGCCATAAATCAGGTAGCTCATAAACAATGGAAATTTGCTTCTCGTAGTTCTGAATACGAAGTCCAAAGTCAAGGCAGCAGCAGGGTTGGGGTCTGCAGAGGACTGGTTCATAGCCTCGCCTTCTCACTGCGCCCCCACAGGGTGGAGGGGACAAGGGAACTCTCTTTGTCAAGGACACTAATCCCATTCATGAGGGCTCCCTCCGCATGACCTACTCACCTCCCGGAAAGCCCACCCCCTGACACCATCACATCGGGCCCTGGGAGTTCAACAAAAGGAATTTTAAGGGATACAAGCATTCAGACCACAGCAACTGGTGAAAAAAAAAAAAAAAAAGAGAAGAAAGAACACACAACGTTTCATGAAATGTTCTAAAAAACACACTGGAAACAGGGAAACATTTATTCCAGAAAACCTCCTGATACTCAGGAAGAGGACGATGGAGATTTGACAGCAGATGGGTGGAAGCAGACACCGGACTCCCTCTGCTTCTTCCAGTTCAGGGTGGGACATCTGACTTTCTCATTCCCACCAGCTCATTACCTGTCCAAGTGGTGAAAATCCAAGTGAATTTGTCCACGAGGCTGGAGGCTGCATCCTCCACCCAGACACACACACACAGCTAGAGGTGCCTGCCTGCCTCCGCCCCAGCTCATTCCCAGAACAGACTTTCCATTCTCCACAGAGTATAGACACAGGTAAGCCAAAAAGGCCAGAGATCATCACCCCTACTCTTTTAGGGTAGTAGCATCACTCAGAAAGAGGCCTTGATCGCCAGGATCAGCCTCAGATCTGTACCCCTGGGAGGGGGGAGAAACTGGCTCAAACTGGCTCTCCCCAGTTTGAGACACTGCGGGAGAAAGTGCAATTCTAAAGATACTCTCAGAAACCATGGTTTTGGTGAAAAGCAATAAAGGGGAGACCTATAGCTTTATTCGTTGATATAAGCTAAGCTCCAGAGAAATAAATTTATATTAAATAAATTTATTTTAAATTTATATTAAAATAAATTTACAGGAGAAAGTTTTCCAGAGAGAAACAGGGAAGAGGTGAGTGAGAAAGTCCTTGCGGAGACAGAACAGTCATCAAACTGGGACTTCAGAAACAACCTGTTTAAAGGAGCCGGAATGTGCCTGGATCAGTTGGTGAAGCAATTTCCGCTGGGAGGTGTTGGTGGAGACAGTAGAGCAATCGGCCATCAATTAGTCGAGCTAGAGGCTGGCTGTGGTCAGGAAGCAGACAGGGGGCCCTGCTGAAACCAGTGGCCTCGCCAGGTGACGGTGCACCCATCCGTGCTGTGCCCCCCAATGAACAACAGAAGGCTTCACACTGCTCAGAAAATAGATTTTATTAAAATGGTCCAGCCACATGCACAGGTGAACAACCATCACAAGTCCTGGGGCGGGGGTGTTAGGCAAGAATGTGCAGAAGTCCTACCTTGTCAAAATCATCCAGATTTCACCACAAAAATGGGAAAATTAGGAAGTGCGTGCGCACACACACACACACTTAACCGGGAAATAGACCTTCCTTGAGAGGGTGCAGATTTCAGACTTTAAACAACTTCAAAGCAGCTAGTACAAATATGTTGAAAGAATTAGAGGAAAAAGAAAAAAAAAAAAGAAAGAATTAGAGGAAATCATCCTAAAGGAAGCAGAGGAAGGTATGATTACAATGGCTCATCACATATACAATACCAATAAATACAGAGACATTGTATTAAAAAAAAAGGGCCAAAAACAAACAAACAAACAAACAAAAACGGGCCAAATAAAAATTACGGAATCGCAAAGCTGCAAACTGGTGCAGTCAGTCTGGAATGTTCCTCAAAAAGTTAAAGATAGAGCTACCCTGAGACCCAGCAATTGAGCTACTGGATGTAAACCCAAAGGATACAAAAATGCTGTTGCACCTGCACCCCAGGGTTTATAGCAGCAAAGTGCACAATAGCCAAATTATGGAAAGAGCCCGGATGTCCATCAACTGATAAATGGTTAAAGAAGATGTGAGAAGATAAAAAAAGATATATATATATATATATATATATATATATATATATATATATCCATCTATGAAGGTGTGAGACGCCTTTTTGTGGACGCTCAAGTAAACACACACACATATGGGCCCCTGGAATCTGGCGCTGCAAGAGGAAATCGTTAAAAGTGAGGAGGTGGTTTTTGGATTTGGGGGATGAGTGGAGACTGGGGGAGTCTTGAGGTGCAACATAAAACAGGCCCGGAGTCTTCTGAGGACTCCAACCGTAGCTAGGAGCACAGCAGAGCGAACCTCAGTCTTGGGGCACACGCAACCTGTCACGGGCAGCGTGCTGGTAGAGACAGAAACAGGGAAGGCACTTCTGGGGCAGGCTCGGGAGCACATGAAGATGTTAATAGGACCGGGGAGAAGGTGAGCCCAGCGCTGGTGGAAGAGATTGGTGCAATTTTGCCCTATGCTTGTGTGGGAGGCAAAACATACACCAGAGGAACTTGCATGTTCCGTTGCGGAGTTTCCAAACAAAGCATTGAAGGCGCAGGTGTCTTCCTTGTAATGAAATGAGAAACCAAAGAGATGAACAGAGTGAGGAAATATGAACCAAAAGGAAGGAGAAGCTGGTGATTTGGAACGTTCTTGCTCTGTCCAGATTGCACGGGACACACTCCAGTTAGAAAATCCGCCCTTGAGAAGCTCTGGAGAGCGGGCCAGCAGTGGAGCCGAGCAGTTTGCTAAAGCTGGGCGTAGGAAGGTTTTTTTCCAGGCTTACTAGGGTATAATTGACAAATAAAACCCTATATATTTATGGTGTATGATAGAATATTTTGACATATGTGAAATGGTTACAATAATCGAACTAATTAACATATCCAGCATTTCACATTGTTATTGGTGTGCGTGTGCATGTGTGTGTGTGTGCATGTGCGTGTGTGTGTGGGGGGAGAACACTGACCATCTACCATCCTAGTAAATGCAAAGCATCAGGACAGTGTCACTGATTACAGTCACCGCGCTGCACAGTAGGTCTCTGGCGATTATTCATCCCGCATAACTGACACGTTACTCCGTTAAGCCAACGACGTCCCATTTCCCCCACCTCCTGGCCCCTGGCAACCAACATTCTGCTTTCTGCCTCTTGACTTCGACTATTTGAGATTCTCTGGATAAGTGGGATGACTCAGTCTTTGCTTTTTCTTTTGCGTGACTTATTTCAGTCGGTATAATGCCATTCAGGTTCATCTATGTTGGTGAAATCACAGGAGTCCCTTCTTTTTTTTTTTTTTTTAAGGCTAAATAATATTCACACACAGACACTCAGCTGGGTTCCTTCCACACCTTGGATATTGTGAATATTATTGCAATAAACATAGGGGTGCAGTTACCTCTTGAAGACCTTGATTTCGCTTCCTCTGACATATGCCCAGAGGTGAGTACGCCCAGAGGTGAGATCTGCTGGATCCTATGGTGGGACACAGTGAAAGCAAGAACACACAAATGGGGTTGCATCAGACTAAGGAGCTTCTGTGCAGCAAAGCAAATACTCAACAGGGTAAAGAGACAACCCATGGACATTTGTATGGCTGTAGTCACCTTTCCGAAATCCAATGGGATTTTCTTTCAGAAATTTACTCAGATTTTCCCCAATGTGTGTATGATTCTATTTCTATGAAAGGCAAATCTATGGCACAGAGGTAACTGCCTGGGTCTGGGAAGGATAAGGTGGTTGGCAGGTGCGGGGTATAGCTCAAAGGTACAGGGTTTATTTTGAGGGTGACAGGAACATTTTAAGGTTGATTGCAGTGAAAATGTCACAATTCTGTGAATATACTGGAACCATTGAATTGTACAGTTTGAACAAAGAATATAGTATGTGATAATAACCACAAAACCCCCCATTTCTAGAAGAAATAACACCCCACAAGTCAAGGCATCCTATAACTCCATCTTGATATTACATTTTATGCCCTGTTTGGGCTCTCACTTAATTTATATAATTCCTTCTTTGCTTTTTTATGACTGAATGCCGTAGCATCACGTTGCAGCCACTGTTCTCAAAAATTATAATCCATTAGTAAACTTCAAAAACTTAAGTGATTGGCTCTGTATTCACTGAATATTTGATTTAAAACCTTCGGCCAATTTTTTGAGCACAAAGTAACTAAAATTATAGTATTATTTACAAAAAAAGAGCTCAACATCATCGTAGGACAATTATACTGATTATATTGATTTACAATTATACCCTCAAAGGTTGAAAGGATGGCGAAGGCAACTGATGGGGGACGACCAGTAGATGGGCGTATGTGCGCTTCCGCAGTTCCTGTGCTATGTGAAGGTATCATCGAATGTCATAGTAAAATTAACCTTTGTTTAACTCAGACATTTTAACTCAGACTATGGCTTCCACTTTGATTTACATCATGGCTTGATATAATTCTGTGTGTGCACAGTCCACTCCAAGCAGGGCTGTCATCCTAAGTGTCTTAATTTCCTATGAACATTTTAAGATTTTATTTATTTATTCATGAGAGACACAGAGAGAAAGAGAGAGAGGCAGAGACACAGGCAGAGGGAGAAGCAGCCCCCATGCAGGGAGCCTGACGTGGGACTCGATCCCAGGAGCCCAGGATCACACCCTAGTCCGAAGGCAGACGCTCAACTACTGAGCCCCTCAGGTGTCCCCTATGAACACTTTTAACCACAATATTGTGCTCTACCCCAAACTGAATTTTTTTTGTCAGAAAATTATCTCCCCCACCAAATATTGAACTTTTAAATGAATTTACAAAAGACCCATAATTATGCCAAGTGTTTACCTTTATTGGCATCAGCTTCTTCTTCTTTTTTTTTTTTTTTTTTTTTTTTTTGGCATTAGCTTCTAAAACTTGCCTTGATTGGTATCACAGAATGGAACCTTCAGTTGGAGATAACCTATTCAAAGCACCTGTTGACACTGACCTAAATCAAGCATAATTTAAATGTCTAGATAGTTCTTCCAATGGTGCTGGCACATTAAAAGCTATCATCCCACTGGTCTTTGGACACAGGAGCTGTCACTTTTTTGTCTCAATGAAGTCAGGCTTCTTAGAATTATGGTAAACCCAGGTTTTTGTTTTTTTTCTTTTTTAAGATTTTATGTATTTATTGAAAGAGAGAGAGAGAGAGGGAGGAAGATCATGAGTCGGGCGAGAGGATAAAACCAAACTACAGTAGAGGAAGTTTCATGATCTTTCCATAAGCACCGCAGGTGTCCAGCTACACGTTGCACGCATTTCCCGTACCCCTTACGTAGAACTTGATGATTTCCGCAAGACGGGAGGTAGCTAGGCTGCATGCCGAGCAGCTGAGGGGGTGAGTCACGTTCTTAGCCATCTTTCATAGTTGAGCACACTGAAGGACAACCTTCTTCCCCGAGGAAGCTGCATGAGACACGGTGAGAAGCGGGAAGTGCGGAGAGGTGGCCTCTGGAGCTCATCACGGGATGTTGTCATGCCTTTCGCACAGGAAACTGTGGTCTGGATGTGGAAACCCAGGGGAGCCGATGCTGAACTGAACGAGTGCAGGACCACAGGGATCAGCGAGGCTCTTGGGCTCATGTTCTGTGTGGTCACACGCGCATCCACAGAGGAAATGTGAACTCACTCTGCACATTCGGTGATGCAGAGACTCTTGACCACGACGAGACAGAGTGACCAGAGGCCGGGAGGGGCCCTGGAAGGCTGCACACTCAGAGCTGTGTTCCCAGGAGGTGCTTCCCTCTGCAGGCCTCTCCTCCCCACTCTGTCCAGGGACTTGCATCACCTCCAGTGGATCCCACGCATTGAGGAGAATCTGAGGAAATTTCTGAAAGAAAATCCCATCGGATTTCGGAAAGGTGACTATAGCCGTAGTCATGTCCTCCACAGCCCCCCCTCCTCCTCCTTTGAACCCCAGGGGAGAAAGAACAAACTCTCCTGCTGGAGTGGCTCCTGCTTCGCCAACAGCAGGCTCCCGGGAAGCGATTTGCTTGCTGATAGGATGTGTCCCAAATCTACGAATTAAGCATTCCTTCCAAATCCATCCCATCCGCAGTGAAAAGAATCCTTGAATTGTACTTATAGTCCTCATTATGCTCCAGGTGCTCAAATTAGTGTGACACAGCTTCTTCCGCGAGCTACTGGTATTTTGGATACTCCTCACGTCCAGGGAATGCACCGCAGGGCAATGAAGGCAGATGTTTTCCGAGCACTGTCAGAACACAGAGGAAGTGGTTTCATTTATATAAACACTACATGTCAAAGGCCCATTGAAGAATAAATTAAAGATCTACATTAGGGTAGGCCTATTCAGGGCTTAATCTCTGTGCTGCAGTTTATTTCTATTTTAGCTTTTTTATTTTTATTTATTTTTATTATTTTTTTTTTAAAGATTTTATTTATTTATTTATGAGAGACAGAGAGAGAGAGGCACAGAGACACAGGCAGAGGGAGAAGCAGGCTCCATGCAGGAAGCCTGATGTGGGACTCGATCCCGGAACTCCAGGATCACGCCCTGAGCCGAAGGCTGGCACTTATCCGCTGAGCCACCCAGGCGTCCCTATTTTAGCTTTTTTATTTTTAAAAAAATCTTGTTTATTAATTCATGAGGGACACACAGAGAGAGAAACAGAGACCCAGGCAGAGGGAGAAGCAGGCTCCATGCAGGGAGCCCGATGTGGGACTCGATCCTGGGACTCCAGGATCATGCCCTGGGCCGAAGCCAGATGCTCAACCACTGAGCCACCCAGGTGTCCCATCTATTTTAGCTTTTTAAATAGTCCCTTTAGAATGTGTATTTCAAGAACCTGGGTGTTATCTTCACCTGTCATACAGGGCTGCGTCTCAAAGGCCGCTCTATGGGTCAGTGGCCATCTGGCTCTCCGAGATGCTTCTCTGGAACTAACAACGACATGGAAATTTCTTCAGTCCTGTCCTCAGGAGTCTGACTCAGACAGTCTTGGAACTGTCTGTGGACAAGTAGAGGGTACTCCCGACCTTCACATATTTCAGGTTGGAAATGCTTCACCTGCCAGCCCCCTGCGTTCCATTCTTTCTGTGCTGCCCGAAAACACATTCTCCTTTATTCAGGCCTGCGAGACCATGGGAGCCTGTTGGGTGGACATATGCCTACAAGCAGGCCTTAGATGAGGATGGTGGTGGGCAAAATGGAGGACAGTGGTTGGGTTTGTAGGAGGCAAGATGGACAAGAATCTGTACAGAGTTCTCTGAAGGGGGGCTGGTACCAGGGTGGGCAGGATTGGATGACTTCCTACAGCGGGCTCCTGGCCGGGCCTCCTCCACGCCCCCTCCTCATCTATCTCCCACAACACAGATGTCACCCATTGTTGAAAACGCAAGTTGACCCCTCCTATCACCTGCCCCCTTCCACATACTTCCCCATGAGCATGTTCCTTTGGCATTTTCACCTGCATTTAGGACAAAGTCAAAATTTCTTAAAAGCGTTGTGTAGTGTGCATACCGCAGCCAGGAGCACCTCCCAACATCTGGCACCAGGCTCCCCTGTCCTCCTCTGCCCCGGCCACAGCTCACCTCTCCCGTCTGTCTTCCAGCCCATGGTGGACAGAAGGATGCTCTCCTCCCCAGCCTCAGAGACGCCCACATACCAATCCCTGGAATCAGTGCTGTGTTGCGTTAAGAGGCGAAAAGAAACCAATATTTCAGTGGAATTGAAGTTGCTGGTAAATTCAAGGTATAAGTATTTTCTTGAGCTGCCTTGCTGGTCCGATCTGAATTGAGGAGTCCTTAGGAGGGAGGAAGAAAAGGTAGAAGGATGAGTTAGAAGAGACTGACTGGCTTAGCCAAGGAACGGGGTTATACCCCCGCAGCCAGGAAGGGGACTCGCTTCACGACCACCAGGACCTGACTGCCAATCACCCCAAAGACCAAGGAAATGCACCCTTCCCAAGAGTCTACAGAAAGGGGTGAAGCCTGACCTTCCGTGACCTTGACTTGTGGCCCACACGATGCTTCTGACCCACAGGGCTGTATGGGAATTCAGGGATCTGTTGGAGGCCCCTACATCTGGCATGTTGTCATGGTGGCAACAGAAAAATACTACATGCCCCAAACCCTAGCCCACGATGGTCTCTGCCTGGAACATGCTTTCCCCGTGTCTCCACTTAGCAGGTGCTTTATAATTAGTCAGATCTCGACTTCAAAAATTCCGCTCAGGTTCTCCTTCTCCCAGAAACTTTCTCTCTCAGCTGGAAAAAAAATCCCTCCTATTTCTGAATAATTTGGACAACACTGTCTGTGTATCTTCTTGCATAAGTAAATATCCTGGTTCTGTTTCCCAAAGTAGACTGTAAAGTCCTGGGGAGCCAGGCCTAGCACATGTCCCCCTGCGTGGTTCCTTTCCAGCAGTGGTTTTTAATTTTGTTTACTTTTTTCTTCAAATCCCAGGATTCTCGTTTCCAGAGAACTAGAACCAGATAAGAGAGGAGTGTTCTTCTAGAAATAGGCATTAGGCCTGGACCCACCCCCTCTGCCCCATTCCTCTGGGCACCTGTGGGGACCCCCCAGGAGGCATTCACTGTGAGGGAAACGTGCCCCTCGATCCACAGGACATCTCTGTTCCCAACCCCACGGTCCCTCTGCTCTGAGGCCCGCTGCCCAGCGTTGTGCGATGTTGCCCCTTTGTTCCCCCTTCTTCCTGGAGGCCTGTGTGAACATGGACTCAAGACCCTGAAACCCACACGCATTTGCCCCACTCCCATAAGAACATCCAAATGGTTCTTGTATCTGATCTTTTAAAATTTGCTACTCAAGGTTCCTATCAACCAATCAGGCCGTTCGCCAGCGTCCAGGTTCCTGTGTACTGTCCCGCTGGCTGCTTGCTGTAACTGTCTTGGGTATTCCAGCTGCGTTCGAACTCAGTCCTAAACCAGTCGTTTCCTTCCTACCACCGAGCCCGCCCCATGTGCCAACCACGCTGATCCCCACGTTCTCTGTCTCTTCTAGGGCCACGTGCCTGCCAGGAGCTCTACTTCAGGTTCTGTGCTGGGCGCGACATGGCTTTATTCTAGATCCCTCCAAGTTCGTCACGTGCCTGCCTTCCCGGGGCTCCTCATGGATTGCATACGATGTCTGTATCTGCCCCCACAGACCCACAGTCAAGGCCACTCCTCTCTCAGCCTCGACTTTGCAGAGGCTTCATTTTCTCTGGGCCCCACTCAAAGTTGACCTTCTGCCATGTATCTGGGTGACAGGAGCATTCTCGAACATGACACAAGCTGAAATCTAAATGTGTGCTAGGGATCCCTGGGTGGCGCAGCGGTTTAGCGCCTGCCTTTGGCCCAGGGCACGATCCTGGAGACCCGGGATCGAATCCCACGTCGGGCTCCCGGTGCATGGAGCCTGCTTCTCCCTCTGCCTGTGTCTCTGCCTCTCTCTCTCTCTCTCTGTGTGTGACTATCATAAATAAATTAAAAAAAATTTAAATGTGTGCTAAATGCTTTGTCTTCATCTCAGTGGGCTGGAAATGCAGAATGTGATACATTTTTCCATCATTTAGAAGCGATACCCTTGCGTGCATGGGGTCCCCAAAACCTTCAGTGACCCGGGGTATCACTCAGTTTCTGGCTTGCATGTGTCTCATCAGGGACCCCATTTCCTGGCCTTTCCAGTGCACATTAATGGATTCTCATCATCCTTCCTGATGGGAATTCAAAAGAACATACATGCTAGATAGTTTAACACTCATAGTATGTTCTGGAAGCTGTGTTGAGCCTCTGTCCTAATAGACACACCACATGCAGCAGGAATTTTGTGATTGGGTGATTAAGGTCACCATGGCTCACAGCCATATGCTGTGTAGGGAGGGGGATGCTGAGTGACACAGGGGTAGGCGCCACCAACGTGGCCTCCCTAGTCTTGGAGCATGAGGGCTCCTCTTTCACCTCACCAGGTGCTCTCGCTGGATCAATCACTAGAGAGGGGGCCCCTTGGTGGCTTTCACTTGGTCATTTCTTTTAGTGTCTCCTGTATATCCTGCTGACTGTACGCTCAGGGGCCTGGAGATGTCGTCCCTGTGCAAGCCCATGCCAACGGACTCTGTGGTGGCGCTGCCTTTCCCCTGGTGTCAGAACTCGTCCAAGACAGGCTGGAAGGAGCCGCATATTTCTTTTCCTCCAGTGACGTTATTCTGGGAAGTTGGCATCAGCCTCTTTGATAAAGGGGTTAGGGGACGTGCTCTGTGCACACCTGCCATAGCACTGCTGGGACTTTTATTGAGGTGATCAGGTTTTCTCTCAACAGATACACTTTCCCCTTGAAAACTGGCTCGAGTCTGGGAAACGGAAAGACACATCTTGATGTTCTACAAGGATGGATGTCATTGGCCCACCATCTGGTGAGGGTTTCCATACATAGAACGTAAGCAATGCCCCCACGTAGCTGGCATCCATCTCATTTGTGGGACACTATTGGGTTATTACACGGCATCCCAGACCCTGTATGGTTAGGATCAGCTGACCTTGCTCGTCATCAAAGTCACTATGCCACTGTGTCTCTGACAGCCAAGGACTATTGTCCACCTTAGGTTTCCAGAATGCCTCTTTTGCCTTTGACAATGAGGCATCCCTGGGAGCAACCCCATCCAACAGAGGAGAGCCACCATCATCCATATAAACTATGTTGCCCCCACCTCAATCAGTACATTGTTTATTGATTTGGTGAAGAGTGTATGTCCCTTGAACCTTCCCGGAGAACTCTAAACTGGTGGGCTCTCCTGTGTTATAAAAGGTACCTGTTCTAGTACATTCATCTCTCTGAGCTTTTTGACAATTTTTCCAACACTCTAAAGAAGTTGTTTCAGCATTTCCACCCAGTTTGTGGTAAGTTATCATTTTATCCAGGCTTCAAGGAGCCATCTCAGCAGAGCACTGGAACCAGCTCTGTGTCCTAAAACCAGGATTTCCAGTCTGAAGACATGGACAAGTGTTCCCCCAAAGTCCTCCTAGCCTACCTCATCCAACCCCACTTCCAGTACCTTCGAGATCAAATTTCAAGCACAGTTCCAAGCCTGGGGACTTGTCTGGTGGAAAAGAACCACATCTTCCTGGGTCAAATCTGTTATTGTGCCCTTCTGACTGAGGACATGCTGACCTTTGAGCCTCACAATGAGGGGAGGTGGGAGTGAGTTGCCAGAGATGAACGCTCATTTATTGCTGCTTTTGCCCTATTCTCTGAGTTAATCACCGGCTCACCTGAGCTGACTCGTCGCAGATGGTAACCCACAAATAAATCACACTCCTTTCACTCGCCACGGCCTCCACGTCCCTTGAGTGACAGGGACCCTGGGCCACACCACAATCTTTGCTTAGCATAACCTCATGCATGGTGCCACATCCGGGAAAGGTCATCCTCTTTCCCCGAGACACTGGCAGTAGGATTGCTGTTGCCCTGAACCAGTGGTAATTCGTGCCAAAGCTGTATCAAGAGTATCTATCTCTTGGGGGCACTTCTGGAAGCAGATACCTTAGGTCAGCCTCCCTTTACACATAGAGCCTGATGCAAGAATTAGAGTGACGTGAAGTGTATTTGTTAACTGGGCCCCGGGGAAAAGTAACAGGGAAAATGAAGGAGTCATTCACATGTGTGCTGTCTCCCAAGTGACCTCTGAGCTTTTCTACAGCATAACCCCACGAGGAACCCCTGGAAGCTAGAGTGCAACATACACTTGAGAGTTACTCCATCACCCAGTGGGTGAGAAAATGATGGGGCTCACACACCAGTCACAGCCAGTCCTTAGTTGAGGACTGTGAGCTTTGACAAGAGTGGAGAACTAATCCTACTAGTTTTCTCTTGCTCCTGCCCAAAGTGTAAACAGCAAATGGACTGGGAGCCCACAGAGACCTGGGGAAAGACACAAAAGCATGGGCCACTGAGGTGTGGGCTTGTAACCGAGGGCTGAGGGGGGGTACTATGCCAGCAGAGAGCAGGGCGTGAGCCTGCTCAAAGGTCCACCACCCAGTAGGATTGGGTTCCCCAACCTCCCCTCCTCCCTATCCACAGAAATAAGAATATGCCTTTAACATGCATTTCTGAAGACTGTTTTTTTTTTTTTTGAAGACTGTTTTTTTGTGGACAGACAGCAGAATGAATAAAAAACAACAGCGAAAAGATACAGATGATGAACAAATACAAATTTAAAAATGCCTGTTGGGAGTCTTCCTTGAAATCTAAACCCCCTGCTATGTCTGACCCCCCACATCCTGGCTTCCAGTCACAGCAGGTGCAGATTCACAGTGTTACTCAGATTTTGCTCTGGGACGATATGGTTGGGGTCAAGGCTAGATCTGGTGGGGGTGTTCGTTCTGCTTTCCACTTCTCAGAAGATTCCTCTGCAGGTGGAGCTCTACTGTTTTCTCTAGGGTCCTGAGTCATGATGATTTACTATAACTCAGTCCCTTCTGCAATGCTTGGTACCATACTGCTCACACCCTGGGTCTGACTCTGCAAGGGGCAGAGCCTTGCCCGACAAGCCTAGGGACGTATCCCAAGACATCACAGAAGAAGGCTGCACTGCCATCTTTCTTTTGTCATATTCAGAATAATTAGAAGTGATATGTCATGTCCCCAGGGATCCCTCCCCCAAGCATCTGTCAGGTCTACAGCCACATCTGAAGTAGCCCTACACAAAATTAAGTATTTCAAAAGCTATGTCTTTCCTCTACTCCAAGGACCTTTCCCTCACGTTAACCCATATTCCTATCAACTTGATTTGTTCTCAGTCTCTCCTGATGTCTCTTCAAAGTTGAATGGTCTTCTAGAATTTTAGCACTGCAGGTATTTTACCTGGAACAAAAATGGAAATTCTCTGTCATCACTAAGAGAAAATACATTTTCTATTGAGAGTATCATATAGCTTTCTACCAAAAATTCTGAGAACTAATAATTAGACTCATAACTTAATTTGACTAGTGATATGAGCTTCTTGTGTACATTTTATTTCTTAATTAAAAGAATGTATTCCTCTTTGGACTTCTGTAATCATTGATTCATTTTATAAGATGTGCTGTATGCCTTGATTATTAGGTCAAAATAACGAAGTTTATTAACCTTCATAAAGCATCAGAAACGTATCCCACTTTGGCCATCAGCTTTATTTTATTTTACTTAATGAGTCTAGACTGCTCATCGAAAAGCCCAAAACTTTCTTAGTTATTAGGTAGCAGGAGTCAATGCCCTTCAAAGAGAATTCATAAATATTTTTGACTGAAATATTGAAATATAGCTCAGAAGAAAGAAGCACCATGTTAAAAGAGTAATTAATTTATAGCTAGCTGTGTTTTTCAAGACATTTTCTATTCATGAATATTTTTCAGAAACTCACAAGGTTTCTTACTCTACCTACATATTGCTTACTTTCCACAGACACAACTTCATCCATAGGAGTGTGCAGAACAAAGTCACGACAGGGAAATCACATTGAGTGTAGATGTGTTGACCACAGGCCTGCTTAAAACCCTCCAGGGATTTCACATAGCATCCTACTGCAGCTAGCATCATAACCAGCACTTGGATTTAGCAATTTACCCATGCTTTTTGATGCTAATCTGGTCTGTCTCTACCTGGAGGTTGTGGCACACAAGAAATGCACTTAGACTTTGCAATTTGACAGAACCACACATGAATTTGGTAGGATCACCTGTTGATTGGTTTGCCTTTGAAAAATAACTTTTTTTTTTTTTTTTTTACTCTATAGGATGAGAATATTATCTGACTTTGTTTGATTATTGTGACAAACATAGTTGGGTGGAAAGATTGTTTTATATTCAACAATTTACTGGTAAATGTATGATTTCTACGTTTACTGCTTAACAAATTCTTGCAAGCTTAGCATCTTACAACCGTACCATTTGTCTCAGAATTATCATGGGTCAAGACTTCAGGTTTAGCATAACTGAATTCCCTGCTCAGGTCTCCCAAGGCTGTTTGTCCGCCTGGGTGTGTCTTCATCTGGAGATGTGACTTGGCAAGAATATATTTATAACTTATTATTAAACATTTCAAACAACCAGAACATAGATGAAAAAGGTAGAATAATAATAGGTGAGAAAACAGAATAATAAGGTAGCACATGTTCACCATCTATTTAGAAAATTATTTTATTTCATTTCTGGCTATCCTCACATGCACACTTTAGCTTACTGGATTATTTTAAAGAAAGTGTAAAACATTAATTACATCCCATAAATACCTTGCTGTGTAGAAATCAGAGACATATATGAGCCTTCATAACCAAAATGGAACATGAGCTTTGGGGAAGATGGTGGAGTAGGAGGACCCTAAACTCATTTCATCCCACAGATCAGCTAAATAACACTTGCACCAGAGAAAACAACCAGAAAAAGACCAAAAGAGGGTCCCAATAAACTCCAAAACTAAATGTAGAGAAGGTGATGGATAGAAAAGAGTGGGAAGGGCGAGAACCCAGTGGGAACCTGGATCTGACTGCTGGAGGCACAGAGAGTTTGAGAAATAGACAAGCACATTGGGGAACCTATGAGGGGAAAAGCAATCCACATAGAATTTGGTGTTAAAAATGAGAGGGGCCAAATTTCATGAGTGCATACAACCATCAAGACTTAGTGCCTAGAGGGATCCCTGGGTGGCGCAGCGGTTTGGCGCCTGCCTTTGGCCCAGGGCGCGATCCTGGAGACCCGGGATCGAATCCCACGTCAGGCTCTCAGTGCATGGAGCCTGCTTCTCCCTCTGCCTATGTCTCTGCCTCTCTCTCTCTCTCTCTCTGTGACTATCATAAATAAATAAAAAAAAAATTAAAAAAAAAAAAAGACTTAGTGCCTAGAAATTTAAAAATCAACAGTCCTGGCTCTGAAAGAGCCCTGAGGGTGATAGGAAGTGGAGTCCTTGCCAGTACAGGAAATAGCCCTTAGAGATACAATGGGGAAGCAGCAGTTTGAAAGGCATCTGGGCTTTAGGGGAGAGGGTTAGTTACTAATCTCAGAGTTCCTGAAGGACTTCTCCAGGAACAAATGAGCTAGCAGGAAACACAGCCCCCTCTACTCACAACATACACACTCCAGCATAAACACAGAGCCATCTGTGAAAACCAGCGCTATGTAGGTATTCACTATCTAACATGCTTATGTTGAGCCCCACCCTTCCAGACAGGCTTGCATCAGTCCCAGGGCTGCAGATCCCCCTGTACCAAAAGACCCATTCAAACCTTGCTAACACTATCTGCCACACCTTCTGTGGAAGACCTGCACACCTCGCTAAAACTATATCCTCACTCATGGGTGCACAGCAGAGCAGAACCAGCCAGGGCCTGGTCTGCACAGTGGCTATGCACATCTGTGTAGAAGATCTGCATGCACAGCTTGTAGCACTAGGTACTTATGAGAGCAGTTTGCTGAGTGCCTCAGGTGGCCTGGGGCTGTTCAATGACTGCACTTCTCCATCCCCTATGGAGTAGAAGGGTGCACAGCTTGCCCCACCACATCCCTGCCTGCCTGGTCTCCCCGAGGCTGTGCATCCCCTGTGGAAGAGGCCTAGTTAACAGGGCGCGTCAGTCTCACTACTTCCAATAGCAAGAGACATAGCTGACTTTCCTAACACACAGAAACAGACACCGAGAGTTAGGCAAAATGAGAAGAGAGGAATTTGTCTCAAATGAAAGAACAAGACAAAACCACAGCAAGAGATCTAAGTAAAGTGGACATAAGCAACATGTTTGATAGAGAATTTAAAATAATTGTCATAAGGATACTCACTGGACTTGAGAAGAGTAAAGAACATCAGTGAGACCCTTAAAACAGAGATGAAAAGCACAATAAATGAAATTAAGAATACACTTAATGGAAGAATAAATAGAAAGCTAGAAGAAGCAGAGGAATGAATTAGTGACCTAGAAAACAGAGTAACAAAAAGTAATCAAGCTGAACAAATGAGAGAAAAAAAGAATTATGAAAATGAGAATAGACTTAGGGAATGCAGAGACTCCTTCAAGCTTAATAGCATTCATATTATAGGGATCTCAGAAGACAAGAAAGATAAAGGAGTAGAAAATTTATTTGAAGAAGTAATAGCTGAGAACTTCTCTAATCTGGGGAAGGAACAGATACTCAGGTGCAGGAGGTACAAATCCTCCCAAAGAATCAACCAAGGGAGGTCCACACCAAGACACATAGATATCAAAATGGCAAAGAATAGTGATAATGAAAACATGTCACAAACAGCAAGAGAAAAGAAGACAATTACACATAAGAGAAACACCATAAGGCTACAGATGATTTTTCTGCAGAAACTTGACAAGCCAGAAGAGAAAGGCACGACATAGTCACAGTGCTGAAAGGAATGAATCAGCAGCCAAGAATATCATTCAGAATAGGAGAGATAAAGAGTTTCTCACGGGATGCCTGGGTGGCTCAGAGGTTGAGCATCTGCCATCGGCCCAAGGAGTGATCCCAGGGTCCTGGGATCGAGTCCCACATCGGGCTCCCTGTAGGGACCCTGCTTCTCCCTCTGCCTGTGTCTCTGCCTCTCTCTCTGTGTGTCTCTCATGAATAAATAAATAAAATCTTAAAAAAAGAGAGTTTCTCAGAGAAACCAAAACTAAAGGAGTTCAAGGCCACTAAACTGGCCCAGTAAGAAACATTAAAGAAGACTCTTTCAGTGGAAATGAAAGACCATAAGTAAGACTATGAAAGGCAGGAAACACAAAAGCAGTAAAAATGAGTATTTCTGTAAAAAAAAAAAATAAGTCAAAGGATTCACAAAATGAATTCACAAAAAGAAACATTAAAGAAGACTCTTTCAGTGGAAATGAAAGACCATAAGTAAGACTATGAAAGGCAGGAAACACAAAAGCAGTAAAAATGAGTATTTCTGTAAAAAAAAAAATAAGTCAAAGGATTCACAAAATGAATTGCAAAAAGATGTAAAATATCGCACCATATACCTAAAACGTGGTGGGGGAGAGGAGAAAAGAATGGGTTCAAACTTAAGATACCATTAACTTAATAGAGACTACTATATGCAGAAGATGTCATATACAAACATAATGGTAACCACAAATCAAAAAACAGCTATGGATATACAAAGAATAAAGAAAAAGGAACCCACCTATGTCACTAGAGAAAACAGGCAAACCATGAAAGAGAGCTAGGGAAGAAGGAATTAGAGAATAACTACAAAACAACAGAACAAGGAACAAAATGACAATAAATATTTATCTATCAATAATTACTTTGAATGTAAATGGACTAAATGTTCCAATCAAAACATAGGGTGACAGAGATAAAACAAAACACAAGACCCAACTTGCTGCCTACAAGAGATTCATTTCAGACCAAAGACACCTGCAGTTTGAAAGTGAGCGGAGAAACATTTGCCATGCAAAAGGATGTCGAAAGAAAGCTGAGTAGTAATACTTACATCAGACAAAAAAAAAGCCCTTAAAACAAAGACTGCAATAAGACAAAGGGCAGTATATAGGGGAACAATCCAACAAGAATATATAATTATTATAAACATTATACACCCAACATGGGAGCACCCAAATGCATAATACAGTTAATAAAAATAAAGGAACTAGGTAATAATAATGCAATAATAGTAGGGGACCTTAGCACCCCCCTTACATTGATGGGCAGATCATCCCATCCAAAAAGAAAATTGACAGAAAAACAGTGGACCAGATGGACTTCACAGATATATTCAGAACATCCCATCCTGAAACAGCAGAATACACATTTCGTTCAAGTGCACATGGAATATTCTCCAGAAGAGATTACATATTAGGCCACAAAACAGGCTTGAACAAGTTCAGAAAGATTGAAGTTATGCCATGCGTCACCAGCCGCTTGAGCCCTAACAAGAGGTCAGCCTGTCCCTTGAGGCTCTGAAGCTGGGCTCTGACTTCTCCTCTCTCGCTAGGATGCTCCCAGATGGCATCTGCTTCCAACAGACGACGGCTTCATCTACGTTAACGTCTGTTGTTCAGTGTGGCCATCTTCCTGAATTATCCCCGCTGGACCTTCTGGAGAGCTTGCCGTGGCTTCTCCACCAGCACCCGCTGCCTCACCTGGCCCCTTTATGTTATGGAGACGCTTCTCTCCTTCACCATAGTGACCAACCTCTGCTGGCTCCAGACTCTCCTTCTGCAGCCTCCTCACCCCCCTCGGCCTTCACAGAAGTGAAGAACGTCAGGGCCTGGCTCTGGGTTAGGCTGTGACTTTCGGGAATGGTGATCCGTTCTATCCAGAGCACTCACACTTTCTCCACATCAGCAATAAGGCTGTTTGGCTTTCTTACCACCTGTGTGTTCACTGGAGCAGCACTTGTGATTTCCTTCAAGAACTTTTTCTTCTCATTCATGACTTGGCTAAGGTTTGGTGCAAGAGCCCTAGCTCTCGGCCTGTCTCAGCCTTGACGTGCCTTCCTCACTCAGCTTAATCACATCTAGCTCTTGACTTAATGTGTGAGATATATGACTTTTCCTTTCACTTGCACACTGAGAAACCAAGGTAGGGCATTAATTGCCCTATTTTCAATATTGTGCCCTAGTGAATGGGAGTCCTGAGAAGAGGGAAAGAATTGGGAATGGCCCTTTGGTGTGGCAGTCAGAATTATCACATTTATTGATTAATTTTGCCCTCTTGAATGGGGACTGTCCATGGCACCCCAAAATAATTACAATAGTATTATCAAAGATCACTGATTAGAGATAAATATAACAAATGCAATAATAGTGAAAAAGTCTGAAATATCGTTAGAGTTACCAAAGGTGACATAGAGAATTAAGTGAGCAAATACTGTTGGAAAAATGGTGCCCAATAGGTCTGCTTGACCCAGGGTTGCCTCAAACTTTCAGTATGTAAAAAATGCAAATCTGAGAAATGCAATGAAGCTCAATGTAATAAAACGAGTTATGCCTACATATACATCAATAGCAATAGTTTACGCACTTTACAGTTTACAACTTACATGTCAGAAAAAGAAAGACAGGCAGATAATTTCTCTGGATAGAGTAGTGTGGGAATGAGCCTTAGATATTGCATGAAGAGCCCAGGGCCGGGCTCTTACACTGTCTTCTCTTAAATAGCCTTTTATTCTAACTCAACTTATGTTCCCAAACTTTAAAGTATGTGAATTATGAAAACTTCTACTATACTAAGGGTCCATGAGCTAAGGAGTAGTGAAAGATATCATCAAACCTTCTTAGAATTCTACTACTATTTACAAAAAAAGGTATTAATTTGAAAATTTTACTAATTCTGCATTTTACTAAAATCTATATTTTACTAATGCACATGGAGACACAAACCTTCCCTCGCCCCATGTCATTCCACCCTGAAAAAAAAAATGAGAAAGAGATTTATATTCTTGTAGCATTTTGAGAATTAGGAGAACTCCATGATTTAGCAGGGTCCTCTTCTTCTCCTTTTCTGGGGAAGTAATAAAACTTCCTGGTTATATTCTCTGTCTACAGAAACAGGAAGTTTGATGTAGAAATCTAGAGTAAGGTTAGCATTTATACAAGCATGTCATGATAACCAACACCACTTACTGGATGATTCAGTGACTTTCTTGGTTATTGATTGACTAAATGGTAACTAAGACCATATCATTTGTATTCTAAGAGTATTTAACTATAAATGTATCAAATAGTGAAGTTATATTGTGAAGTTCTCATTCAGGGGCTTTTTCATCATCCTTATCCTTGCACTCACCTTAAATTCTCCCCAATTTTTTTCTATAGAAATTGTTGATACATTTTAAAAGCACGCTTGAAATGTTGTGTATTTTTCATGCCTTTGGTGGCCTGAAGATTCAATTTAAAGTTTTGATTTTAAATCGGTTCTTCTGGATGACAGTGGGATTTATAAGATATTTTATTTAACTGTTTAAAATTAAATTTGTCACAAATAACTTGAAATCGTGTAATCAATGAAAACAAATCATTCCTATTTCCCTTTTAAAGCCCTCAGTAGCTCCTCATTGGGCTGGGGGTAAAGTTCCAGCGCGATGCCATGACTTAGGAATTCATACTGCTTTTCCCTTATGTAGCTGAGCCTCTGCATCCACATCCAGCCTCAACTCCCACTGTCCCTAAGTTCTATTGCTATGTGGAGCTTTATTCAAATGCTTTCAATTCCCTAAACATAGGTTTTTCTTTCCCTTGTGCACATTTGAATAGTTTTCATCGTATTTTATTCCATTTCATAAAATAATCCTTTTCAAATATTGCAATTATACAACACTACAAGAGCCTCTTAAAAATAATACCGTTTGGGGCACTTGGGTATCTCAGTCAGTTAAGTGTCTGCCTTCGACTCAGGTCATGTCTCAGGGTCCTGGGATCAAGCCCTGTGTCGAGCTCTCTGATCAACTGATCAGCAGGGAGTTGACTTCTCCCTCTCCCTCTGTGTTCTCCTTCTCTCAAATAAATAAATAAATAAATAAATAAATAAATAAATAAATAAAATCTCTCTTTAAAAAATAAAAAAAATAATAAGAGATAAATTTCACTCTGTGAGAAAATGAAGTAGAATTTATGCATTAGCATTTCACTGTCATTTTCCTAGCAACATGCCAAACAAACACGTTTACTTTTCAAACCATTTACACAGTTATAAAATATATGCAGAAGAAAAAAATTCACATAAATGATCTTTTATTGATTTATTGATCTTAAGAAATATTTAAAGTGTTAATGTAGCTGATTCCCTAATATAATCCTATTTTTGTTCATTATCAGTAAATAAACAACTGAAGTAAATAGTAAGGGAAGGATATAGTTCTTTCATGGCCTAGCTGTGTGATTTGGGGCAATTTATAAACTCTTTAAGCTTCACGTTGCCCATGTTTAAAATTGGATAAAATTGGTTTGTGGGTTAAATATTTTGTGAATGAAATTTCAAAATAAGCTAATTTAAGACTTCCAATTCCCATGTAGGATGCAGATATCACTGTTTGTGAGAGTTTGAAGGCAGGATGAGCTATCTGAGAAAGCCATCCCTCTTGTGTGCATCTGGGAAGCAGAACATAAGTTTCTGTAGGAAAGACATAACTTCCCACACATAGATTATATTCTTCTATGCTGCCTATGAAAAAAAAAGCCCTTGGAAGAAAATTAGCAAAGAATATTGCCTTAGGAGAGTGGCGATATAATGATACAAGGGTCAATTCACCAAGAAAGCATACTAATGCTACATGTCCATGCATCTATGAGTAGAGGTTCAAAATATTTGAATCAACACTAATAGAAGAGACAGGCGAAATAGACAAGTCAACAGACCTAGTTGGAGACTTCAAGACTTAGATTTAACTTTTGTAGAATCAGCAGTCCAAGTGCTGAGGATACCATAAGGATAGAAAAGAAGTGATTGGCACTATTATGACTAGATCCACTCAGCATCTGTGTGATGCTATATAACTAGAGAAGGATATACACTTGTTAGTGCTTATGCCCCAAGATAGACCTAGTCTCAGTGATAAAAGAGGAAATAACGAGTTCCACATGTTGAAGCCACAGAAAAGTATCTTTATTGGAACATGATTAAACAGCATGCAATAGCAGAAAGATGAACAAGCCAACTACTTATATATTAAAAAACATACTTTTAAATAAACAGTGGGATGGAATGCCTGCGTGGCTCAGTGGTTGAGCTTCTGCCTTCAGCTCAGGGTGTGATCCTGGAGTCTGGAATTGAGTCCCCCATCAGGCTCCTTGCAGGGAGCCTGCTTCTTCCTCTGCCTATGTCTCTGCCTCTCTCTCTCTGTGTCTCTTATGAATAAATAAATAAAGTCTTCAACAATAAACAAATAAATAAATAAATAATGGGCCAAAGAGAAAACCAAAATATATACTGAAAAATATGTACAATTGAATGAAATTTTCTAAAACGTCACATACGAATACTTGTAAGGTGGATCTCAAGTAATGCTTAAAGGGAAATGTATAAAATTAAGAAAAGTACTCATGTCTAAAAATTATCTGTGGTAACATAAGGGGATGCTAAATGCAGAGCTAGCAGCAGAAGAAGGAAAAAAGAAAAAGAAAAACAAAAGAGACTGAAAATCAACAGAGAAAATTAATCAGTCACAAACATGGTTCTTTGAAAAGCTCAATGAAATTTATAGAGCTTTAGTTATATCAAACAAAATCAGAAAAAAAAGAAAAAGAAGAAACAAAAACCAAGAGAAGATATAAATTACCAATATCAAGAAAGAAGGCATAGCTGTAATCCCTATCTACACTAAAATGCTATTAGTGGAATATTAGAAATAACTCTCTGTCCTTAACATTGACCAATTAAATTCACTAGACAATTGGTTAGGGAAATAAATTGTCGAAGATTTTTCAAGAGATAATAGAATGAATAATCTTACATGCATTAGAGAAATTGAATTCCATTTTATGTTCATTATCATAGCAAAAGGGAAACTCCAGATGGCTTCCTGATGAATTCCACCAAACATTTAATGAAGAAATGATACCAACCCTATGTAATCCAGCCTGAAAAAAACAACGACTTGATTATTTTTAAGAGTCTAGTAACAAACTGACACCAAAACCCAACATAAATATTACTGTAAAAGCAAACTATAGATCATTGTTCCTTATGAACAGAGATGTAAACATGTTCAATAGAATATTAGTAAATCAAATCCAGGAATATATAAAATTGATAGTACATCTTGACCAAATGTAGTTTACCTTCATTTTAGAGACAGGTTAAAAGTTGGAAAATCATTCAAGGTAATGCAGCATTATCAATATACTAAAGAAAAAAATATGATCATCTTAATGAATGCAGGAAAGTCTTTTGACAAAATCTAACATTTTTTTATGAATATGACTTCCAGCAAACCATGAATAAAAAAAGAATTCTCAATCTGTAAAAGGATATCTTTAAAAAAAAAACCAGCAGTTCACATGTTAATAGTGAAAAACGGATGTTTCCTCCCTATATTGAGGAAAGTCACAGATGTCCAGTACCACTGTTTCTACTCAGTCTCATAGAGAAGATCCTGGCCAGTGTAATAAGACAAGAAAAAAATAGACATAAAATGAGAAAAAGAAGAATATTCATTTGCAAAAACCTAGATTGTTTGCATAGAACCACACAAATGGCTAACAAATGCTAATTGAATGAGTTAAGCAAGTTTGCGGGACATAAGTCAATATAGAATCAATTGCTGAAATGGCTAAGACTCTAGAATTATAGGAGTTGATGACTTAAGTGAATAAGATGCAGAAATTGCCTTCAATATAGGTTATGGAATAAAGGAAGACCTAGAAAAACAAATGAAATTATGTATTATATCATATCATAGCATCCTACATTACATTTAATTATAGTCTATTATATTATAACCAAAATTATTCTAGTGAATGGGTGTGTTTACCTGTCCCTCCACCTTTGGGGTAGGAATTTGCCCTGTGTCCTCCTCTGTCTTAAAGTCCAGAAACTGTTGATTTTTTAGTCTATTCAGCTTTTTACTTGTTAGAACAGAGTAAACTTCTAAGCTCCTTATATGAGGAACTGGGAACCACAGGTGCTGTTTATTCATTTATCTACTCTCTTTATGCCATGCACAACTATTTGCATGTTGGTATATGTATAAATTATAAATGTCCAAAGTTAAGAATAAATTCATACACAAGCAGGACTACTTACAGGTGCACTGTTTATAATGGCTGTCCACATTCCATGGTGGCTAACACCACAGGAGATCCATATTTACCTACAACCCAACCCATCTGTCTGGTGATAATTGTTAATTTATTACAAAGAAAGAACAATTTATAAACAGAGTAGAGAAAGATGAAAATTGCAAGTACAATATGGTTTTGACATATCCATACAAGGGTGTAACATATCAGATTCTTTTCTTCTATGAAATTCTTTCTTCTAAGAAATAATACAAAGAGATTCCCAGTAAACTTAACCCAGTATCTCCCAATGTCAACATGTTGTAAAATTTTAGTATGATATCATATCCAGAATTTTGATGATGTTCATACAATCCATTGATGCTATTCAGATATCTCCTGTTTCACTTTTACTCATGTGTGTGCCTGTGTGCTTGTGTGTGTGTGTACCTAATTGTGTAATCTGTATAGGTTCTACTGCCACATCAAGATACTGAACAGTTCTAATTCCACATGTATCACTTGTGGTACTGTTTTATCCACCACATCAGATTTTTTTTTTTACAGATATTTTATTTATTATTTATTTACTTTGATTTTAGGTAAAGATCATATGGTATCTTAAGGAGATAAATATTTCAATTAGTATGAAAAAAGTGGAAGAAAAAGTGAGAGAGACAGAGACAGAAAAAGAGAAACTTTTTAAAATACCTATTCTTTGGATGTCCATAAAGGAATGCATTCTCGATGTTGCTCTATAAACTGCTTCAATCTCAAAATGCTTCTGGTCTACCACTAGGCTTCAGATTGTTGGTTTTTGGCTTTCCACTATGCAGAATGCTTTTCAAGTAGAATATAAACCTAGTGCATTTCTATCATGCTAATTCTGTTTGAATCATTAAATGAAAACATCAAATTATCAACTTCATGGAAATCTAATCATTTTTCAGAATTTCCCTGATTCCATTCTTTTAACAAGTAAATAAAAAGACCTTAGACATGTCTCTTTGATGTTGATGATCTTTCAGTAAAGCTAACGAGTCTATTTAAATTAGATCATTTCCTTTTAACGAAGATCATGATTTTCCATGTTTTCTAAAGTTTTATGTATAAAATGAATAGTCTAAATTTGGAGCCCCTACTTGTTCAACCTCCATATATTTACTTACCAACCATTGAGATACAGTCTCTGGTCTGAATATTTAATGACACCTGACTCTATCAATTCACTCATTGTGTCTTTCTTGATCAATACATTTGCAGATTTCAGACCTCTTACTTCACCATTTTATTGCACTGGCTCTTGTGAAAATGTGTCTTCAAATGTTTTTGCTCTAAAACACATAAAATTATTTTGTATAACTATGTATTTCCTTGCCTGATTTGAAATCAAATTGTGTTTAATATATGTTTTACATATTTACAAAGGTTATAGTTAAAATATTAAATACTGACTTGTCATTTAAAGAAAAATGCTGCATTTTTCACATGAATTAATGGAATATAAAAGCTGTAATGATTCAATACCTGTCATCATCAATTTTAAAGATATGAATATGCATTTTTTTCAGTATTCAGAAATTTTATGCTTTCCTTTTATTCCTGTACTCATACCTTCTTTGCACTTCCTCCACAGAATTGTATGCTTATATGACCTATTTAATTGCTTGGAAATATTTCATGATCAGCTTATCATACTTCCATCATAAAATTATATACATGCATTGAGATGTAATCTTCTAGAGGGAACGTTAATTCCTATATAATAGAAAGTGTCCTCTGTTAAGATTAAATGAGTCCTCATTGATATTACAGCTCAAAAAAAAGATACTACAGCTCACGCAACTCAATAATATGAATAAAGTACTATATTTTATAAATAATTATTAAACACAAATATTAAAATATTAATGGGAATTTACCAGTAATGTCAACTAATGAAGCACTAGTATCAGATTTTTTTCAAACAATTAAATTTTTGAAGAGTCAAAGTTCTGACTGACACTTATTTTACTAGTCTTCTTTTAGTCATGAAAACTGTCAAGTGATTATGATGATCACTTCTGCCAATAATTCTAAAATGTTCTGGTACCGTCTCCTTTTAGACCCAGCTAAATGATCTTACACATTTATCGTGGATTAGACCGTGCAGCAGGTCCTCTCCACTAGAGACAAGTAATTTGGAGAGTATTTGAAATTTCAAAATACCTAAAATAATAATACCCACCATTTGTGATTGCTTAAAATGTGTGAGGTACTGTGATCTATACTTCCTATATGCTATTTCTTCTATTATAACCTTATGAGATAGGAGATTGTTATACCAACATTACATATAAAGAAACTGAAGATCAGAAGATCAGAGAGATCAAATGAACTTTTGAAAATTTTACACTTCTTTAGCAGAGTGTAGAACCAGGATTTTAAAATCAGAATTGTTAAAGTTCAAATTTCTTAACTACTATTCTAATGTGTCACCACATAGGGTGAGTCTCAATATTCAATTTATATGAGGTAAGTATACTTAGGAGATATTCAATTCACTGCACTTTTGTGCTTCAGTGGTAAACCTAGTAACGAGTATAATTTAATATACATACCATGCTCCCTCACAAGTTTTTTGTCTGATGATATATATTGTAAAGTAAAAGTAAGAGTAATTCATAGGTTTCCTTTTTTTCTTTTTAAAAATATTTTATTTATTTATTCATCAGAGATGCAGAGTTAGAGAGAGGCAGAGACACAGGCAGAGGGAGAAGCAGGCTCCCTCTGGGGAGCCTGATGTGGGACTCAATCCCAGTACCCCAGAAACACAACCTGAGCCAAAGGCAGATACGGAACCACTGAGCCACCCACGCATCCTTAGGTTTTCTTTTTTAATAAAGCATGCTCAGTTAGACAATTTTAGAAAACTCACATCTCTAGTTTTAGACTCCAATATTACAATTTGCATTTATTCTTTGTCCTACTTGTTGAAATACAATTCAGCAACTTACTGCATTTCAATGATTAAATTCACATGGTGGCATTTCACATAAAGTAAAAGAACTCCTATGCTTTATGCCCGATCATCTTGTAAGGCAACACTAAATAGACATATGCGAATTATAATAAAAGATACTGGGGTTGCAGAGTATTTTAATGTCTTAACTGCTTAAGTAGTTCCTAAACATATTCTATTCTCGTTAACACTTAATGCAAACTTTCTTTGAATGAATTATTTGTGGAAGGGAACATACTAGATTTTTAACATAGAGAAAAAACAATCACAATTTTTGCTTTCTTCATGAGTTCAGTTTAGGTTAAGGAAATGTGTGACAGGTGTGGATAAACGAAGCATGTGAGAACATATGCAATGTGGAAAAGATTCCTTCTAGGAAACAATTTGGGCCATAGAAACCCAGAGGAGGGACAGCCAGTGGGGGGTGGATATGAGGAGCAGAGAGACAGCACTCCAGAAAGCAATTTTCTGGACGTTTTCTAAACAGAGGAGTGGATGGCCAATAGCTGAATGCTAATATGAATCTGAACACCAGGGTGCAAAGCAGATTGGAAAGGGGAATCTGCAGATGGGGACTTTGGTGACAGAACTTGTAATGACATATCTGGGGTGTGGTGGCAAGACTGTGAGGATTTACGCATCTTCTAAAATGATGATTGAACAGAATTATGAATCTCTTATGTTATCTTAGATCGCTGTATCCGTGAGTCCAAAAATTTCACTGGAAGTAGATATCCATGGAATAAATAAGTAAATAATAATAGGGATCACTAATAATTTTGGATTTCTTAAGTGTCATTCTCATAATTGTGAGCCAACAACAAGGAAACATGGCTCTGTCATTCCCTTGCAATGTCTAGGTTTCTCCCAGGTGGAGATCATGCCCTGTTCATCTTTGCAGTCCCTTTGCCAAGCACAACGCCCACATGAAATAAAAGCAAGGATTTTATCCTTAAAGATGATATAGGAATGTGTAGATGTGAGATGCAATAACACACGACCAAGCGCAATGAATCAGTCGACCAAGGAAGTAGGCTGGAAACCAAATAGAAGGGGAGATAGTTCTGTGAGATTCCAGAAGGTTCCACAAACCAGATGTGTTTTCAGCGGTGTCTCTAGAGATGGATAGAATGGAGGAAAGGGAGAGTATGGGAAGGCTACTCTAGGTCTGCAAGTCAGAAAAAGATAGTCTGCAGGGATGGGGACCATGTATGAATACATTAGATTAAAACTATCTCCTTAACGCATGAAATATTGATATTTCATGTCAGATTTCTGTCATTGTTCCTAACTTGGTAAGCACAGAGGCAGAAAACAGAAGGCAGCCTGAGATATTTTGCTGTGAAGGAATAAATATTCCTGTATGTTTTTGTTGTAAGATGCAAATGGATAATATCACTGAAGCCAAAGGTACTGAAAGTTGCAAAGGGAATGAGAGGGGAACACTTAGCACCCAGTTGAGGATGGCTGAGACATGCCTAAGACGCATCAACAATTAGCCTCAGTGTCTATCAGGCACACACCCTTGGTCCAGTGAGGGGCCACCGTGGATCACACATGGAACTGATCCGGACCCCCGCCCCCGCCCCGGTTCTTCCCTCACAAACATCATCTCTGCCCCTGCTCCTGCTCTCGTCACTTCCTTCTGCCCCGGACCTCAGGGAAGTGGCCCCTTTCACGGTCCCTATGTTATATGGGTCACAAGCACGGGTTTGACTCTTTATGTGGCTGGTATTGATCTTGAACCAGGGCCAAAAGAGTTCCATCACCACACTGCAAGAACTTAGAGTAGTTGAGGGAGATCCTAATTCTTAAAGGAAGTTTATCTTCAGGGGGACAGAGGGAGCTTAGGTCTTTAGGGAAATAGGAGTTGGAGAAATGAATTCTGGAAATGGTGTGTGTGTGTGTGTGTGTGTGTGTGTGTGTGTTTTATTTGAACTCCTGGATGCAACCATTCAAAAAAGTATTATCCACAGTCTTGACAGTGGATATGAATCACTGTAAAGCCCTAGTTTTTCTTTTCTTTTCTTTTCTTTTCTTTTCTTTTCTTTTCTTTTCTTTTCTTTTCTTTTCTTTTCTTTTCTTTTTTTCTTTTCTTTTCTTTTCTTTCTTTTCTTTTTTCTTTTCTTTTCTTTTTTCTTTTCTTTCTTTTCTTTTCTTTTCTTTTCTTTCTTTTCTTTTCTTTCTTTTCTTTTTTCTTTTCTTTTCTTTTTCTTTTCTTTCTTTTCTTTTCTTCTTTTTTCTTCTTTTCTTTTCTTTTTTTCTTTACTTTTCTTCTCTGTTCTCCCTTCTTTTTTTCCCTACCTCTCTTTCTTTTATTTTTTTAAGATTTATTTATTTATTCATGAGAAAGAGAGAGAGAGAGAGAGAGGGAGAGAGAGGCAGAGGGAGAAGTAGGCTCCTCACAGGGAGCCCAATATGGGACTCGATCCTGGATCCTGGGATCACACCCTGAGCTGAAGGCAGACACTCAACTACTGAGCCACCCAGGTGTCCCTCTCTCTTTCTTTTGGAGATGAACCAAAGAGACACTGAACTCTAGGAAACGAACTGAGGGTTGCTGGAAGGGAGATTGATAGGGGGATGGGGTACCTGGGAGACGGGCATGAAGGAGGGCATGTGATGTACTGAGTGCTGGGTATTGCATGCAATTGATGAATCACTAAATTCTACCCCTGAAACTAACAAAAAAAATTTAAAAGATCCTTTTTCTAACTGTTTATGTTGTCTTTCTGGCTTTTAATAACTAAAGAGCTCTGCTGAATACATAAGCATGAAATTGCTTATCATCACAGTATATTCTATAAAGAAAAATTATAGCTTGTATGACAGGATATTAGTAAGAGGGATATATTGGGGCAGCAGGAAAGACATATACAAGGAAGTAAATTGATTCTTAAGCCCAATTTATGTTAAGCAATTATCAACTATGTGTGGGAGAGATAAAACATATTCTTAAATAAAATATATATGTGAAAATATACAAGTAAAAGAAAGAATTGAATTTGTTAACACCATTCTACCATTTGCCCATAAATCCAACTGAACAAATGATCTGAAGGGTAGCATAGCTGATTGCTGTTTTACATTTTTCTCTGGTAGGAATTAGAAAGGCAATGACTGCGTGAAGAATGTGAAGTGGATAATTGATATAATTAATCATAATGTTTAGGCCAGTAGAGCATCAGAGGCAATCTCTGATACTGGATGGATTGACCAGTCAGATGAAACTCACTACTGGGAAATCCAACTTTCCAGGATATTTACTGTATAAAGGAATAGCCTAAATAAAGGAATAACCTAAATAGGAGGCACTAAAGAATATAATGAAAATTTCAGCAATTAAAAAAAAGAAAACCTGAAGCTAAAATAGTAATCATTTACCTCAACATTGAGGCGAGAGGAACCCAAGGATGTCTTTGCTAGGACTCCACATTGGGAAGTCGAGGTCGAAATGGCAGATGGTGCCTCTCACCCCCACCCCCCCAAAGTGGGCAGTAACTCCCCCCTCCCCGTGTCCTCCTGTGTCCTTCCTTGGCATCTCTGGTCACCATCAACCTTGCCAAAGAGACCTGGTGTTGATCTTGTTTCCATTCTGAATCCTTTTGGAAATTATTCAAGCCTACAGTTACCAAGTCGGGGGGGAGATAAATTATGTATGTTTAATTCATCAAGAGGCAACTTTTGCCTTTCTTTTGTTCTATTCGTACCATTTTTCACCTCGCACATTAGTGTTCTCAGAATAAAATAGCTTATGACATTGAAAGCTGGCTTACAACCAGAACACTCTATATTTTTGACAATTCTTAGTTGAGAAATATTACTTTTACAGATCAATGTCAAATGAGACTAAGCTCATAAGTGTTGTTTCCTAAAGCTTAAAAAAAATCAATGCTTGTGTCCCTCTGGGCCCCTCAGTGTAGCCAGTGACAGCAAAGGTAGCATAAATCAGGCGGTTATAAATTGCAAGGAGGCATTTACAGCCATCAAGGTCTCACTATAAATAATCCAAATATAAATAACCAACAATTGAGCTGACCTCTTATGGGCCCAGGAGTAAAGCAACCAGCCCACCTTCCAAGGAACCAATTAGAAAAATAAAATCAGTATGTCAAACCGACTTTTTAACACCAAATCTGGTTTCCCTTACATTAAAAAAATAGAGAGTTTTGCCTTTGCCTGAACATATGCAACCTGCATTTTAATCCATGAAAGAAATGCCAAGACCTCATTACACTGTGTCTAGAGAACTCAGAAATCTGCACAATTTCAAAATTCCACTTTTATCTTTCAGCAGGATGGCTTCCATCATCTGTAAAACCATATTCTTGTACACATATGTCCTCCAGACCCATTAACGCCCTAAACACACACAGGTATTAAAGGGAAAGAGATTGAGCCGCGTATTTGCGTCTGTTAAAAGCACAGATCACGTTGATTTGAACCTGTTACCTGTCAACGGCAAGCGTAACAGAAGACGTAACAAGAGGGTTGAAATGAGACATCGCGTCACCTGTCAGAGGAAAACTAAGTACATCCCGTCTTCCCTTAATAAGAACATTATCCAGTGAGCTCCCTCCATCCAGGAGACTAAAACCTCACTCTAACATGCATCTTAGTGAAGACCTGGCAGTTCTATTACCAGTCACCAGACTTCCTGCTCCTCTAGAAAGCATCTTCATCACAAGGGCCACTGGTCCACCGGAAAGACAAGTTCCATTCCAGTGAATAGAAGCCCTCATGGCTTCTGGCATGAGACTCACAGACCCAGCGCCGCCTTTGTCTCCATGCTTTGGTGTTTAAGGAAAGTTTCCCCTGAAACCAGTGAACTTTACTTATAGCATTAAATAGATGTGGAGAAGCGAGGGTGTCATTAGCAAATCCTTTATGACAGAGGTCCGTTCTTCGCTTATAGTTTCCGCACCCATGGAACCTACAGAAGTGAACACAACTGTCAAGTGTTCTCCTCTGTTCCGCATCATCACATCGCAGATTCTAAGGGCATTGCTGTAAAACCATGTGGTTGCTGTTTGGTTTAGCCTACTCGACCGGACACTTTCATCTCTGTTATGCTGAAAAGTTTGTCGTTTATTTTTATTTATTTTTTATTTATTTTTTTTGAAAAGTTCAGCTTACTTATGCTCTGTGGGGATACATAGAAGAAAGCAATGAAATCCTCAAGACTCACTCCAGTGCTCTCTTTATGACTTCTGTTTGACCTTGGGCCAGATAAAAAACCTTTTAAAAATAAGGATAATTATGCTTAACCGTCAGGACCCGGAGTCATATTAACTAAGGTACCTGAGGTGACGACAAAGGTGCATTGAGATTAAACCCTTACCACGTTTTTAGCTCAATATCTACACCTTTGGGTTCATGGTAAATGGTATTTTATAGCCAATCAATGCTCTGTGAGGACAGATTAGTTTCCCTTTTGCATTAGCCTACAATAAGCAAGAAAATCTCATTCTTTTTGGATCAAATGGAAAGGATCCTCGAAGGTGATGTGAAATATAGTTCCATTTCTTAATAGGATTCCAAGCTTTTTCTGTTTTGGAATCCATGATTAAAAATAAGATTGCATTTCATATGTCTTCTTCTCTGTTTCTTACCTTCCTTAATCATTGTTGCTGTATGTCCAGGGCATGCCTGCCTTCCTCAGAGCAGAGAATAAAAAGAGGTAATCTGTTCTTCTGCGTGGGGGGCTTGGCAGGCCCAGAGCTATGGTGCATGATTTAAGAACAGAACGTGAAGATCCTGGCTCCCCCTGGGAATTCCTCTGAGTTCCGCTATGCTTATTTATGAAACAGGGACAATAATGGTGCCTTCCATAAAGAGTTTGCTTTAATGATTGAATACATTAATGTAGGGGAAAAAAAAACTTCAAGCAGTATCTGGCACAAAATAAATTCTCCCTAACAGCTCTCCTAAACTGCAATGCAATAAAAGTTTATAACATTTAAATAAACTTCAGGAAAGTCACTATTTTTCTTGTATGAATGACCTGGGGGGAAAAAAAACCCCACTTAATTCAAAGTAGTCAAATAACAGAAATATAAGCCAGTGTCTTATGAATCGGTTATTTGTCCTGTGTCTACGTGGATGATAAGTTGTTGTTCTGAGAGAGCCCAGGCCCACCTTCCAAGTTGGATGCCTAACCTTTTTGGGACAAATCGACACTCTTCTTATAATTTACACAAAGCAAGGAAGAGGGGTTTTTATTGCTGAATTTTTAAAAACACTTTTATCTATTTTTACTCGAAAACTGTGGTTATGAAGGAAACTCAGTCACCAACTACACACGTTGGGCTGGGTTTTTGGAGCTCAGAGGAAGAGAAGGGATGGATCTCCTCAGACTCCACAGGACTTGGACTCCGGGTGCCACCATCGTGGCGTCGGGGCCAGAGCACAGCGTGAGGCCATCTGGGGAGAGGACACCAGGCTGGCCGGTCCACGGAGCCGCTGGGATGGTTCTGGCAGCAGGTGGCACAGAGGGCAGCTCACAAAGCTGCAGCCCTGCCAAGGGGATGGCTGCAAGACTCCAGCCACTTGGGGAGAGGAGGTCCCAGGGGTGAGGAGAAGCCCAGGGTGGATCCCTGGGGAGTCACACACACACACACACACACACACACACACACACACAGTTTGTAATGAGCCAGTGAAACTCCTGCAAACCATCAGAAGCATCTTGCAAAAGGGCTGGATGTTTCCAAGACCTGGCGCAGCCTGGAAGACCTGGGGCTCCCGCCACCCCTTTGTTTAGGAGGTGTCACTGGATGAGGGAGGCTGCAAACGGGAAGGGAAAATTGACAACGTCCGGCAGGGGCGGCTGGCACATTTCCTGCTGATGCTGTGAGTCACTGGGCATTTTTGCTGACCAGCGGGTCTTCAGAGACTGTACTGGTTTCACCCGTTGAAGGTTTTACATCCTGCATTAGCAGTCTTCGCCCTAAACCCCTAGCACTCACACAACCATAACTATTCCTCACTAATGGACGTTATCCATGTATATTTAAAAGTCACAAATTGGTCTTTTAAAACATATTTATAAACGTACCCACAGACGTTTTTGCTAACATCCTCTTGTGCTATTAATACTTTTATGCAATTTGTTCTCTCACTTCTCCCTGGGGAAGGAGGTATGAGTTAAAATTCCTTTTTCGGAAAAAAAAAAATTCCTTTTTCACCGGTGCATAATGTTTTGTAGCATGGTCGTGTTAAAGGTAGTAAGCGCGTCTCCCTGCAGGCGTTTTGGATTCTCTCATCTGGTCACTACGAGCAGCGATGGAATAACAACCTCATGTTCCAAGTCAGTAAACAGACCTCCTCTACCACCCTCTCAGAAAAAAAAAAAAAATTATCAGGGACCCACCAGGGGGTACATTTTAGATAATAATAAATCTTCCCAGGTTTGTGTTTTCTGTTTTTTGTTTTTTTCTACTGCGCTATTTGCTTCTTTCTCACAAAGTTGCAGGAGTGCTTTGCTGATTATGGCTGTTTTATTTTCTGGAATTCTTGGTTATGAGCAAGCAACACAAGATGAGTTGTGTTGACAGCTCAGTTGTCACTCTGAGTTAGGCAGAAACATAATTAATTAGGGGATACTAGATAATTCAGCAGGTCATCAGGAGGGTGAGCAGCGAGGGGACACCTGCCCCAACTCATTTCATGGAATTTTAACTGGCAAGGAAGCTGCTGAAAAGGAAGGAAGGAAGGAAGGAAGGAAGGAAGGAAGGAAGGAAGGAAGGAAGGAAGGAAGCCAGCTACATGTCCCTTATGTGGCGCATGACTAGCTCTGGAGCTAGAGCTGGAAGGTAAGTGTGGGGCACCCGGCTGCAGGCCTGGGGAGCATTGAGGACACAGCCAGGCCCTACAGCTCCGTTGTCGGGGTGCAGGGGACTTGCTGGGAAGGAACCTCTAGGCAGAAGCAGGCCAGAGCAGCGACCTGGGGAAGGAGACCCGGCCTCGGAGGCAGCACGCTGCCCGGGGCGGTGGGGCTGGGGCCAGCAGGGCAGGGGGTGCAGGGGCCCAGCCTTCAGGGGCAGGGACTCCCCCTCAGGCCGCATGCATGCTGAATAGTCACCTGGAAATGCCAGCGGGGATCAGGAATTCAAGGAAGTGGAGAGAGGTGGGGGGGAGGGAGGGGGACAGGCTTGGGCAACAGCTGCTGGCCCCGGAGCCCGGAGCCCCGGAGCTGGGAGCCCTCCACGCCCGGGCACGACCCGGGGGAACAAGTGCGGGAGATGCCAAGGCCACCGACACGGGGAGAAGCCACAGGGTGGCCCCAGGACCCCGAGAAGGGGCGGCCCCAGAGCAGGGTCCCCATCAGACCTGCTCCAGGACACCCCCCGGGGACCCCAAACTCTCCAAGTGGCCCAGTGCGGCCTTCTGCTGGGAGCGGGTGGGAGCCCTGTGGATACTCGCTCCCACCCCAGGTGAGTAGGTCCTGGGTGCAGGGGGGCCCAGGTGGGTAGGTCTTGGGTGCAGGTGGCTCCAGGTGAGTAGGTCCCAGGGTGCAGGCGGCCCCAGGTGAGTAGGTCCCGGGGTGCAGGCGCCTCAGGTGAGTAGGGTCCCGGGGTGCAGGTGGCCCCAGGGGACCAGACAGGCCTGCCAGAGCACTCCCGTGAAAGGCTCCCCATCCACTAAGCTCAGCAGTACCGGGCAACCTGAAGAATGTGGTAACCTAACAAAAGTAGTTTTTGGAGTTTTGGAACTAAACGTTGAGCATTTGCTTCTGCTTAGGGCGCGACCCCGGGCTCTGGGGATCCAGTCCCATGTCGGGCTCCCTTCGAGGAGCCTACTTCTCCCTCTGCCTCTCTCTCTCTGTCTTTCATGAATAAATAAATAAAATCTTAAACAAAAAAAAATAAAAAAAGAAAAGAAAAAAATGAGATTGAAGAACTGAAAGGAAGGGACAGTGGACAACCCACGCAGGCACTGTGCTGGAAGGGAAGGCAGAGAAGGGGGCTGGGAGCTGGGAAAGCTGCTCCGGGGGGCTGGCAGGACAGAGGCCGAAGGAAGGACCCAGGAGAGATGGGAGGGCGGGGTGAGATCTGCACAGGTGCGGGCTGCAGGAGGGGGAGGCGGGAGTTGTTTGCAGGCACAGGTGAGACGCAGAGGGCACAGGGGGTGCCAGAGGGTGGGCAGATGTGGCCTGCGGACCTTCCGGACCTCGTGGTCCTCCTGTGGCTGCGAGCACCAGAGGGATCTGCAGGGACCAGGGCGCTCATGTGTGGCACCCCATGTTCTCATGGGGCTGCCCCTGCAGGTCTGCAGGTTCCTAACCTGGAGTCCCCTAGAGGCAGCCACACGACGCTGAAACCTCCATCCTTTGTCAGTTGGAGGGTGGGGGGGCGGTATATTCCTTTGCTAAAATCATCTCTGCCAAGGCGTCGTGTCACCGGTGCCTTGCAGGTGCTCAACCACAGGGTGAACCTCCGAGGTGGGCTGGCCCCCCTGCCCCACCAGCACCCCTGCAGCCCTACCCTCCTCCCACCTGCTGGCCATCTAGTTCTGTGCCCCCCAGGTCTCCCCCTGCCCCTGCTGCAGAGCTCGCCAGGGCTGGCTGGCTTCACGGTGCCAACCAATGTTCACAGTCTCCGCTGCCTTTGTTTATATTATAATATCATTATAATACATATGTTATATTATATATATGTCATAATTATATTATATATGTATACATATGTCATAATTATATATGTATATATGCGTTATATATGTTATAATTATATTATATGTATATATAACATATAATATATATGTTATAATTATATTATAACATCATTCTCTTATTTTGTTCCCCGAGTGCACATTCTGCACCTCTCAGTCTTCAAACTAATTTGTATGGTTCCCACTCACTTGGTGCCTCTAACCAGCTTTTTTTTTGGCCCAGTTACAAAATGGAACTAATGTGACTGAAGCAGAACCATCACCCCCGTGCTGTCTTACCTTTCCGCACACCATCGCCACTGAGCCACGGAAGTATATTTATTTGCATGTGGTTATGAAGGCAAATATTTTTATTCCCTTTATCCCCCACATTCTTGCGACCACTGGACGCTACCTAATGTTAACATTCCTGCTAATCTCTGGATATGAATTGATATCTTGCTATTGTCTCTGTAGGTTTTTTTCATTTTTTTTTTCAGACTATTAATTAGTTTTCGCTCTCATCCTTATTTCCCCACATAACCCATTGAGTTGTCTGAACTTTTTATTGATAATTTTCAGCAGGTCAGTATACATTTTACTCTTTATCCGTTTCTTCTAGGCTATCCTGCTTGTTGGTGTGTAATTGTTCCTAGTAGTTTCTTAGGGTGCTTAGTTCCTTAGTATTTCTTTGGTGTCAGCTGTAATGTCTCCTCTCTCTTTCATTTCTGAATTTGAATCTTTTTCTTCTTTTTTTTTTTTTTTTTTTTGCTAGTTCACCTAAAAGTTGGTCAATTCTGTTTATATTTTCAGAAAACCAACTCTCAGTTTCACTTCTACTGTGTTTCTAGTCTCTGTTTCCTCTCCAGTCTTTGCTGTTTCCTTCCTTCTACTTACTTTTGCCTTAGTTTTTTTTCTCCTTTTTTCTAGTCCCTTCTGGTGTAAAACTATATTGCTTATTTGAGACTTTTTTTTTTTACCATAGACTTTTATTGCTACGACCACCCTTCTTTTTTTTTTTTTTAAATTTTTATTTATTTATGATAGTCACACAGAGAGAGAGAGAGAGAGGCAGAGACACAGGCAGAGGGAGAAGCAGGCTCCATGCACTGGGAGCCTGACGTGGGATTCGATCCCAGGTCTCCAGGATCACGCCCTGGGCCAAAGGCAGGTGCTAAACCGCTGCACCACCCAGGGATCCCTACGACCACCCTTCTTAAAACCGCTTTTGCTGGTGTCCCATACACTTTGATGTCGTGTTTCCATTTTGATTTTTGTCAAGATATTTATGATTTGTCTTTTGAGTTTTTCTTTGACCCACTGGTTTCATCTTCATTTATTTGTGAATTTTACAATTTTCCTTGTTATTGATTTCTAGGTTCATGCCATTGTGGTCGGAAAAGATGCTTGGTATGATTTCAGTCTCAAATTTGTTAAGATTTGTGTTGTGGCCTAATATGATCTATCCTAGAAAATGTTTCTTGTGTGCTTGAGAGGAACATGAGGGGTTCTGCTGCTGTGGGATGGAACATCCTGTGTGTGCCTGCGAGGTTCACTTGCTCTAACCTGTGTTCAGATCCACGTATCCTCACTGCTCACCTGTCTGGGTGAGCTCCCCATTGTTGAAACTGGGGTGCTGAAATGTCCTACCATTACAGCACTGGTGACTTCTTTTCTTATTACGTGGTTACAGAAACGGAAATTATTTTCTCATGGTTTTTATTTTACTTTTTTTTTGGCTGAAAAATCTTATATTTCTATAAAGTCAAATTCATAGGGTGTTTTCTTGTTCCCTTTTATTTAGAAGAAACTATTTAAGAACATTTTCTACACAAAATGTTGTAATAATTCTGCATATGCTTATAAAAGCGTTCTATCTTTCATTTAGGTCATGAAACCGAAGAGAATTTATTTTTAAAATGGTGTCAAATAGAGGATCTCACTTAATTTTATTAGTCTGTGTAGTCAATGATCCTAAAATCATTTGTTAAGCAGTCTAAACTTTCTCTTACGAAGTGTGATACCGCCTCTATTTCATATCACAGTCACTGATGTGCACAGACCTATTTCCTCAGCCCACATTTCTTCTGTACCAGCGCCAAAGGTTTTATCACCGAGGCTCTCAAATATGTCCTAACATCTGCTAAAGTTTATTAGTCTCCTTTTCCTTTCCAAAATTGCTTGGCTGTATGTGAATTTATTTATTCTAACATGTACATTAAAAAGTTACCTTTTCCCTGAAAAACACTCCTGATGATTAATCATGTGGATTTATCTGGATTTATCTGAGAAGAGCTGCTATCTTTACAACATTAAGACCCAAACCATGCATAAATCAGATATCTCCATTTAGCCAGATGACCTTTCACACATTAAATATTATCTTTAAATTATTTGTAAGTATATTTCCATCCACAGTTAAATTGAATTATATGGATTTTATATTTTATTGCCATAAGAGAGTGCTACTTTTAAACATTATTTTTATTTTTTTGTTGACAATAGAAGCAAGGAGCAATGATTTTAAAATGTTGATTTTGAAAAAAAAATGTTGATTTTGTATTTAGCTAACCTGCTGAGTTTTCTTATAGTGCCAGTAGGCTTTTACTTACCTCAGATTTTTATGTCAATTAAAGTAACACACCCACTAACAATAGATCACTATTTCTTTGTTCTTTTCCCTTCTTCTTATGTTGACTGAATCATCATTTTCAGTGATGTACCCAGACAGCACATTGGAGGTGGGGACCCTTGTCTCTTCCTTCCCATTAAACATGACTTAGTGGCCACAAATCAAGGAAATTGCCTTAATATTTTAGTGTTCTACATGTTTTATCAAAGCTAAGTATGGGACTTTGGACATCACTTTTTAAAAAATTGATTACTCTGGCTGAATGTGTTTAGTCAATTAAAGTGGGGCATTGCAATCATAAAATTTTGAATGGATGGCCCTCTTTACATTCCTGAAATAAACTGGCCCATTACTGTGTCATAATTTTGCTAATACACCCTAGGTATTAGCTAATGAATTCTTAGACGTATCTTCTGCTCTAGAGAGGCAGAACCAGGTAGAACCTCCATCTGCATCTGTATCATCTATGGAGATGTATTGCGAGGAAAGGGATCACACAGTTACAGAGACCCAGAAGGCCCACGCTCTGCCACAGACTGGATGCTTGCCCGTGCTTTCTGGGGGAAGGCAGTCTGCTGTCCTGTGCCCCCACCAGCTCAAATACTAATCTCATCCACAAACACCATCACAGACACCCCCAGAAATCATGTTTAATCTATGCACCCGTGGCCCATCAAGGTGACACCCCAAATTAACCATCAGAAGAAACCACTATTTATTTAGTGATGTACAAGTAAAACTGACCTACAGTATTATGTTTCTACTCTGTTCAATTATTATCAAAATTACCCTAACCGACTAAAATGTGATAATAACTTCATTATGATTAAACTATTGGGAGAATTTTTTTCTCTCATTGCTTTGGATATGTCTGGATCCTGTGTAAGGCTGATCCAGAAAATAATCCTAGCTCTTGCTTTGGGGCATAATCACATTTGTGAGAGAGGATCCTTTCACTTCAAAGGATGAAACAGAAATCCTGAGCTGGAGATATACTTTTGTTCCAGAATGTAGTGGAAGTTCTGGGCCACCCAAGAAACTATTTTATATTTAATATGTTATAAATCTGGCCAACTGAATTAAATTCATTGTGAGCATCTATAATGGGCTCTGAGTATAATAAATAAAGAGCTTAAGAAAATGAGGCACTGCTCCCCTCTGTCCGCATTCACACTAGAATCAAAAATGGTTTCAGGGGGATGATCAAGTCACCAACAGAGCTGATAATTATTAAAATTAAGAGATGTTAGACCGAATCATCTCAATGCTCAATTGGTAACACAATCAGGATGTAATGTTGGCCAGTGGCACCTTTTAAGGGCCATCAGCCTCATTAGAGGGCGGGAATGAAAATCATGCTAGAAATCATGTTCGAACAAATTGTTCGAACAAATCCAAGTCAGGAGACTAAAGGATAGATATGAAGGGCTCCAGCACCAATTCGAGAAGCATTCAAAGACCTGTGCTACTGTCAGCTGTTAAGGGAAATGCAATTCATGGTACTATCAGGAAGCCAAAGTAGTGGAAATGTAAAAAAGCAGAGTGCAGAAGGACACACGTCTGAATCCCAACACCATACGGTCTGAGGCGAGCAGACTGGAAAATGTGACTGTTCAAGATGGTAGACAAGTGACCCAGTGAGCTCTCAGGGCTCACTCCAACAGAGGAGAGCCATGAAGAGGCTCTTCAATATGTTCAGCAGGGTATGCTCCATCTTAGCCATACATTGTAGTTTTACCCTGACTTTGAAAAGGCACTTCTTCACCTCATGTGGAAAAAAAAATGCACGTATCAAGCAGCTTACAAGGTAGAATCTCCCTATTGGCCAACTGCAACCATGCAAAGATGCCATGATCACATCTGGGACTGCATTTTAGCATAAAGCACCAAAATAATATGCTCTGCTCCTGATTATGCAAACCCTCATGAATCACTCATGTAAATGTTCTCTTTTCAAGATTCTGTCCACTGATTTCTAAGGATTAATAACAATAATAAAAAATAAAGATATGGCAGGTAGGTAGCATGAGTACTTCCAGGGAACAGACAAGCAGATATCAAGTAGCAAATCTTTCTCTAAATTGCTTTTTGACCATTTATTTGTCATTTGAGTATAGGGAGACTCCTTTTCTCATTGGATATATTTAATTTTATATTAATGATCCCTTATAGGGGGATCCCTGGGTGGCTCAGCGGTTTGGCGCCTGCCTTTGGCCCAGGGCGCGATCCTGGAGTCCCGGGATCAAATCCCACATCGGGGTCCCGGCATGGAGCCTGCTTCTCCCTCCTCCTGTGTCTCTGCCTCTCTCTCTCTCTCTCTCTGTCTCTCTCTCTGTCTGTCTATCATAAATAAATAAATAAAGAAATCTTTAAAAATAATATTAATGATCCCTTATAATGATCCCTTAGGCTCAAGGTCAATTTAGTAAGTCCATGTTGGAAACTGGAAAAGAAAGAGAGAGAGAGAGAAAAAAAAAACAAAATGGGTAACTGATTTTTCAGTTTCAGTGGCTTTATTAACCACTAAAGCACTTAACTATTTATTAAAGAGAATCCCCCCAATATTGATTTTTATCCTGTTACAATGGATTCATAGTCTTATCATCTTTTTGGAAAACATAATCTGAAAGGACTCCGTAAATTTACGAGATACACAGCGAGCCAACATAGTAAGAGTTTAAATGATGAAATAAATAAATTTAAAAAATAAATGATCTTGCTTTTATATTTATAAGGAGAGATTATATTTTTCTATATCTTCCATGTATACTTGGGGGGTTGGCATAGAGATATACATAGTATTGTAACATTCTTATTTATATGCAAAACATAGTTTGCATTAAATTTTCATTCTTACTCTTTTTATTCTAGGCATTAAGTTTGAAAACTGCGTATAAAACTATGTACTTAAAAAATTTTAAAAAAAAAGGGGGATCCCTGGGTGGCGCAGCGGTTTGGCGCCTGCCTTTGGCCCAGGGCGCAGTCCTGGAGACTCGGGATCGAATCCCACGTCAGGCTCCCGGTGCATGGAGCCTGCTTCTCCCTCTGCCTGTGTCTCTGCCTCTCTCTCTCTCACTGTGACTATCATAAATAAATAAAAAAGTTTAAAAAAAATTAAAAAAAATAAAACTATGTACTTAAACTTACATCATTTCTAATATAATACGCAATTTCAACAATGTATGATGATGTAATACATAAGTGAAGTTGCTTTATAATGACTCGTTTTTCTTATTAAAACGTTTCCTTTTTTTTTTTTTTTTAATGATTTTATTTATTTAGTTATGTGAGACCCAGAAGGGGAGGCAGAAACACAGGGAGAGGGAGAAGCAGGCTCCCCACAGGGAGCCCGATGCGGGTCCCGATCCCAGGACTCTGGGATCATGCCCTGGGCCAAAGGCAGACACGCAACTGCTCAACCGCTGCACCACCCAGGCGTCCCTATTAAAACGTTTTCATTGCATGAAACACTCACTCCAAAGTGTTAACACACATGCACATACATATTGCCCTATATAAAGCAAAAACACAAGATGAGGCTCATAGTAATGATCACTAAACTATAAATTAAATGTATTGAACAAAGTATTTAGTTTGCAAAGTAACCCATGCATGTTCCATATTAATTAATAATTTATATACGTATATATATATTTTTTTTCATAAACGTGGGGCTCGAACTCTACCCTGAGATTGCGAGTTGCAGGCTCCATGGACTGAGCCTGCCAGGCACCCCTATTCTTTTTTTAACAGCTTTTGGGTGACTTTTATGTTCTGTAACTGTTTGTAGAGTTTTATTGCAAATGGAATAAGCATATCGTAATACATCCGGGATACACATATTGTGTTTGTCTCTAGGTTGTCTTATGTCATGTTCAAATATTTCAACATCTTTTACAGTCTTCGGAAATGGGGGGAGGAATATAGCAGTGTCCTGTAGGTTAGCTGGGTTCAGATCCTTATCTACTTTATTCTTTGTCTCCATTTCCCCCAAGGATATCTGCAATTAGTCTTCATGTTGTCTTTCATGAAAATTCTGTAGGATCTAACTACTTTCAAAAAAGTTTTGTTTTTAAGCTTGTTTGACATGTTCTGTTACATAAAAGAGAAATTAAACTATAGGCTAAGAAATAACATCTTTTTTTTTTTCTTTTTTCCCTAATGGCAAGTAGTTGAGTACACACGCCACTGTGTCACCTACGAACCGTAGAAAGTGCTGCGTTGCACAGGCTAACTGTAGTAGGAGCTATACTCCTCTCCCTGGGCAAACTGAAGTGCCGAGTATATTGAATTCAGTAACCCCGAGCAGGGAAGGCTTTACTTATAATCTTCAGAATAGAGAATTCCACTTGATAAGTTAAATCATTTTCCAAGCGTTCGTTAATTTATCAAAAGGATTTATAACATTTTACAGAAGGGATTCAAGCTAAGCTACAGTTTTATAAAAATCACCCATACCTTAGAGAGAAAACCTTAAACTTATTTTTCAAAACCTAACTCTTTCAAGAAATAAAGCTCAATGTGCCAAACAAATGGAAATGGCAAGTCACTAGCTGGTGTGAAGCTGAGGGGCCCAGAGTTCACCCATCCAGGGCACCTGATGATCCATGATTCCCTCTAAGATCCAGGTTGCTTGTGTGAACACCACCATTTTATTGGAGTACTGTGGGTTTTAAGGTGACCTGTCCATTCAAACACCTGTCCTCTGAGCTCTAATCCATATGGATCCATATAATCCATATTTGGAAGTTTGTTTGTATGTGTCATTTGAGACCACCCAGCCCCATGGATTGCGCTGTGGATGGACAACTGGTTCTAGTGAAAGCTGTCCATCTGCAGGTTAGAAATCAACCAGCCTTTATCATGGGGGCGTGCTAACTGGGATGGAACACATGATGGTAATGCCTACTGGACACAGCAAAGCCACCCAGCTTTGGGGATAGTGTTATTGGGCCACAGCTGAGCACTGGGTACTAGTGGGACATCCAAGGAATCAAAGAGCAGGGGAAGTAAATACTGTCCTGGAATGACGGAAATCGCTAAGAAGCCACTGCCTCCATGCAGGATGCCTGGAGTTCTGTGTTCATCTAGCTCTCCCTGGCCTGCACTCCATGTCATCCACTTCCAAGCCACACAAAATATATTTACATGATGAACATCAGCCAAGTTCATTAACCAAAGAACTCTGACTAGAGCAAAAGCAAAAGTGCTATCGGTCTGTGGTTCATTAAACATCTGGGGAGAAATAGTGAAAACCAGGAAGAGCTTTTCAGAATGGGCCCTGAGATACATATAAAATGAGATACAAACTTTTACTAAGAGTTCTGCAGCTTGAAAAAATTAAGCAGTTTTCTAAACCGACTGAAAATTTCTAGTGATTTGTTTTGTGACAATTCACTATGCCCAGAACATTTCACATTGTGCAGTGAAATGATTGCTGCTTGGTAGTACTCAGTTTGAGAGTTGGTTTCAAAGTTTTCCGCCTGAAGAGGAAACATGTCTTGCATTTCATTGTAAAATTATCCAAGCGTTTCTCTCTTTTCTGCATTAAGCTCGATATTCTTCAACACATGAGTCAAGGCACCTCGACAATTCACCTATCTACCCAGGGGACCCACTCGTTGTGACCTCAGAGGGTCACTTCACTGGAGAAGGTGCGCAAAGGTACAGCGTGGTGAAGATCCATCCCAACTGTCATGTTGGAATCTGTGATAAATGCAGCCCATGTGGCCCAACTTGGAATTAATTATGAATTACAAATTTTCTAGATATATAAATAAAAGTGGAATGAAACTACCATATAAATCTAGTTATAGCCATGAAAGTAAATAACAGGGTGATAAAAATAATTTAATGCTAAAACATTTATAGAGTTATAAATCAGATATTTTGTTCAACAATGTGTGATTTTTGATTATAAGAACCATAAATTAAAAAAAAAGAACCATAAATTAATATTTAAAGGTAATAGTTCCTTAATAATAAATCATTGGTGATGAAAATAATAGATAGTTGGAAAATAAAGTGAAATAGCATGGTTAAAATCCTTTACTATACATTAAACATTAGAAATTATATTAAAATGATTATGAGAAACTGTATATTAAAAATTAGCAAATAAATCACCTTTGGAATTTACTTAAAAAAAAATCCCGAGTCTCAGAAAAATCATTATGTTTTGATCTAGAGAATCATTATTATGTGATATCTCTATTCCAAATGCATTTTCAAGACTAACATGTTTTTAATAACCATAGCACTATTTAAGTATTAAGCATAAAAGACTTTGTTGATAATATATTTGAATACAAAAATATACTAAAGATATTTTTCTGAATTTTGAATTTGCATATGCATAAACTATATTATCAGATTTTCAAGATATTCAGCTAACGTGTGGCAATATCAGGACACCTACACTTGTCCTGTATATAATGCCTAATCCATTTTTTTCCATTATTTAGTAAGGTTACTTTTTTTTCCTGAATAAACTTGAATTCTATTTTATATACCTATATATATATAATGCATACATATAAAATATTATATATGTATACATCTATTCATATAACGAAATACGTATAAAATAAAATTTGCTCATTTGTAAAATAAAGATATATAGGGGATCCCTGGGTGGCACAGAGGTTTAGCACCTGCCTTTGGCCCAGGGCGCTATCCTGGAGACCCGGGATCGAATCCCACGTCGGGCTCCCTGTGCATGGAGCCTGCTTCTCTCTCTGCCTCTCTCTGCCTCTCTCTCTCTCTCTCTCTCTCTGTGACTATCATAAATAAATTAAAATTTAAAAAAAAGGATATATATGCATGTATATGTATATCTGTGTATATACATATGTGTGTACACATATTTCTGTTAGACATTAAATAGTAATATTATGTTAGCAAACTGACATATCTGCTTCAAAGAAGTATCTGTTGCTGTCCTTCTGGCCTCATAAGGGAGGAAGCAACTACAGCACAGAGAACTACAGAATCCAAGAGAGTATGCAGAGATCTGGAATCTGAGGGCACAGAGGAATACTGTGGCACAGATTTGAATGACAGTCTATCCTATGAGAGCACTCTCCATGTCACACATTGTACAGTACCAGTGCATGTTAGGATGGCTCCTAGAATCAAGAAAAGGATGCCCCCCCCCAAAAAAAAAAAGAAAAGAAAAGAAAAGAAAAGAAAAGAAAAGAAAAGAAAAAAAGAAAAGAACAGAAAAGAAAAGGATGGCCCACAATAACCAAGGTTAAAGTGTCAGCTTGGCCTGGGAAGATAGTAGAGAAAGGGCATATTAGAGAGAAACATAATTCCAGGAAATCCCATCAAATGATTAAGGTCTTGAGTGCCCTGAGGAGACACTGGAACTGCAGCTCTAGTAAATCATGGGTTATATCTTGTCTCTGAATTGGGTCTGACAGGTAGGAGATGCTGGACAAGAACCATACTCACTGGTACCCATGGGGATGATGAAATCCTCACATAGTCGAGGTCAAGTGGCAGGACGTACACTACAGAGCTAGGTGGGTACAAGGTCATGACGTATGGCTGTGAGAGGGTGTCCAAAGGAGGCTGACTGGTAGAGACTTACAGGAATGACTGGTAGGATTTGGCAAGTGTAGTGACCAAATACAGAGGCAGCTAGGAAGATAACAGCTTGATCTCCATAATCAAAGGAGATCAAGCATGGATAATCAGGAGATACTGGGGAGTTGCCTCAAAAAAATATTTTTTAAAGATTTCTTTTTATTTTATTTATGAGAGAGAGAGAGAGGCAGAGACACAGGCAGAGGGATAAGCAGGCTCCATGCTGGGATTCCAATGTGGGACTTGATCCCAGGACTCCAGGATCGTGCCCTGGGCCAAAAGGCAGGTGCCAAACCACTGAGCTACCCAGGGATCCCCCCCAAAAATATTTTTTAAATCACACTTTTGTCCAGTTTCCAGACCTGAGCCAGTTTTATAGATAAGTTCCTTTTAAGAAAGACCTTGTGACACTATGAACTATACATGATAATGTCTTCCCCAGTCCTTCATCAAAGGGACTGTTCATTTACTCCACTGAATATTTAATAAAGGATGCATATGTTCAAAACTGTTGGAGTAAAGATCTGAGCTGACAATGACACTAGAGCCCAAAGAGTCATCGTGGTGCCAGGCAACAAACTGCACCCTGCCCCATACCTGGTTCCCTGGGGGTCCAATGAGCCCGTGGACTCACTTGCTGTACATCTTTCTCCCTGGTCCCTGAATGTGTAACTGGAGTAGACATACCTGAGAGGTGCTGTAACCCTCACGCCTAGTTCCTTAGCCTAGTATGAGTCATCGTTGTGTCATCGTTGTAAAGAAGGGTGAGGAGAAACTTCGATAACCACCTCTCCATCACCTGCACCAAACCAGCAAATAAGAACGGTAGTCCACTCAGGGATAATGGCAGGAACTAGCGCCACACCTAAAGACCTATCAGGTGTAGGAACGGTAGTTCCCCACAGAATCTCTACTTCCTCCCATTTTATCTCCTCGGAACTTACAAAAACCAGAAAGAATCTGGAATCTGAGAGCGAACTTGAAGAAGCAGAAGTTCGGATTGCACTCACTTTGCCTGGTCTACTATATTTGCAAGAGTAGATTAAGTGGGCCACAGTGTGTAGTGTCTGGCAGTTACCCTCACAGATGAGTTCTCTTCATCCCTAAAATGGAAAATCAGGAAGAATTTTCTCTTTCCTGGAATGAACACTGATAAACATTTACAATCTTGGCCCAGAAGAGTATTAACTCTCCCGATCTGTGACATGACAAAAGTCAAAGGAATCTGAATCAGGTGCACATCTCGCAGGACATATCGCTGATTCTCTAGACTGATGCCATCATGCTAACCAGATGGAATGTCTACCACGTTCGAGGCCTAGGAGGGACACAAGTGTTCTAGAAGATAAAAGATAATCATCATGAAGATTTAGGGACTACAGCATCAGTTCATTTTTAGTAATCCAGTGTTCCAAAGGATTAAATCCCTGAATTTTTCACCTCCAAACACTAAAAAGGAAGCACAAGGCTTCAGATTCTGGAAGATGAATATCCTCTCTTGAGAATGCTGTTCTAACCCACATACTCAGTAGCTCTGAGCGTGGCTCAAATGGGACAGAGTATAGAAGCTGGTTCAGGGTACAGTACAAATACCCCTGCCGCCAAGGTCATATGACACTTTAGATCCTATAATTTTGAGGGTAGTAGTGGTGGGAAATGAGTTCATGTAAGTCCCAACAGATGAATCACAATGTGGACTCCCAGGGGTCTGCACCAGGACAGACCATCTTCAATGGGAAATTAGGAATTTTTTGAAAAACATCTTCTATTTTACTAGTGAGCCATTGTAGAGATGAAGCACGTGGCCTTAGGATATCATGTGACCGTGAGACGCAAAGTCACCTTAGAAATAGAATTGCCCATTGGGAGCTGGATTCTCATAAATACAAAGAAATAATGATCTTTCATCTATCTATCCATCTATCTAATCTTTCTTTTCTGGAAATCAAAAGGTAACAGAACGTATTCAATGAGCTAAAAGAAAAACACTGTCAAAACAGAATTCTAGAGTGGTGGCACCGGTTCACATTCCCACCAACAGTGTAAGAGGGTTCCCTTTTCTCCGCATCCCCTCCAACATTTGTTGTTTCTTGCCTTGTTAATTTGCCCCATTCTCACTGGTGTGAGGTGGGATCTCATTGTGGTTTTGATTTGTATTTCCCTGATGGCAAGTGATGCAGAGCATTTTCTCATGTGCATGTTGGCCATGTCTGTGTCTTCCTCTGTGAGATTTCTGTTCCTGTCTCCTGCCCATTTCATGATTGGATTGTTTGTTTCTTTGGTGTTGAGTTTAAGAAGTTCTTTATAGATCTTGGAAACTAGCCCTTTATCTGATACGTCATTTGCAAATATCTTCTCCCATTCCATAGGTTGTCTTTGAGTTTTGTTGACTGTATCCTTTGCTGTACAAAAGCTTCTTATCTTGATGAAGTCCCAATAGTTCATTTTTGCTTTTGTTTCTCTTGCCTTCATAGATGTATCTTGCAAGAAGTTGCTGTGGCCAAGTTCAAAAAGGGTGGTGCCTGTGTTTCCTTCTAGAATTTTGATGGAATCTTGTTTCACATTTAAATCTTCTATCCATTTTGAGTTTATCTGTGTGTATGGTGCAAGGCAGTGGTCTGGTTTCATATCTGCAGGTGGCTGTCCAATTTTCCCAGCGCCATTTATTGAAGAGACTGTCTTTCTTCCAGTGGACAGTCCTTCCTCCTTTATCGAATATTAGTTGACCATAAAGTTCAGGGTCCACTTCTGGGTTCTCTATTCTGTTCCATTGATCTATGTGTCTGTTTTTGTGCCAGGACCACACTGTCTTGATGGCCACAGCTTTGTAGTACAGCCTGAAACCTGGCATTGTGATGCCCCCAGCTATGGTTTTCTTTTTTAAAATTCCCCTGGCTATTCGGGGTCTTTTCTGATTCCACACAAATCTTAAAATAATTTGTTCCAACTCTCTGAAGAAAGCCCATGGTATTTTGATAGGGATTGCATGAAACGTGTATATTGCCCTGGGTAACATTGACATTTTCACAATATTAATTCTGCCAATCCATGAGCATGGAATAGTTTCCCATCTCTTTGTGTCTTCCTCAATTTCTTTCAGAAATGTTCTATAGTTTTTAGGGTATAGATCCTTTACCTCTTTGGTTAGGTTTATTCCTAGGTATCTTATGCTTTTGGGTGCAATTGTAAATGGGATTGACTCCTTAATTTCTCTTTCTTCAGTCTCATTGTTAGTGTATAGAAATGCCACTGATTTCTGGGCATTGATTTTGTATCCTGCCACGCTGCCAAATTGCTGTATGAGTTCTAGCAATCTTGGGGTGGAGGCTTTTGGGTTAAAAATAGACCTGCCCTACGACCCAGCAATTGCACTGTTGGGGATTTACCCCAAAGATACAGATGCAATGAAATGCCGGGACACCCACACCCCGATGTTTCTAGCAGCAATGTCCAATAGCCAAACTGTGGAAGGAGCTTCAGTGTCCATCGAAAGATGAATGGATAAAGATGTGGTCTATGTATACAATGGAATATTACTCAGCCATTAGAAATGACAAATACCCACCATTTGCTTCAACGTGGATGGAACTGGAGGGTATGATGCTGAGTGAAATAAGTCCATCGGAGAAGGACAAACATTATATGGTCTCATTCATTTGGGGAATATAAATAATAGTGAAAGGGAATAGAAGAGAAGGGAGAAGAAATGGGTAGGAAATATCAGAAAGGGAGACAGAACATGGAAGACTCCTAACTCTGGGAAATGAACTAGGGGTGGTGGAAGGGGAGGAGGGCGGGGGTGCGGGTGAATGGGTGACGGGCACTGAGGGGGGCACTTGACGGAATGAGCACTGGGTGTTATTCTGTATGTTGGCAAATTGAACACGAATAAAAAATAAATTTATTATAAAACAAAAAACAAAAACAAAACAGAATTCTATACTCACTGAAAATATACTTGAAAGATGACTGTGAAATCAAGTAATTTTCATATGGGCAGAGGTTGGATGGCTTCCTCCCCCCAGTCCTCTACTACAAGAGGAGGGACTCATGTTTTGTCACACTGGATGAGGGCACGGCACGGGTCACAGTGCATGATAAGCTGGACGTAGCACCTGCAGAGGGCACACCCATGTTGGGTGGGACCGGGGCTCACTCACACACCAGCAGTGCATTAGCATCTCCCTTCATCTCATAACCTCCTGAGAGAACCCTTAGAATAGGCTGATTTAAAAGGGGGACGATGGTTCATGAGTTAGTTTTACAGGGCTGCCGTAACACATTAAATCAAATTAAGTGACTAATTTCTGAAGGTGAGAAGCCCAAATCAGACTCAATGGGCTAAAATAAAGGTGTCAGCAGGGCGATGTTCCCTTCTGGAGGTTCTAGGGGAGAATCCATTCCCTTCCTTTCCCCACATCTAGAACCTGTCCACCTTCCGGGCTCATCGCCTCCTTTCCTGCATCTTCCAAGTCATCAACAGTGGGCCACACCTTCTCCGCACCAACGCCCCCCCCGCCACTGCCATCCCTCTGGTTCTCCACTTCTGTCTCCTTTCCCACTTTTTTGAGATTCTATTAGGGAATCTGAAAATGCAAGACGGTCTTTCTGCTTTAAGGTCAGTCCGGCAACCCTTATCCCACACTCCCACATATGGTAACATTTTCACAAGGTGCAGGGATTCGGAAACGGACAACACTGGGGGCTGGTGCTACTCTACTGACCACACTTCAAAAGTGACCAGACTCAGTATGTGTTTGCAAGCTGAGGATGTACAGCAGCTGCGCTAGAGCCCCTTCCAAAGTTGGTCCTAGGAGACACTGGTGAAACTTAACTCGGTAGGTGTGAGCCTCAGGAACTCTAAAAATGTTGAGTCCGGAAGAAAGGAGGAGAAAATCATCCCTGTGTGCTGAGTTTGGGTGATGCACCAGGTCATGTACTTTGTACGGAAGAAGAACAGGATCGGTGTCAGCATGTACCAATAGACTTCAGGACAGGGGCAAAGTGTTTTATTGACTTATCAGGAGTTTAAAGGGGAGAGCTTGCAGGACCAGAAAATAAGGAAGTATGGACTTCTATGTATAAGTAGATGAATGTAAAAATAAATAAATAAATAAATAAATAAATAAATAAATAAATAATAGACAGATGTACTAAGTAAGCAGTAAAGAATTCTTCATATTGCATATAATGTCTACAATATTTTTTAAAAATCAGGAAAAATGGCTCTGGCAGTTAAGCCATCTCGTTCCAATACAAGAGATGCAGCAACCTAGCATCTCTTCTTGCAACGACAGAGGGTGTACATGAGTCCAGGCGCATGCCCAGAGCTGAGTCAGGCACTACCACCAGTCAATATCTATCTAACTGGACAGGAGCAGAGATGAAAACCGAGTCTCCAATCATGCTCCATCGCTGAGAAGACCAGCACCCCCATTCAGGAGCAAACTGAGCACCATGGTCTCCTCTTCTGGAAGCCACGACCACTAGTTTTAACAGGGATTGGCACATATTTCAAGTATAGGTTTGCATTTCAGGCTCAGGTCCACTATTAGAAGGATGATGATGTGCTTGGTCCAATGGCACAGAGGGTCCATAATATCATGTGAGACCAAGGCCCCCATCGTGCAGCAAGAGGATGTGGAAGTGTGCACCTGGCTTTCTGTAAATTGGGAGGACCTGCTGACCTGGCAAACCAGGGGTGATGATTTTCTTGCATTTTAAAGCAAATACATTTAGATGCTGTCCCCAGTAGGAAGAGTGTGTCACCAGTCTGGAAACCATGAAATGGAAACATGAGTGGTGCTGCTCATCCAAGTCCCTGGACTGATGTTAGGAGCTCGTGCCTCCCATCCTCCCATCAGTGGGCTCTGTGCACTTCAGGACCACAACCTCCAAACTGGTGAGGTCAACGCTTCCCTTAAAGACACAATGAAAGGGCCAACAAACCACAGTCCAGGGGGTCTCTTGGGGTACTGGGCTCCTCACATCAGGACCCTGACCCCCATGAGCAGGGAGTGGGGAAAAACATGTTTGGCACTCGGCCCTCCATTTAGATGATTATAAACCTTTGTCTGTTTTTGATGGTAAATAAGAAAATGACTCCATAGTAAATGTCCTTCCTGATATAATCCACCTCAATGTGAGGTTCTCAAAAGATCTCAACTGTGACTACCTATCTATCTACCTCTTTATCACACTGAGAAATAATTAATATTATGCCTATTATTAGAATAAACTGGTAATTTAACCATATACCCCGTTTAGTAATTATCTCATAAATAACAGATAAATGGAATGAATATTTGAGAATATGCAGGAGAAGCAGACCAGTCAGAATCAAAATGGAACTTAAAGCATCAACGTCTTCTTTAGCAAGGTAAATCGTTCTTTGTATTTTCTAGGGACAGTTCTAACATAGTCTGTCCTCCTGACTGAATGGTCTTGTGTCCACTGAGGTACCAGGCTTATTGGTTTCAATCTCTTTTCTTTTCTGTGAAGGTCATTAAAAGAAATTGCCTTAACTACAGTGCGTACAAAATTTCCTCCTTGCCCAATTTTGCATCATTTTCCTAAATTTTTTTATCCTCATCACAATATATTACTCAACAAAAGTGAGTAGGTCAGGAGTGCCCGGGGGGCTCAGTTGGTTAAGCGTCTGCCTTCGGCTCAGGTCATGACCTCAGGGTCCTGGGATCGAGCCTGGCATCAGGCTCCCTGCTCAGCACAGAGTCTGCTTCTCCTTCTCCCTCTGCCCCTCCCCTTGCCTCGTGTTCTCCCCACCCCCCGTCTCTCTCTCTCTCCCAAATACATAATGTTTTTTTTTTTTTAATGTTTTTTTTTTTAAGTGAGTAGACCAGTAGATATTAGTAAAGCACATAGACATGTCCTTCCCTCCTTCTAGATTCTATCCAGACACTACTCAAATGATCGTAAAAAATGAACTGTGAGCCGCCTCCAATCCGGCCACCCAAACCCCATTTTCCACTCTCCAAAATGAGCAAAAACCTGTTCTTCCATAGCGGTGTCTCAGGAAATGGCAATACTGTTCCATGTCTGAGGACAAGGCAATAATACCTCCGAGTGACTCTGTGAGTGATACTGTCACTCTCCTCAAATCTCTACAGTGGGTTTCCATATCATTTCAAATAAAACTCAGGCTTCTCATCACGGCTGCAGGGCCCCCCACAACCTGGCCCTTGGCTGCCTCTTGATCCTCATGTCTTAGCATTTCCATCCCTCACTGTCCTTGGCCACACTGGCCACCTGGCTGCCCCTCAGACACATGGAGCATCCTCCCAACATAGAGCTTTCAGGTTTGCTCTGCTCTCTGCCCAGAACATTGTCCCCCAGATAATCCGTCATTACGTTCTGTCTGCATGCATGTATCCATTTGGTCACTGTCTCTTTTCACTGAAGGGGACGCCCCAGTGGATTGGGACTTGGTTTTCTCACAACCGTATTCCTTGTGACTACCTAGTACCGAGCCGGTATGAGATCAGTGTTTGATGAATGAAGCTTCTGCTCCCTTTCATTTCTGTTTGTGACATTTCGTCACCTACCAGCATGGCACAAGCCACCCTCGTTATCCATACTACGAAATAGCTTCCCATCTGATGAGGCCCTTTCCACCTGTGCCCCCCTGTAATCCATACTTCACACTAATGTCAGTGCCATGATCAGAAATATAACTATGATCCTCTGTTAATTTTTAAAATCTCTCAATTGCATTCTACTGATCCTCATCCCAAATTTAATAGAAGTCTACAAACCTTGACTCCCTCTGTAGCCTCTTCTTACCTCTTTTTCTCTGTCTCCAGCCATAATCCTTTGTCTTATGTACCTTTAAATATTCCATCTCTCCTCCTAACTCTGGGAAACAAACTAGGGGTGGTGAAAGGGGAGGTGGGCGGGGGGGTGGGGTGACTGGGTGATGGGCACTGAGGGGGGCATTTTATGGGATGAGCACTGGGTGTTAGTCTATATGTTAGCAAATTGAACACCAATAAAAAATAAATTTATAAAAAAATAAAATAAAAAATAAAAAAAATAAAGAGAAAAAAATATTCCATCTCTCTTTTTTAGCCTATTAGCCTATGTATTTCCTGTATATGAATATTGCTTCCCTACTAGTAGTATCTTTGGTGATTCTATCCCTCCCAATCATATTACCTTCCTTTGTTATACGTTCCAGATCATCCTACATTTCTCTCAAAATTGCCTGTGGCTTTCTTCAGCATGAGAGTTGAACCCTTGCAGATTAACAGGAAGACTTGTTCATTCTCCTCCTGGAGCGGGACCAGGTCTGTCTGGGCTTAGCAGTGTCCTTCCCAGGGATTTTGCATCGAGCATCAGCTCTCTACGCAGATGCCAATGAGGGAAGAAGAGCGTCTGCTTCTACACAGGGAGAGGAAGACCTTATAATGTCTCAGGCTGTACTTGACAGCACTCTGTAAAACAAATTTTGTAGCTCTTACCAACGCTACACAGGATTGTTTTAAGATCAAGAGGTGTTACATTGGATTGGGGATGAACCCCACGGCTAGGAAGGCATTAGAAAACACAACAGATTTCACAAAGGCACTTTTCTGTGATTTTTTTTCCAAGGCTACTAGATAAACTTCTCAAAAGAGTCTAAGACATGCCTCTAGCCGGCAAAAGTCAAGCGCTGTGATGTTCAGGGATAGAAGCCACCAGTCCTGGGGACCAAAGTGGCAAATCTGCTTCCTGGACGATGTCCCCTCTCCTTGTCAAGCAGTTGCTTGACTGCTTTTTTACAGATGTGCAGTCATCAGCTTTCCAAGTATTTTGCTCTTCAGTTGGTGCCCCACCTACAAATAACTTCAGGGAAGACTCTCCAGTAGCAGACAGTTGATGGTGTTCAAAGCACCTACTGAGCACTGGAAATAGTAACCTCAAGACGGCCAACAATAGGTGACAGTGTTGATGGATGCAATGCAACGATCCTATTCTACCCTTCAATTTCCAGGGAGGTGGAGGTTGACTCAGGGTAAAAGGTGAGCGGCAGTGAACGCTACCAGGTGTATTTCAAGAGGGCCCAGGAAACAGGAATATCAGTAACCTCAGGACTCACCCATAATGTTCCGCATCCACGGTGTGTTCACATTAGAGATGATATTAAGAAAACTTAAGTTCCGGTTGTAGTGACATTCCTCAGCTACTGCTAACTTTATCAAATCACTTTATGAGTTCAGCGAAGAAATATCTGGAGCATCTGGAAAGAAGTGGTTCTCAAAGTCAACCAGAGAAGCTGTGATTTTACAGATTTCAGCTCTTATACTAAAAGTTAATGACAAGATCTGAGCACTTATTATGTATCACAATGAGTGCTTGATTGCTTCCGAAATTATTTCTTCTGCTACTGACACGTCATCCCATCAGGAATCGTTGAAGTTACAGCCCAACCTGCATGAACTGACCCCTACGTTCAGGAGCCACAGCTATGGATGGATTGTCCCTGCTTTCACTTCAGCATAAACGGTTATGTACATTCTCTTTGCTGTGGTGGGTATGATTATTCGACATGAGGTTCTCTCATCTTACTTAGGACATCTTATTTTGCACCAAGGAAGATTTTGACTTTAAAATAAGAAAAAAAAATCCAGTAAAATTCATTATTCATCTTTTCACAACTCTACTTTTTCTGTTTTACTTTGTCTCTGTGGCTCTTTTTTCCTTTTTCTGATGCGCCCACCTTTCTCTCCTAACTCATCTGATATATAGCTTCACAGAGCACTCTGGAGATCTCTGGTCTAAACTTGGGTGTCAAAAAATAATAATAATAAGATAAAAATAAAAAAATATAAACAAACAAACAAACAAATTGGGTGCCCTGCTTCTGATTTGTGAGATATCTGCCACGTGTCCCCAGATGCTGGCACTCTTGTCCCTGTCATGAAGACATTAGATTAGAATCTATCAGAGTCTGGGTCTGGATATGGTTTCTTCATTAAGTCTTCCAAATATTCCAAATCAGATCCATTCCCTGTGTCTACACATAAAATGGAATAACAATAGCCAACGGTCTGTGTTTGACAAAAGCAAAGGTGAGGATGTCCTTTAAGAGGCTTAGCCCTGTGCATAGGAAATACTATTCTAGCTCAACAATGCCTTGAGTCTTCAAACATTTTAAGACAGCAACCTTGATCAAGACTTTAAAAATCATAATCAACATAAAACTATCTAACTAAACTAAAACTATCTAACTAAAAAAAGAATAAGAAGAATATTTATTGAAAGGTAATTTGCAAACTGAAGGAAGTTCTGGAAAAGCAAGACCAAAGAGAGACAGCCCTGAGTCTCTTTGAAGTCTCTTCTTCTTTGAAGGACAACTCTAGGCACATCTCAGGTTCACAATGAGATCATCTAGGCATCTTTAAGAGAATGAATGCCGGCATCCCATCCCCAGATGCTCGCGTGTATTTTCTTGCTCTACCCCTGATGTCTGTGCTCAAGAATCCATTTCCAGGAAGAGAGAAGGGGACTGACTTTTGATGCTGTTCAGTCCAGCCATGTCCTTTCTGATTTTCTGCATCTGTCCGTTACTGATGGAAGACTGTGAAATCTTCAAACTAGAGTAGTGGATTCTTGCATTTCTTCCTGAGGTTCTCTCAGTCTTCACTCTTGGATTTGATGATCTACTGGTGGATGGATATACGTTAAGGATTGTTATGTCTTCTTGAGGAATTACGCCCTTCCTTATTACATAATCTTCCTTGTTATACCTGATAATGTTCCTTGCTGTGCAGTTAGATTTTTCTGAAATTAATATATTTACTTCAGCTTTCTTCTAACTAGCCGCACTGTGGTGTGTCTTGCTTTCAGCTAAATCTGAAGCTTGTCCCCCCAGAGCTCCTGACACTTCACCGATTGTGGCTCTGGACCACCAACACAGAGTGGCCTCTGCTGGACTCGTCCCCACTCAGCTTGGGCTCTTTGCATGTTCCCAATCTCTAACCGTGTTTAGTGGCCTCTGTTTTTTGATGGATCCAACAAGAGCTGGTGAGAGTTTGTACAGCTTTCTCCTGCTGTGAGGTGGGAGTACCACATCCATCCTTCTGACAGATCAGGGCAGATCACTCACCTGCTTCAGGTCCTGCACCCATGCTTGTGTTGCAAAGAAATGTTATAGCTTGTGGTCAGGCCAGAACTACAAATATTAGGAAAAGGTAATTTCCCACAGGAAAGGGAGATGCTGTTGTGAAATACAGAGGGTAAAGCACAATGGGAAATTTCAAAATAAGCAGAGAAACACAAGGGTCTGGACACAAGATAAATCCCAAATGAGAAGAGAAGGCTAATGCCCTGATTGGACACAGGATTGCACATTTTTGTTGAAATATTTCCTTGAATATGAATACTTGATTGAGATGTGATCATCAGAATTTGTTTGACATGTGGGAAAATGATGCATTTCCTGTTCAAATACACATTTTTATTTTATTTTATCCACTGGATATATGTTGGAGAAATATATTTGGAAAATATATTTCCCTCAGCGTATACTTTGTCATATAAATAATTATTGGAGGGAAATAAACTTAGATTATAAACTCGACTATATTGGATTCATACATGAATTGGTTCTCCTAGTCTGAAAACCACAGAAGATCAGGACATGGGTGACACCAGGGTCCCACAACCGGGCACAAAAATCAGAGAATGGGCAAAGTTTTCAGTGTCATTTTCAAAATTAAAATTAACGCTGAAAGTCCATTTGAAGAAATTATTAGCATTTCCCTTGAGGCCAGGACAAGCATTATGCTATAAACTACTACTGTCTCATTGGAATCAGCACAGTTACCTCCAGCCAGTCCCCACATCCTCCCACCGAGGAGATGAAACACTGCAGACCGCCCATCCTAAATTTCATAACATAACTCCCTTCAGAAACACCTTCCATATTTTGTTTTGTTTGCTCCTTTTTGTAGGAGAAACTCTGAGATCCTGAATGGAATGAAGCTTCTCCTGGCTCTCTGCCATCTGGTTTTGAGATTGCCTGTGCTCTCTCATGCTCCGAGAGCCTTGCAAGCCAGGAAGGCCCCTCGGCCCCTCAGTCACGTCCTTCCTCCTCCTGGTACTCTGACGGAAGCCCAAGTCCACCTGCTGAAGCAGGCTCCCCCAGGGAGGCTTATGCAGAATCACCTGCCTCTGCTACTCCATCACCTTGCCTTCCAGCCCTGAGCCAGACTGCACACTCCAGGAAAACAGGTAAGACCTGACATCGCTCACCATTGTGTGTCACCATCGTCTAGCTGAGTCTAGCATGTAGCCTGGCTCATCGTGTCCTCTCTCTCTCTCTCATATATATATACTAATAAATCCAATGAATCCAAGCAAAATAACAGGATATGAACTAATAAATCCAATAAATCCAAGCAAAATAATAGATGTTTTAAGAATTGTCTAAGACTCTCTTATAATTCTGTTAGAGTTAACACGCTGTGGAAAATCATGTAAAAATCAACTTCATGCGCGCCCCCCCCCCCGGATGACTCAGTGGTTGACCGCATGCCTTGGCTCAGGTCTTGATCTCAGGGTCCTGGGATCGAGTCCCACATTGGTCTCCCCGCTTCTCCTTCAGCCTGTGTCCTCTCTCTCTCTCTCTCTCTGTTTCTCTCATGAATAAATAAATAAAATCTTTAAAATAAAATCAATTTCATGATTTTAAAGAAACATGCTAACGCTACTGTTTCTTTAAAAACCTAACAGAATGACTTATAAGATCCTTTCAATAATTCAGCTGAGGTTTATAATATTTGAATGAAGAAAAGTCTATCACAGCAATCTGTGAATGCTTTGTTAGAAATGAAAGGCAATCTTAGGAATTAGCAGAAATAAAGTAACATTGACAACGTCAATTTGCAGAAAGATAAAAAGTTATTTTTTTTCCTAAATAAAAGGAGGATTATTAATAGCTGGGGTAAGAAATCAGAAAGTAGTTCAACCCTATTTCAGATGGGAATGTCAAATATTATTGACACTAACATAAAAAAGAAAACAAAGGTTTCTGCAAATGAGTTGCCACCCTTGATGTGCCTCTTTCAAGCTAGCCCATAGTCCAACTAGTTATTAATAAATCAAAGGTAGAAAAGATCAAATCCATCACTTTGTCTTCTACTTCCCGCCCCCCCTGTAGCTGCCTGACAGAGTGTGATTTATGACATAGACGTTGTGCGATGGGGCTTGACATGGTGAGCGTGAGCTCATTTAATATTTCTTGCAATCAACTTAGATCTCCCCATGGACAAGCATTTCATCTGCAGGTGTTCTCAGAACATAAAGAACGTCAATGAAAACAAATGTTATATCCTAAGGTATATGTGCATTCTCTGTGTATTACAGTTAAATTTTTTTTATAACTCTTCAAACATACATATTTATAATAAAATCTAACCATTCTCTGCTAGAATTTCTTTAGATGCCAAAAATATTTCGTTCTAATAGATGATGCCTCCTTTTCTGGGTATAGCCCAAACACAGAAATCAAATTTTGTCAGAGTTTAGGTGGTCTCAGCTGAAATAGCTACAATATTTTAATTTTTGTTTTAATGCTTTGTTCAATCAATCAGTAAATCAATGGGATAGACTGACAAACCAATTATGATTGGCTATTAGTGATTTATATTTATGCTTGGGTTCGCTCTTGCTCAAAGTAATACAAATAATAAAGAGGTAGAACATTTCATATAACAGGGATTCAATCATTATTTCTTATTTCTCAATGCACGACTTATTTCTTCCTTTTTCTAATATAAGGGCTAATTTGCTCAGTGTATTAAAGCAGCCTAATCCTTGAGTAGGCCAAAGGACTGTCTTAAAATAAATCCTTGACAATGAACAAAGCTTTTAAACATTGGCAGCTTTATAAAATACGATGTTGGTCACAAAGAAACAATCACCTGAAGAAAACAGCAAAATATATGATAAATAGTGAGACCAACTCAAACCTTACCCCCTGATTATGTCAGTAAGATTACAGATACATACATGGATGTGTAGTTTGTTTAATATCTATCCATTAATAAATTTAACATATTCATTATCGGAGAGCCATCGCACAGGTGGGTGGATACATGGCGGAAAGATCAAAGTCTCCCATTTTCGTCTTATCCCACCTTAATCTCAAAGGTTTTAAGATGACCTACGAATCATGCACAGAGCAAGATGTCCCTAGGTAAGCCTGCTAGTTAAGAAGGAAGAATGCACACAGAGATAGAATATAAAGCAGGAATCTGACAACTCCAATGCCATAGCAGACATGATTATTTATGGAGAGCTCGTTCCCTGATGCTGAGTACCTGCAAGCACAACCCTGGTTGGCCAGGGACAGGGGCACGAGGTCAAGGGAGGAAGAAGCTGAGGGGCTGCCTTTGGCCCATAGGACACGGATACACGGATGTGATCTCCTCACAGCTAGGGAAGTTCAAAGATGGTTCATGGTCCTCCATCTTCTCTCTTCCCTTGTTGGAATGACCAGGGAACACTTGCTAATTAATGATGCCACAGAGTCAAAGCCACCACATTGGGCTCAATATGTTCTTACATCACAGGGTTTTCTGAACCGGCCATGTAGACTGTGGCAGGAACAGTAAACTTTTCTCTGTGCTAAACAACTAAACATGTAGGGTTGGTTGTCACTGCTAAATTACCTAGTGCATCTTAAATAATACAAATGTGTTTATGAGAAAATCCTAAACTAGACCCCAATGACCAGTAGAGCTTGTCATTTATGTAACCCACAGACTATAAGATAAAAAAAGATGCAGCTCTCTGGAAATAAATATCTATATATTGTTCTAAGATCAGTAGAAATTCTGAAGTTCATTAGAAAAGTGCATTATGTAATGGGGTAAATGAAAATAATTACAGTTACTAATATTTACTGCATATTACAGTCCACAAACTGTGCTAAGCATTTTCTTTTGAGGATTATTTTATTTAATTCACATAACAGTCCCATGAGGAATATAGTACAATTATCAGCCTCAGTTCGTAGTTATTGAAAATGAGACCCAGAGAGGTTAAGGATTTTGCCCAAGGTCAGGCAGCTAGTTAGCAAGGACCATGAAATTCAGAAAAGAAAAAAAAAAAAAGACTTTCTCATCTTAAGGGAAATTTAGAAGAACAAATATCGAGGCTCCCTTTTTAATCAAGGAAAGTATAAAACCAAAATGTGAGTCTTTCTCTAAGCAGGGAATCGACTTTAATTAAGTTGAAACAACACATGACACTTCATTGTTTGGACTCTGTTTTATGAATCACTTCTCCGCTGATAGCAAAAGCTAAGAACAGAGAATATTTATAACCCAGGTTTCAATAATGAATCTACCTTCTGAGTAATCAGAGTAGACAAGGAAGTGACACTAACACATAATTATTCTTGCTCACATCTATATGGAATTATTTTAGGGTTTGGTCAGCAATTTCAACATGCTTGGGGGGCTCACCACACCCACCAACGAACAAGACTCTGACACCAGTTGGGTGACCTACAATCTGACACTCTCTAGGGATGGATTCCACGGGTGCATTCATTCCTACAAGATCGCCTTGCACCCCAGGTTGTTACCTGGGCTTCTGATCCACAGGCTGTAAACCAGAGGTTCCCAGGTCCCTCTCCCCACATTTCATTAATTTGCAGCAGAGGCTTGTAAAACTCAGAGAAACATTTCCTTACTAGATCACCGGTTTATTACACAAGGATACAACTCAGAAACAGCCAGCTGGGGTGATGCACAGGGTGAGCGAGGTGTGGGGAAAGGACACAGTTTCCATGTGCTCACTAAGCAAGCTCTCTGAACCCCATCCTTTTGGGTTTTCACAGAGGCTTTATTACAGAGGCTTGTTTGATTAAATCACTGGTGACTGATTCAACTTCTACTCCACACCTCCCAAGTAGGAGTGGGACTGAAAATTGCTGGCAACAAGTCCCCATCTTTAGGATACCTAAGAGCTTCCCAAAAGTCACCTCATTAATGAAACAAAAGACAGTTTTCTTGTTTTTTTCCTTAGTAAGTCCCAAGACTTTTAGGAGCTCTACACCAGAAAAGGGGACAAGGGCCAAATACATATTTCTTATTATAAATTACAATAGCACAGGAGTATAGATTTCTTTTTCTTACATTTCTGCTAAGATCAATAGGTACAACTGCCAGTTCATGTTATTTTTATTCAGTATAAATGACATCATACATTATCTTTTCTTTATTTCATTTCCATCATAAAGTCACAAAAATGTTTTAACTTGGCTTCTTTGATAGTTTACTATTTGACAGCTCTTACCTCTTTGGGATGAGGTTTTTTGAGATAGATTAATTTAGACAATCATGGAGGAATTGAAGTATTAGCAGAAGTTTCTAAAATAAGAGGTGATTCAATAGTTGTCTAAATGTTCCGATGGTCAACAGGATTGTGAACCTGGGTCTTTTAGTTCTCAGAGTATATGTTCTTAATACACATTACCTGCATGTCAATGTATGACTTAGAATTTCTTGGGAGGGATATTTAAGAATATCAAAATTAATAAAAACCTTAAGTTACATACTATTTGCCCGGGCATCAAGGCAATCTCCAATAGATTCAAAAGAATGTCTTCGAGTGATTTGCTCAACAAAGATTTCTTCTACATAGACTATTGGGGAGGAAGAGTTTCCTGTCCCCTTCAAGATCCATCTAGCTGGATTAAGAGTCAAATTGACAGGAGACAGATTTGCAAGAGCAAAGCAAATTTAATAGCATAGGGACGAAGAATCCACACAGACACGGAAATCCCAAAGACAGTGAGGCAGCGTGGTGCTTATCTGAGCAGAAGAGAAGGGTGGGGTGTGAGGGTGGGGACCATTAATAGGAAGGTGGGAGGAGATCCTGCAAGCAAAGATCCTATTATGTGCCTTATGTAGATAAGCTTCTTACATAAGTGGAGCCTCTGTGAATAGCTCTCTTCCTCGAACAAGCAGACAGTTGACAAGGAGCTAAAGAGGCTTGCTCTCAATCTGCTGGATTTTGGTTGTTTTTAACTCAAGGTTCATATTGAAGTGACCGATCCTGGAGCTGCCTGGCCCTGGTCCCTACAGGACTCATGGCAAAGGCTTACTCACTGGCCTCCTCTGTCTCCTTGTGGCCAGTGGGACACTTTATGAAAGAGCTACCTAGTCTAGGGATTGAGTTGCATCTGGCTATGGACGGACCTCAGTTTCTCTACAAGAATCAGATTTACATTAGCACAGAGAATTAGTAGGTTTCCGTGGCCTCATTAACAAAATATTAATGCCATATGAATTGTCAGCCTACCTGAACATTTCCATATTTAGTGCTTGCTGTTAGGTGACTCAAAGCATATACTTTGCGTCCACTGATCAAATTAAGACACTTTTAGATCCTTCCAATCCTTTATTAAACACGAGTTACAGATCATGTGAAATTGCCTTAACAGTAGGTAATCGTCGTGATTTGCCCTCCCATCACTCCCCCCAAAGAATTCCTGCTGCAGAAGTCCTTTTGGTAGCCTGTGATTCTTGGGCATGGAAAAGGAAATTGAAAGGTCAAACATCATGCTTTGTGAAAATCTAAATTCAATACCAGCACAAGGACCTAAAAGTACCAATTTTGAGAGGAACATTTAGGAGGAAATGACTATTATCTCTCTAAAGCTGTCTTTATATGCTTATTTTTTCAACTTCTGACACCAGCCTGACCCCAAGACCTGACCTTTCCTGACACCTGCATTTACTCACCAACCTTTGTCTCACATTTTCCCTAAATTTCTCACTCCAGCTTATCTCAACTCAGGACAAAGACCCCAGGGACTCAGCATCCCATACTTGGAACCATCCTACCCCTCAGGCAATAGCAACTGCCCCAGCAGACAGCTCTGATCCCCAGACACCCAGACCAGTGTGAGCTCAGCCTCGACTAACTCCTGTACAAATGGACCAAGGAGTGGCCCATGGAGTGACCCGCAGTGACCTCTACCTCATTATAATACTGAAATCTACCCAAATTGGAGCAGGAGGCCCATTTACACAATATACAGTGTACATGGAGGCGGATTTCCTTCAGATACATGCATGCCCTCATGCCCACCTCTACATGTGATGACAGGGCTCCCCTGCCTAAATACTTATCCTAATCCTAAATGAAAGGAACCCATCCACCCTTGCTTAGGAGTTACAGCTTTGGAAATTACTCCCCATGATCTCCTCATCTGCTGCAAATAAAGTTCCCTTTATGTGAAAACTTCCCCTGGGGTGGTCTCTCCCTGTAACTCACCAAGCTACTCTGCAGGTATTCAAATGCACCTGCCCTTTGCTACACTGGACACTCCGACATCTTGAACAGTAGTCCTTAATTGTGATTTACATGGGTTAATAATTCGTAGAGAAGGAGTATTTTTTTCTTTTTTGGTTGTCATCTTGGATGAAAATATTGTTTGACCAAAAATAAATGGCATAAGAAGAGGGTACATTAAAAATAAAAATTGCATATTAAAGTTTTTAGTTCAAATAAACTATAAACAGTTGAAACAAAATTTAGGTATTTGCCTGGAACTTTAAAGTAAAATAATGAGTCTAAAGACAGATGCTGGGGAATCCCTGGATGGCTCAGCGGTTTAGTGCCTGCCTTTGGCCCAGAGTGTGATCCTGGAGTCCCAGGATCGAGTCTCACATCAGGGTCCCTGCATGGAGCCTGCTTCTCCCTCTACCTGTGTCTCTGACTCTCTCTCTCTCTCTTGCTCTCGCTCTCTCTATCTCTCATGAATAAAAAAATAAAATATTAAAAAAGAGACAGATACTTTAAGTCAGTGTTTTGTTCCTTGAAAAGATTCTATATAATGTCTATATTTCTGTGATTGGAGAATAAGCCTCTGATAGTGAACTAAATTCATAAATACCTTTTTGCAAGTAAAAATACCATTTAGACTTATTCAAGGATTTAGGGTTTCTAAAATATGATTTTGTTAGTACTTTAACCCTATTAATGTAAATAGTTACGGCACATGTAAGTGTTTACAAAATAGGTACAGCATAGTATTTGGATTGTGCTCCATAGTACTTCCCAGCATTCACATTTACAGATAATTGGAGATTTGATACAATTCATCCAATTCTTCACTATATGTATGAAAAGCGCACTATTGGGATTATACAATGGAAAAAATGTCAAAATATATACTGACAGACTTTTTCCACTCAGAAGTGAATCATTTCTTATTCTAATTTTATTTTTTTTGAGAGAGAGCATGAAAGCATGAGGAGGGAGGGCAGAGAGAGAGGGAGCATCATAAGGCAACTCCACGCTGAGCATGGAGCCTGACACAGGGCTCCATCCCACGACCCCTAGAGCATGACCTGAGCAGAAATCAAGAGTCGAATGCTTAACCAACTGAGACACGCAGGCGCCCCTGCTCTGTCTTGTTTTTGCAGCCTGGCAGGATTTGGTACTCCAAACCTATCTGTCTCTGAATCCCACCCCTTTGTTGAGGTCAGAACGGAATGAACTGGGGATAAATTCTTCTCTCACAGGAAAACATGAATATATCCCAAACTAGAGTGAGTTCTAGCAAACAATTAGGCTATGATAATTGCTCTGTGCCTTGCGATGGGTTGAGTAGTATCCCCAGATGGATGTCCAAGCTCTAAACCCCCATGTCCCACCTCCCCTGCCAGTCCCTGTGAATGTGACCTGATCTGGAAACAAGAGCCTTACAGATATAACCAAGGTGGGGAATCTCAGGAGGAGTCCATCTGCATTTAGGGGGTCACAAACCCAGTGACTACTGTCCTTGTAAGAAAAAGGAGAGAAAGATTCGGGACCTACAGAGACATAAGCAAGAAGGGCCTGTGAGAGTAGAGGGAGAGACTGGAGTTCCACAGACACAGCTATTGGGTGCCAGAGCATCCAGGAGCTAGAAGGGGGTTGGAAGGGATTGCCCCCCAGGGCCACTCGGGGAGTCTGATGTGACTAGCACCTGATTTTAGTCTTCCTGCCTCCACAACAGTGAGAGATTTCCATTGTTTTAAGTCATCAATTTTATGCTGATTTGTTCTAGTGGCCCTAAGGAAGCTAATATATGCCTCTGGCATTTGGATGAAAACAGACTAGATTACTATTATTAAACCAATGGCTATCAATATGATTATGACAAACACAAATTTAGTTTTAGAGATTTTTCTACTTAACAATGCATATTATGATATTGAGCTGTTTCACTCTATAATCTTATTTGCCACCTATGAATACTGTTCTCTAGACTCCAGGCCTTTTTTGAATTCATGGCGCCTGGTTATGGATTGAACATCTGTGACTCCTGAAAATTCATATGCTGAAGACCTAACCCCAAATATGATTTGGAGGTAGGGATCTTTTGGAGATTGTCATGTTGACACGAGGTCATGAAGGTGGGGACCCCATGATGTGATTATCATCCTTACAAAGAGAAGACCAGAAACCGGGCAAGCACACACTCTGTCAAATGAAGACACAGGAGGGCTCTCACCAGGGTCAGAATCTACAGGAAACATAATCTTCAACCCTCCAGGTTCCAGAACTATGAGAAACAGACAGTTGCCGTGGTAGTCACCCGTCTATATGATTTTGTTATAGCAGCCCGAGCTGACCAGCCCAAACTCGAATAACCTGAAGAGACTGATGCAAAATGAAGTTCTGGGAACCCACTTTACCTTCTAAGAACCTCTTGCAAAAATCGTTTAAATATTACCACCCACTCCATTTACACAATCAAATTAAGGAAATTTGTGTTTTAATCAAGCCTTTTGAGATGAGCACGCTCTCCTTACAGAAATAATTAATAATCCATGAATGTTAATTATATTGCCAGGTTAATTTTCATCCTGTGTTACATTGTAGGAGAGTCTGAAATTGATGAACCCTCTTCCATTTAAAGTGTCACAGAGCTAAGGGCTAACCATACAAATCTGGGAGATGCAGCTTTGTCAAGGTTGGGGTTCAATGGTGTAAAATACCTCGGTCTTGAGAATGGAACTTGTAATTAGTCCAGTAGGCACTGAAACTTTCTGCAGAGTGAGTTCTATCTTGCTCAGTTTTATCCAGTCTTTAAAGAGAATGACTTTTATTCTCTTGATCTCCACCCCATGAACTTTATTGAAGCATGTCTGTAATGGCCACTGCTTGCAGTTTTAAACTTGGATCAAAAATGTTCACCTGTGCAGCAAAATTGCACGGAACTTAAAAGATGAAGAACATGGTAGAGAGAGCACTTCTCCAGACCAATGCTGCGGACGTGTATGGGAGCCCTTGACATCAGTGCTGTCTTCTACATCACTAGTAGTTTGTTCACGGAAGAACTGGCTAGGATGACGTTGGTGAGTGACCTTTCCTCAGTTTCTGGGAAAGGGTACATGTTAGGGGTGTTACCTAAGTCCCTAAGTAATGCTATCAACCAGGTTACACCATGAGGGAAGCCAGCTTTAGGGTGAAGACAATGCTGAGTGAAATGAGCAGAGAAACAGACCAAACCCTAGGTCCCTGATGATGTCATTGAACTTCTGGCCCAATCAATTTTGAGACTTTTTTTTTCTTTTCTTTTTTTTTTTAATAAATTTATTTTTTATTGGTGTTCAATTTGCCAACATATAGAATAACGCCCAGTGCTCATCTCATCAAGTGCCCCCCTCAGTGCCCATCACCCAGTCACCCCCACCCAATTTTGAGACTTCTAATTCCTCTTTCCAGGTGTGATAATACATTTCTTTTAACTTTTTTAAGTCCCATCCAGCTGAAGCTCCTCTAAATTATTGCCCATAGCATTCTAACTATTCATGCTAGGTTTATTTGTTTCAGACAAAATAATTTAATTTACTTTATTATGGTCAAATATACATCATTTAATCATCATTTAATCATTTTTAATTGTACAATTCAGTGACACTGAATAATGTTCATAATGTTCTATAACCATCACGACTATTTCTTTTTTTAAAAGATTTTATTTATTTATTTGAAAGAGAAAGAGATAGTGCACACAAGGAGGCAGAGTGGTAGGTAGAAGAAGAGGGAGAAGCAGGCTCCCTGGTGAGCAGGGAGCCCGATGTAGGGCTCAATCCCCAGGACCCTGAGATGATGACCTGAGCCAAAGGCAGACACTTTACCAACTGAGCCACCCAGGAGCCCATCACTGGTATCTCAATAAGATTTTCAAAATCCCAAAGAGAAACTCTGCACCCATCAAGCAGTAACTCCCCATTCCTCCCTCTCCATCCTCTAGTCCCTGATACATTCCCATCTACATTCTTCCTCTATGGCTTTGACTATTAAGGATATTTCATATAAAATGAATCAAATGTCATTTGTCCTTTTGTGTCTGACTTATTTCACTTAGCATGATGCTTTCACATCCATCCATGTTGTGTCAAGTATCAGAAATTCATCCCCTTTTTATGGCTGAGTAATATTTCATTGCTTACATGTCCATCACTTGATGGAACTTAGTGTATCCCATTTTGGGCTATTGGGAATAAGTGTTGGTGTTGGGCTTGGGCTCCCAGCCACTTTCTTATAAGGGATAAGCAGCCTGTCCTGCACACAGCACTCCTCTGATGGTTGTTAACTGTCTTATCAGCATCAAGAGTTACAATATATTTAACTCATCATTTTTTTTCCAGCTTCATGGCTGTTTTGAGGGAGAGACCAACGCTCAGAACTTTCTATTCTGACCTTTTAAAATTCGCTTTTAGATAATGGTTTAAGTTGTGTGCTGCTTGAATAACACTAATGAGAAATTATTTTACTGATTTCCTAAAATTCATCATAGAGACAATGTCCTTTGACTATTGGGTATTTTTATATTTGGTATAGCATGAAAAACTTTCCTGGAGATAAAAACTTTGTATCTCATATTTAACACAGTATTAGGACTGCAATAAAATGTCATCAATTGCCTTTTGGTTTAAAGTGAAATATAGGCATGTAATGATTTAAGAAAGGTCAAGGTCAAAAATCCTCTCATACAATACAAACTAATGAGTAATTCATATTTCAAAATAGGTTTTACTGTCATGAGAAAGTTATTAATTAATCTTATAAAATGAGCCATAGGGATTTTTCTTACAGGTACTTTGCAATGTTGTTGATGGGAACAAAAATAAAGATGCTTTTAATCTAAAATAGTGGGGAAAAATCTCTACATATTTAAATATGTATACCGGGAGTAACTGAAAGATCTGTTGTTGTTATCAAAAATTTCAAAAAAACACTGTAATTGTCCAGCAATGGAGAAGTATTTATGTACATTATAAATCCATACATAGGATGTGTACCAAATGTATACACCAAAATACAATAAAAATATAATCATATTTATCCTAAGATGGATTAACAAAGATCCAGACTTTGCCCTGTGTTTATTATATGGTCTCTTCTAATTAGTGAACAAAAATGATAATGAAGAGAGAAATAAAAACAAAAAGAAGAGGAGAGGAGAAAAAAAGTGAAAAAAAAAAGAAGCTAAATGAGAATGCAGATTTTTTTGGTGGAACGTTAAGAAACACACTTTTCTCTGGAAGGATTTTGGGTCTCTGAAACTATTGCATTGCATGAGAACTGAGAGCAGCAGGAACGCAGTTGATTTTGCTAAGGACAACTGAAAAAAAAAAAAAAGTCTTGTGATTGTAAGAGGAAACCGAAGGTTGAATTTCCTTCCCTGAACATTGCCACTTCCTGTGAGGATATCCCAAAAGAGTGAAGATGGAAAATGCAGAGAAAAAACAAGGTAAACTTAAAAAGGAATGAAATGCTCCTTTCATTCATGCGTACTGAATGCCTTCCATGGACCACATTCTGTTACAGGCCCCGGGGATACGGCAGCGACCAGAGGGACAGAAATCCCTGTCTTCCTGCACCTTGCGTTCTTGTGGCAAGTGACATACAGTAAAATAAAAACTAAACTACGTAACATGCTCAATAGTGCCAAGTCCTATGAAGACAAAGTAGGAGAAGCAAGAGGGAATGTCAGGAGGAAGATTTATTTATTTTTTCTTATTTTCTGTATTCTGTTTGTTTTCCTTCAAATTTTTATTTAAATGCTAGTTAGCATGTAGTATAATATTGGTTTCAAGAGAAGACTTCAGTGATAAAACAGTTGGGTACGACACCCAGTGCTCAACAGAACGAGGGCCTCCTTCATCCCTATCAGCTATGGAGGAGGATTTGACTTTGAGTAGGGAAGTCCGGGAAGGTGTGAGGAAGAAGGTGGCATTTGAGTGGAAGATCCGTAAGAGCTAAGATGGAAATCCAGACGAGAGGTGGGAATTTTCTGGAGACAGGTATTTTCAACCAGAGAAAACGCACACGAAGAATCTGATGTGAGACTCTTTGAGGAACCTCCACACAGTTTTCCAGAGTGGCTGCACCGGTTCCCATTCCCACCAACAGTGCAAGAGGGTTCCCCTTTCTCCACATCCTCTCCCACATTTGTGGTTTCCTGCCTTGTTAATGTTTCCCATTCTCACTGGTGTGAGGTGGGATCTCATTGTGGTTTTGATTTGTATTTCCCTGATGGCAAGTGATGCGGAGCATTTTCTCATGTGCTTGTTGGCCATGTCTGTGTCTTCCTCTGTGAGATTTCTGTTCATGTCTTTTGCCCATTTCATGATTGGATTGGTTGTTTCTTTGAGTTTAAGAAGTTCTTTATAGACCTTGGAAACTAGCCCTTTATCTGATACGTCATTTGCAAATATCTTCTCCCATTCTGTAGGTTGTCTTTTAGTTTTGTGGACTGTATCCTTGGCTGTGCAAAAGCTTCTTATCTTGATGAAGTCCCAATAGTTCACTTTTGCTTTTGTTTCTCTTGCCTTCGTGGATGTATCTTGCAAGAAGTTACCGTGGCTGAGTTCAAAAAGGGTGTTGCCTGTGTTCTCCTCTAGGATTTTGATGGAATCTTGTCTCACATTTAGATCTTTCATCCATTTTGAGTTTATCTTTGTGTATGGTGCAAGAGAGTGGTCTAGTTTCATTCTTCTGCACGTGGATGTCCAATTTTCCCAGCACCATATATTGAAGAGACTGTGCTTTTTCCAGTGGATAGTCTTTCCTGCTTTGTTGAACATTAGTTGACCACAGAGTTGAGGGGCCATTTCTGGATTTTCTATTCTGTTCCATTAATCCTTTATGCCTTTATGTGTCTGCTTTTGTGCCAGGACCACACTGTCTTGACGACCACAGCTTTGTAGTACAACTTGAAATCTAGCATTGTGATGCCCCCTGCTCTGATTTTCTTTATCAGTATTCCCCTGGCTATTCAGGGTCTTTTCTGATTCCACACAAATCTTAAGATTATTTGTTCCAACACTCTGAAGAAAGTCCATGGTACTCTATGACCCAGCAATTGCACTACTGGGGATTTACCCCAAAGATAAAGATGCAGTGAAAAAATGAGACACCTGCACCCCAAGGTTTATAGCAGCAATGTCCACATAGCCCAACTGTGGAAGGAGCCTCGGTATTTATTGACAGATAATGGTTAAAGAAGCTGTGGTCTATGTATACAATGGAATATTCCTCAGCCATTAGAAACAACAAATACCCACCATTTGTTTCAATGTGGATGGAACTGGAGGGTATTATGCTGAGTGAAATAAGTCAATCGGAGAAGGACAAACTTTATATGGTCTCATTCATACAGGGAATATAAAAAGTAGTGAAAGGGATTAAAGGGGAAAGGAGAGAAAATGAGTGGGAAATATCAGAGATGGAGACAGAACATGAGAGACTCCTAATTCTGGGAAACAACCAAGGGGTAGTGGAAGGGGAGCAGAGTGGGGGGATGGGGTGACTGGGTGACAGGCACTGAGGGGGCACTTGATGGGATGAGCACTGGGTGTTATGCTACATGTTGGCAAATCAAACTCCAATAAAAATATACAAAAAAATAAAATAAATAAGTCACAGGAATTTAAAAAGTACAGCCTAGGGAATAGAGTCAGTACTATTGTAATAGCTTTGTACAGGGACAAATGGTGACTACACTTCTCATGGGGAGAGCTGAGTAATGTACAGAATTGTTGACTCACTAAGTTGTAGCCCTGAAACTAATGTCACATTGTGTGTCGACTACACTTAAATGAATATTAAAAAACAAAAAAGGTATCTGATGTGAGAAAACAGCGGCTGCTCAAGGGCGTCATTAGGAGGTGGGCCCACAGCGAACCTGGGGCAGGTGCACTGGGCGGGGGGTGGGTAGGGTCTCCTAAACTCCTGCAGTAAGACACTTCCTGTGCTCCATGCAGCAAGAGGAGAAGCTGCTGAAGGTGACTGAGCAGGTGGTGATGGGGGTGTGATTCTGCCAGGTCACGTCCTCACTGATGTCCTGAGGACAGACCCAAGGGAGAGTAACAAGGAAGCAAGGGGCTGGCGGGGGGGGGGGGGGGCGGGGAGGGTGGGGACAGGTGGATGACAACAGCAGGTGCATGGAGGACAGTGTTGCTGAGAAAGGAGAAGTGTATGCAGGAAGAGTAGGGGAAGATTGTGCAACGTCGGAGCCTCCAGACCTGGGACGATCGGAGGACTTCTGCAGTCACAGTAGCAGGAGGGGACACGTCTTCACCCTGGGATTCTGAACACCTGTGGGCCGCTGCTCTGGAGAGGCACAGGGGGCTGGAGACGAGGAAGTAGGGCACCTGGGAAGGTTGGGAATCACAGCCATCCCACTTAAACCATGTGGTGGCCACGAGGACAGCACACACTGCTGTTCCCTTCTACCAAAAAGACGCTGAGCGGACACGTTCCAATGAACACCAGAGGATGGGAGCACAAGCGCGGCCCCTCTGGTGTTGCACACTCACATAATTTTTCATGTACTCAGCACCATCAATAATTAACTCAATATTCCCTATTTTCCAGTTATCAATTCGAAGAAGAATGAACATGTTAACCAAGAAGCCGGCCTGGATCAGAGTCCCTCCTGCACCACGTAGTAACCCTGTGGCTTTGGGGCGAGCCTTGTGAAATCACGGCCCTGCTCTAACTTAACACGGACACGATAGCGCTGCAATTACAGATCGTGACAAGGATTTACCTGTAAGGCTACGACTCAATCATAAATCCTTTTCTCAATTATAAATGCACGATAGGCCTTGCATGGAACGCTTCCTCCGAAACCCCAAGGTCATCGCTTAGTAAAAATATGCCAATATGTGACAATGTCATGACTCATATTTTGAGAAATATACACATAAACTCACATACCACCTTTAATGGTATTTTGCGAGGACATCACGTGGAGGAAGGTTACATCCAGGAAGATGCACAAACAATGGATGTGTGCCCTGATGGCCCTTCCATGTCCCCACACTCATGCTCACACTGCCTACATCAAGGTGACACATGGTTGCACGGCCCAGAGCACTGCCCTGTGCCCATCCCTGCCCACGGCGCTGTGGCTCTTCCAGTAACTGTCACCGCAGCCTCTTTTGGCCTATGCTGTTGAATTTTGGGTATTTGGAGTCATGAAGTATATATACTCTTCGGCATCTGGTTTATTTTGCTCAGCGTCAGGTTTCTGCCATTTGTCCACCCTGCTGTACCCATCAGCACAGCAATTTTGGGTTTGATGACTGTCTAGGCCAGTGTCATAACTGTACAATGCTTTGTCTTCTTGATAGATTTCTTTTTTTTTTTTTTTGATAGATTTCTTTCTAGGTTTTGCCGAGCATGAAAACACTTACTGTGATATTATCACCCTCTGTCTTTCTTAGGTGGCTCTGTGCGCTTATTTATTTTTGGTGCATACCTAGAAGTTTAAGCGCTGTGTCATTGGATATGTGTGCAGTTCTGCTGTATAAGAAGTGGCTAAACTTCCGTAGAATACAGCTGCGGGGGGCCTGGGGGGGCTCCGTCGGTGAGGCATCTGCCTTCGGCTCGGGTCATGGTCTCAGGGTCCTGGGATCCAGTCCCACATCGGGCTCCCTGCTCAGTGAGGAGTCTGCTTCTCCCCCCAGCTCATGCTCACTTGCTCTCTCTCTCTCTCAAATAAATAAATGAAATCTTTAAAAATTTAAAAATAAAAATAAATACGTAAGAATATTTGTGGGCAGTGCTGCACTCCCACCCCAAGCATGTGATGCTCCCCTCTGTTCGTGTTTTCCCCACTCGGGGTCTGCAGCCCCTGTAGGATCTGCAGTCCTGGGTAGGTGGAGGCCGCCCATCGAGGTTTCTCTCCTCGTTTTCCTGATGATCCCATGTTCCATACATTCCGCCTGGATCTCTTCTTTTATGACCCAAAAGTGCAGATCTTGAACCAAGATTTTAATCTGGCGGTTATCTTTTACATATAAAGGTTTCTTTAGTTCTTTATTTTGAATTTCGAAGAAATACGAATTCTTTATGCCAAATTTGTTTATTCTGGATAAAATGTTTGGTCAGACATACATCATTGCATATGCGTTCCCTCACTCTGTAACATGCCTATTGCTTTTTTTTTTTTTTTTTTTTTTTTTTTTGACTGTGGTGGGAACACTTGAGATCTACCATCCTGGCCACCAGACTTCCTAAGCTCACAATCCTTCCCGTGACATGTAGGCATCCCCTCATCCGACATGACTTGCAGACCTTACCGAAGGCTGTCCCCTGTTCTCCCCCTCCCAGCCACTGGCAACTGTCCTTCTACTCTGTCTCCATGAGTCTATTTCAATTCCTTGTACAAGCGGATTCCTACAGGTTGTCCTGTGTCTGGCTCATCTCACTCAGCATTAGGGCCTCTGGGTTCATCCATGTTGTCATAAATGCCAGGGTCTCCTTATTTAAGATCATAGTGACTCGGCAAATATTGTATTATTATAGCTGCTTTAGACCTGGGGAAAATGGTAGGCAATTTAGTTTTTCCTACTTAATCTTCATAGAAAAATCGCAGCAGAGTAAATATTCTTCAAGGCCTTGTTATATTACATTGCATTTCTTGACAAAAAAAAAAAACAAAACAACACACTAATTTTTAAGTATTTAATGGTTTGAAAACACAGTTTGCTGTTTTTTTAAGTAGATGCATACAGACTCTGAAGTAGAATTTTTAGTACTGACCTAGATACTTTCTCCACCAAATACTGTTAGGCAAGAAAGCAAATGGTATTTACATATTTATTTGTAAGAGACTGTTTTAGATGTAGAAGTCCATGAAACATTTCCTGAAGGAGGCTGTTGAGCACTGTAGGAGAATCCTGGGGTGTTTTTCTCAACTGCGTGGCTCTCCCCTTCCCCAGACACCACCAGTCTGCACCTCTGCGGCATCAGCTCACATGACTCCGTGGATGTCACTTACGGCTTTATTTTTCTTGTTCCAGATATGCCTCCCCTGTCAAATGAGCTCTTAAGCCTCAGAGCAAGGATCATGTCTCAACTGTTTCATAACCTCCACAATTTATAGCATAGGGTTAGGTACGAGAAAAATAGAACATTTATGACTGAGCTACTTGGCCTCTATCCTGTGGGAAAGTCCTTTCATGCCATAGACATCAGAAGAGAATCCGACAAATGTGCTAAAAAAAAAAAAATACAGCTGAGTAAAAGTCAGGGTTTTTAAAAAATATTTTATTTATTTATTCATGAGAGACACAGAGAGAGAAGCAGAGACATAGGCAGAGGGAGAAGCAGGCTCCCTGTGGGGAATCCGACGCAGGACTCGATCCCAGGACCCCAGATCATGACCTGAGCCAAAGGCAGACGCTTAACCACTGAGGTACCCAGGTGTCCCAAATATTAGGATTTGATTAATGAAACTGGCTTCTCCCTTTCCCTTCAAGTAGAGAGAGAGGCTGGAAATGTGTTCCAACTTTGTCTACCTCCTGAAAGCTCCGGAGTGGTACCTGCTTCTGCAGTGGAAAGGCAATGGGTAAGAAAATGCTATCTTGCTCGTAATCATCCATTTATCGGTTCCAAATGAACTTGGAAGCCAAAGTAATGCTAAGGAGATTTTTCGTCTGTTTACAAGGGCTTCACCGAGTTTTCTAAAATCCTAACACATCTCTGTGCATCAAATATGCGGTTGCATGGAGACATGATGGTCAATGCACAATGCGACTCTCCTTTCAAATTTCACACAACAACAACATAATCATTATTCAAATCTTAGAATAGATATTTGTATAAACTGTAAGTCTTCAGAGAACCAATTTTAATGTCTTTGACAGAGCCCATATTAAAATAAATTTATATGTAACAGATATTAACAAATATTTATAAATAAGGCTCATAAGGGAAAGATTTATCCTAATATGACACATGCTAACATATACTAGCGGTAAATTAAATATATCAGTCTATTTCAGGAGAATTACCTGCATAACCAATTGAATCTTCCAATCCATGAACACAGAATGACTTTCCATTTATTTTGGTCTTTAATTTCTCTTAAAGATGTACCATATTTCATTGTACATGTCTTACGGTGATCTTGCTATCTTTATTTCTAAGCATTTTATTTTTGTAGTATTGCGAATAGAATATTTTCTTAATTTCATTTTAGGATTCTTTTGGTAATATATATAAATGCAATTGGCTTTTTTATATTAAGTTCCTATTCTGAAAACTTACTAAATTAATTTAATATTTTTTGTGGTTTCCTTTAGATTTTCCAGATAGAAAATGCTATTCTCTATGAATAAAGACAGTTTTACTTCCTGCTTCTCAATCCATGTGCTTCGATGGCCTTCATTCCTCATTGTACTGAACGGAAGCATCTGGACAATGCTGAATATAATCAACAAAAACAACACAACATCCTTGGCTTGCTAATGGGGAGGAAGGTGGATATTCAGTCTTTCACCATTAGATACAACATTCAACACTGAGGCTTTGTTGATGACCCTTTCCAAGCTAAGTTCCACTCTATTTCCTGTTTTCTGAGGTGTGTTTGTTTTTGTTTTAATCACTGATGGATGTGAAAGCCTGTCAATAGTTTTTCTGCATCTACTGAGATGAGTGTGTGGTTCTGGTTCCTTATCTTCCACGTGGTATATCACACTGATGACTTCTTGAAGATGAAAGTAATCTTGCATTTCTGGGAAACTTTCATGTCATCATGGGTATAACTGTTTTCACATATTGTTGGGTGTAGTGTGATAATATTTTAATGACTATTTTATGTCTATAATCCTGTGGTACATTGTCCACAGGGTCTCCTCTTCTTTTCTTTTCTTTTCTTTTCTTTTCTTTTCTTTTTTTCTTTTCTTTTCTTTTCTTCTCTTTTCTTTCTTTTTTTCTTTTCTTTTCTTTTCTTTTCTTTTTTCTTTTCTTTTTTTCTTTTCTTTCCTTTCCTTTCTTTCCTTTCCTTTCCTTTCCTTTCCTTCTTCTTTCCTTTCCTTCTTTTTTCTTTTCTTTTCTTTTCTTTTCTTTCTTTCTTTTCTTTTTTTCTTTTCTTTTCTTTCTTTTCTTTTCTTTTTTTTCTTTTCTTTTCTTTCTCTTCTCTTTTTTTCTTTTCTTTTCTTTCTCTTCTCTTTTTTTCTTTTCTTTTCTTTTCTTTTCTTTTCTTTTCTTTTTTTCTTTTCTTTTCTTTCTTTTCGCTGTTTTGGTTTTTTGAGATTTCACTACTTGGCTTTTGAATCAGGATAATATTGGCCTCATGAAGGAGTTGGGAAATTTCTCTCTTCTAGGTTCTGAAAAGGTTCATGAAGGATTGGTATCATATTTCAATGTAATATTTGAAATGATTTACCAGTGTGGCCCTGAAAATTCCTATAGAAGACTCTCGATCACTACAAGCACACCTCATTTTATTGTGCTTCCCAGGTAAGTTGCCATGTAAATCTGTTTCAGATAAGTGTATTGACATGATTTTCCATGTGTATTGGCTCATTTCCATATGAGCATTTGCTTATTTTGTGATTCTGTCACATTTCAGTTATTCTCTCATACTTCAAACTTCTTCATTATTATTATATTTTCTATAGTGATCCATGATCCCTGATATATTATATTACTATTGTAATTTTTTGGGGGTGCCATGAACAGTGCCCATATAAGATAGGAAACTTACTTGATAAATATGAGCATTCTGACTGCTGCACCGACCAGTCAGTTCCCCGTCTCTCTCCCTCTCTGGGGCCTCCCCACCCCCCAAGACACAACAGTACTGACATCAGGCCAGTTAACACCCCTACCTTGGCCTCAGGTGTTCAAGTGAAAGGAAGAGTCATAAGTCTTCCACCTTCGTCACAAGCTAGAAATGATTCAGCTGAGTGAGGAAGGCACGTCTAAGGCTGAGACAGGCCTAGAGCTAGAGCTTGGGCTCTTGCACCAAACATTAGCCAAGTTGTGAATGAGACGGATAAGTTCTTGAAGGAAATCACAAGTGCTGCTCCAGTGAACACACAGGTGGTAAGAAAGCTAAACAGCCTTATTGCTGACGTGGAGAAAGTGTGAGTGCTCTGGATAGAAGATCAAACCATCCACATCCTTCCCTAAAGTCACAGCCTAACCCAGAGCCAGGCCCTGATGTTGTTCACTTCTGTGAAGGCCGAGGGGGGTGAGGAGGCTGCAGAAAGAGAGTCTGGAGCCAGCAGAGGTTGGTCACGATGGTGAAGGAGAGAAGCCGTCTCCATAACATAAAGGGGCCAGGTGAGGCAGCGGGTGCTGGTGGAGAAGCCGCAGCAAGCTCTCCAGAAGGTCCAGCGGGGATAATTCAGGAAGGTGGCCACACTAAACAACAGACGTTAAAGTGAATGAAGCAGTCGTCTGTTGGAAGCAGATGCCATCTGGGACCATCCTAGCAGGAGAGGAGAAGTCAGAGCCCAGCTTCAGAGCCTCAAGGGACAGGCTGACCTCTTGTTAGGGCTCAAGCAGCTGGTGATGTTGAGTTGAAGCCAATGCTTATTTACTGTTCCAAAAACTCTAGCGGCCCTAAGAGTCATGCTGAATCCCCTCTGCCTGTGCTCTAGAAATGGAAACACGAAGCCTGGATGACAGCACACCTGTTCACAACATAGTTTCCTGAATATTTTGAGCAGCTGTTGAGACCTAACTGCTCAGAAACAATAGTTTCTTTCAAAATACAACTGCTCATTGATGATGTTTGGGATGATATCACCCAAGAGCCCCAATGAAGATGTACAATGAGGTTAATGTTGTCATGCTTGCTAACATGCATCCATTCCGCAGACCATGGATCAAGGACTCATTTCAATTCTCAAGCCTCATGATTTCATAAAAGCATTTCATTTACAGTTGCCATCAAAGTGATTCCTCTGATGAATCCAGATAAAGTAAATGGAATATTTTCTGGAAATAATTCACAACTCCAGATGTCATTAAGAATATCTGTGATTTGGGGATCCCTGGGTGGCCTGCCTTTGCCCCAGGGCGCGATCCTGGAGACCCAGGATCGAGTCCCATGTCGGGCTCCCGGTGCATGGGGCCTGCTTCTCCCTCTGCCTATGTCTCTGCCTCTCTCTCTCTCTGTGACTATCATAAATAAAAATAAAAAATAAAAATAAATAAAAAAAGAATATCTGTGATTCATGGGAAGAGGTTAAAATATCAACATTAACAGGAGTTTGGAAGAAGGTGAGTCCAACCTTTGAGAGGTTCAGGACTTCAGGGGAGGAAGTCACCTCAGATGTGGTGGGAACGGCAAGAAAACAGGAATCAGAAGTGGGACCTGAACATGGGACCAGATAGTTGCAATCTCAGGATGGAACTTGAACAGACAAGTGGCTTCCTATGGATGAGCAAAGAAGTGATTTCCCTAGATGAGTCTCTTCCTGGTGAGGATGCTGTGAAGATGGTTGAAATGACCACAAAGGATTGAGAAGATCACGTAAATCACGTAAAGTGACTCAATAAAGCAGCAGCAGAGTTTGTGAGGACGGACTCCAATCCTGAGAGGAGTTCTGCTGTGGGTAAAATGCTACCAGACAGCATCACATGCTGCAGGGAAATCCTTCATGGAAGAAGAGCCAATCGATGCAGCAAATTTCACTGTTGTCTTATTGTAAGAACCTGTCACAGCCACCCCAGCCTTCAGCAGTCCCCACCCTGGTCAGTCATCAATAGCCATCAACATCAAGATAGGACACCAGCAAAAAGCTGATGATGCTTACCATTTTTTAGCAACAAGATATATTTTGTAAAGGTTTTATTTATTTATTTGACACACAGAGAGAGACAGAGAGCATAAGCATGGGGAGTAGCAGGCAGAGAGAGAGGGAGAAACAGTCTTGCTGCTGAACAGGGGGCCTGATATGGGGCTCAATCCCAGGACCCTGGGATCATGACCTGAGCCAAAGCAGATGCTTAACCTATTGAGCCACCCAGGTGCACAGCAATAAAATACTTTTTAACTAAAATATGTACATTTTTTAGGCATAATGCTGCTGTGCACTTAGTTCAAGCATAATTTTTAAAGAGTTTATTTATTTATTTATTCATGACAGACACAGAGAGAGAGAGAGAGTCAGACATAGAGGGAGAAGCAGGTTCCCTGAAGGGAGCCCCATGCGGGACTCAATTCTAGGACCCTGCGATCATGACCTGAGCTGAAGGCAGATGCTCAACCACTGAGCCACCCAGGTGTCCAATCAAACGTAATTTTTATATTCAATGGGAAATGAAAGAAATTCATTTGACTCTTTATTGTGCTATTTTCTTTATTGGGTGGTCTAGAAGGAAACCTGCTATATCCTAGAGGTTGCATGTACATGTTAATAATTTTTGCCATCTTAGAAAAATTCTTCTCTCATTTCACCAACTTGTCTGTGAGCCTACAATGCCTCCTCAGGAGGTCATACACAATTTTGTCCATCCATCCTGAGTAGCTATATATAGTTAATTCATTTTATTCACCCTAATTCCTTGAAATAATCACTGAGCTCCTCCCAACTTATATGATCCTTAGAGCTCCAAGTGGTATTGCCTTATTATTTTCTCTCTATCTTTGTAAATGCCCTTGACTTTATGTCAATTTCCTTTCTCTCTGCTGCAACCTGTACTTTTACTGTTGTCTTTAAAACATTCTTTCCTCAAGAAACCCATTCCCAATTTATTAATATCAGACTTGGATCTTTGAATAAATATATTTTTTCATTTCATATTCTTCTAGCAACTGAAGACTCTTAACTTATTAACTGTATAGAGAACACTCAATACATCTGTAACTTCTAATAAAAATAGTTTAGCATCCTTATAAGTAAATGATACCCACAAAGTTTTTGTTCTCCTTAGTGATTACAATAGCCTTTAGAAAATATTTCATTATTTATTAACAATCCTAAATAGCTTTCCAACAGCTAACTAAAAAACAGGCCATTGAGCTTGGAGAAGTTCACAGGGTTACTCGTCTTTTGCATGAGGTGAGTAGCCATGGAGAGACCATTTCTCATGTATCAGAACAATCAGAATTGATCTGAGGATTAAAAGGGGGATTTTGGTTTTCCAGATCTTGTTTTATTCCCCTTTTTGTCTTATTCTTTATTACCTATTAATTCACTCTTTGCAAATTACTTGGCATTAATTGTAGTTGTTTGAAATGAGGAATAAAATATGGCCTCAGTGGCTTACACAGTGTTCAGTACCTCCTGTAGGTTGCTGACAAATATGATTTTATTTGGGGTACTGTTATATAACTACTCTTTTGGCTCTTCTTTTATGTTTCCCAACTGATAGGAAATTATCCTCATATTTCATTTCCATTATTAGGAGTAGGGAAAAATCTCAGACCATTCACTCTCCTTGATAACAAGTAGTCAAGAAATTTGTATATCTCAGGAGAATATATAGAGATACAAGTACAGATAATACTACCTGCTCGTATATAGATGAAGAATTTTCTCAAATACTTAGAATATACTATTTCTGATTATCTCATGCTTTATATAAAGCAGCTATGTAAATACAACTCTATTTTACATATATAGATCTAAGGGGCAGGGATGGTGAGTTTTTGTTGGCACATCACTTATAATTAACAATTAAATAGTTTCTAAGGCTGATATAAGTATCTAAAGAAGAGGTGATTCCTGCTTAGAAATTACTTTATCTTTATTAAATGTTTTCAATGAAGCATTGACTACGTTAGAAGTAAGTGTGAAACATTGCAAGTAAATGTGTTAACAAGGGAAACTTTCATTTAAATAATTATTTATTTGTAAACTCTTGCTCATAATAACGATGAATTTTCTGTCTTCTTTTAATTCTACCACCTTCCACTGTCACCTTAATACATCATGAACAACTAAAATCATTTATTAAAGAGGTAGGAATAGGGATCCCTGGGTGGCGCAGCGGTTTGGCGCCTGCCTTTGGCCCAGGGCAGGATCCTGGAGACCCAGGATCGAATCCCACGTCGGGCTCCCTGCATGGAGCCTGCTTCTCCCTCTACCTGTGTCTCTGCCTCTCTGTCTCTCTCTGTGTAACTATCATGAATAAATAAATAAAATCTTAAAAAAAAAAAGAGGTAGGAATATAAGAATATGGGATATTTGGCCTTTGGGGAATTTTACCTGCTATCTAGCTGCCTATGCCTCTGATGGGGGGTATGTGCAACCCTATTTCCCTTCAAGAGGATCCATTAGGGTGGATTGTGACTTCTAAATCTATCTCATTAAAAAAATTATAGATTTTATGTACAAAATATATTGGTACAGTTACATATGTATAAATTTAAGAATAAACAAATGTTTCCTTTGATCAAAAATTATCTTAATCATAGGAATAAAAATATAGTTTAGTAAAATAAAATTCCATGATGCTAGCAATAGGAATGATGACATCAAATTCTATTCAAGCACTCACTATGGTCCAGATACTGTGCCATAAACTCTAACAGACTCTCCGCCATTACAACAGGTAAATGAAGTACAGTATTGCCAGACCAATGTCAGCAATAAGCCAAGTCTTGGGAATTAAGGGGGTGTGCCAAGGTGAGGTTGAAACTTAAGTCTTGTACTTGCTTGAGCTCAAGACATTGAAATATCTGGCTGCGTGGCCTTCATTCCAAAGTTCTAAATTGGCCAAAACTCATATAACAGACAGGAAATTCGTAAAATTATTACTTTCTACTTTTACCCTAGAAGTGCTGTTAATAGTCCCAAAAAAAGAGGGTAAACATCTTTTCTACTGGAGATAAGGCAAATATAGAGTGTGCAAGAAGGTATTTTACCAATGTAAACACATTTAACTAGGAAACTGAGAAGGGTAATTATGCAAATAAGGCTTTTAACCTTTGGCGAAAATATAAGACTTTAAGTGGATTCCTGTAAAAATAGAAAAAAGTAGAATTTGATTTTCAAAACTTCCTTGAGCAGAATGCGTTCTGATTCCATTGTAATATTAGGGTAATTCCATGTGGTTATAATTAACCCCATGTGGTTCTAGAATTCTGAACCATCAACACACATAAACAGTCTTTTGAAGAATAAATAAATCCATGAAGAACTGAGAAACTGAGGTTCTATTATCTACCTTCCCAATGTTGTCCAATCATGCATGTGTCTTAATCTGTTCCTCCTTCTTGAAATACACAGCTGGTCACTCCAAAACAGACCCCTGGATTACTACAGTTCTCGATGGCTTTCATCCTAAAACGCTTGACCTAGCTCATAATATGCCACTTGTCACCACCACTTATTCTGTATGGCGTTTGGCCTCATACATTGTTTTCTTATCTTTGTTTGAACCTGAACCCATAAGACCAGCACCAATGTTCTAGCTCTGACCCTCTTTTCAGGGCAACATTCCAGACTCCCCATTGACTCTGCTGCCTTCAAAATCCATTTGCTTTGGATAGACTTCTGGTCCATCCCACTTGTCAGACGCCCTCTGAGCCAAACTCCAACCAAAACAATTTCAATGCCTGTGTAATTTGGGAAGTTGTGAGAAACAGTAGCAGAAATCCTCAGGGCAGGCAATGATCTCACTTTTGCTCAATGTGTTAGCTCCTTCTTGGATCCACTTACAGTCACTTTCCTGTCTTCCCTGTCCATTGATACTCACACGGAGGAGGCCAATTCAAGATGACATTGGTGTTCATACTCCAGAATTTTTTTAAAAAGGAAAGGAGATGGAAAGAAAAGAATGTCCCATGGGAGCTGCTGAGCTGGTGCAGAGTCCTTACTGAGCAGGACGTCTTATCTAGCTTCTTGTTTTGTAATGAGAATGGAGTGGAAGAAGCTGAAACTGAGCTGTGAGGGACAGCACTACCAGGACGCTGGTCTCCTTGGTCAGTAAACCCCAGTGGCAGGCGGGTAGTCCATGGTTTTTGCAGTGCATGTTGTGGTCACTGCTCACCCACCTGCAGGGCCTTGCCCCAAGATGTCAACAACTGGCTACCAGGTTCTGTTAGGTGCAGATAGTGTCACAAACACTCCCGCCACCTGCATGGCCCAATCCGTCACATCTTACCAAGAGATAAGCCCTGATCCACAACACTGCTGGAGGATGCTGAGTGACTTCTGACTCCCTGAGCCCCACCTCACAGCCTCCCCTTGTCATGGTCCCACATTCAGTGCTTCCCTAATCAAAGCATATACCATGATCTTTTATTTATCATTGTCGGACTACAAATGTCACTATGCTCATCTCTGGGCTGACTCCCTCACAACAGAAGAAAACTGAAAAATAAATGCTTTTCAAACACCACCTGCTCAGCCCTTAATACAGAGGAAAAACACAGCTGTACCGTGTGACAGAAAAAAATCCATTAGGTTAAGCTCAGCATGTGTCTTCTCCCACCAACCGTGAAAGTGTGGGCCACCCAGGGCTTGAGGTGACATCCTGCATGGCACCTGACTGTGTTCCCTGGGAGCCTTCATCCAGCACACAGTGTGCAGGATGGGTTGTGGCCCATATCCAGATCCGACACTGGCCATGCAGAGCTGGGAGTAGCAGTTGTTCCAGGGGAGAGTGGGCAGTCAGCAGTAGAGCTCATCAGATGGCCCAAAGGGGGCCGGGCAGGTTGTGGCTCACAGTTGCCCCGAGCACAGCACCAGGGACCAGATGGTTTTCATCGGGCTCCTCCTGACACCTGAGCCTTGCGCCTCCGGGAGTGGAAGGGCAGCTCGCAGCCCCTGTGGTCTCACACCTTCTGTGGAGCAAAGGCAGTCAGGGGACATGCAGAGGAGGCTGGCCCCACGGTTCAGGAGAACCACTCATGAAACAATGCCTTGCTCTCACCACCTCTGTCACATAACACCCTGCCAAGAACATAAAGCGCTCCTCTTGCTTGAAATTTCTCTCTCTCGCTCCATTTGTTCCATTTGCTGAGATTTCTTTTCTTCCAGTTGGGGACATAATCTTTAATAAGATTGCATGTATATTCATAGCCATTTTCAGGTTAATTAGAAAGTGAGATAAAGGTTTTGACTTTACCTGAAAAATATTTATGATCCAGACATTGAGAGGATGCAGGTATAGTATTTTAAGGAAACACAATGTCAGATTCCACCAAGCCCTAAATCACAAATAGAAGGAAGAGAAGTTTGCTCTCAGGTTTTTCATATATTGAAACATTTTATATTTCAGTGCAAAATAATATGAAATATTTCATATTTCAGTGCAGAATCTTTCCGTCCTGCATATGTGGGATCTGGGCTATAGGAGCACGTAAGGGTGAAGTCCTAGGTGCGAGGTTGGGGATAGAGGTGCTGCACTGCACAACCACAGAGCGGAGCCCTGTCCACAGGTGATGGAGAGAGCTGACCCTGAATAGAGCAAGGAGAGCAGGGCCTAGGTGTCATATGTCACACACATAGTGGCCTACGTACAGCCTACTTAAGGTCTCCATTGTAATCTCGTATGGTAGGCTGTGCTCCTAGGACCACCCTAGAAAACAGGAAAGTTCATTTCAGGAGGCCACAGGATGTGTTTACCTTGTCCTGCACTGTGAACACATCAGCCACACCTGCCAGCTCCCTGCAGGGTCCCTCCACCCCCTGCACTGTGTGTCGACACAGGACCTTCCACCCGTCAAGTGCCAAAGCAGAGACTCTTGGAGGAAATATCCATCCGAGAAGCCTGGGCAGAGAAGTGGAAGCCAGATCACAGGCAACAGTATCCCCTGTGACATGACAGGTGTCAGCCACGCATGTGGAAGGGATGATGGGAAAGGTGGCTGGAAGGGACGATGGGAAAGGTGGCTGGAATGTGATGGCTGGAAGATAGTTGGAAGGCTGGCAGAGGGTATGGAGCTCAGAGAAAGGACACCCAGTTCATTCAAACTGTGAAACACGCCGCCTTCACAATTGCCATCCCTGTAAAATATGCCTATTCTACTCAGGAGAAGAGAGGGAAAGGAGTCCATGCAGCCTGCCTTTAAAAATGCTGATGCTGTATTTACAGTGAACTTGCTGCATTTTATTCACTTGCTCATAAATGGAATTTTCAGAAACTCTCAAAGTTTTCAGAAACATTAACATAACACAAGCAGGATCCAGACATTTCCAGAAAGACAAAGGTTGTTGACAAACCGCAGTTGCTGTGGTTCCTGGCCCTGGGCCCTGGCTCTCTAGCTGTGAGCGCGTGGACAGGCCATCGTGTCAGAGCGGATCTATCAGGATGGGGAAGAAACTCCAAACACACATGTGAAATACACGGAGATGAGACCTGGGTGTTTTGGGGGGATTGGAATGCGACAATCTAACACATGACAGCACAAGGTTCCCGAGTCTCTTCAATGTTACTGCAAGAGATGGAACAAAGATATTTAATTTTGGTGGGGTCAGGAATGCTCTAAAATACATTTTTGAGATGAAAATTTGGGGGTGCCTGGGTGGCTCAGTTGGTAAAGCATCTGCTTTCAGCTCAGGTCATGATCCCAGGGTCCTGGGATCCAGTCGCACCTTGGGCTCCCTGCTCAGTAGGGAGTCTGCTTCTCCCTCTCCCTCTCTGCCCCTCCCTGCTGGTTCTCTCTCTTTATTTCCTCTCTCAAATAAATGAATTAAATATTTTTTTTAAAAGGATGGAAATGTTATAAATGTGGAAGCATTTCCCAAAGAAAGTTAATAATTCCATCTACACATTTTTTTTTTTTTTTGCAGCATACACAATCACTTCTTTGTGGTCTTATAAAGAGGATTCAAGTATCAACTGGAAAGCTGAACTCCGTGGCCGTCTTATCTTCTGATATTCTTGAAAAGTCAGAGTCATCTACTCACATTCTTTATAGACTGTCATGAGTTAGAGTAGCTGCTGCTATGGTTATAGGTAGGTGTTTTCCCCGACTGTCTTCAATGCTCAGCATTCAACAGCATCCTTAACCACGACAGAGGTGACATTTATTATTGTCAGGTGTCAGCGATCCTTTGCCACTCCCAGGTTCTTTCCTGCATTTCCATTCCTTGTGTTCAATGCAGGCATTCCCACTCTCGGTCCCACTCATCCCTTCGGACTGAGCTTTCTCTTCCTTCTTCCTTCCCTCCCCTTCTCTCCCTCCCCCACTCCCTCCTTCTCTCTTACCTCCTCCTCTCTCCCTCCCTCTTTCCTTCCTCCTTTGTTCTATCTTTTTAAAAAAAAATTCTTTCTCTCCAATTTGAGACTAGAGCCCATGAAGCTCAAACAGTGCATTTAAGTCTATCACATCTAGGGAAACAATGATAAATCGTTATAGAAGAATGAAGAGAATAAACAAATTGTCCCAAAACCCATAGGTGAATGACAAATTTGAAAGTAAAATCCTTGATTCTTGATTCACAGTCTAGTGCTACAATTATTCTTCTGATTAATCCGTTTTAATGATTTCAGTAAACTGCTGAACAGTCAAATATTATGTATGTGAAAGTTCCAAAACTAGCTTTGATATATGAAAGGAGAAATGAAATGGAGCCACTTAGATTGGTTTCAAACAGAGCCAGGATTGGGTGGGGGGGGGGGCGTTAAGGACGTGGACCCCATGCACATCCTCTCCTGGCACAAACATGACCCTCTGGACCACCCCCCCAAGACCCCCACAGAGGCCAGTAACAGACTTCTGCACAACTGCGGCCTCGGCAACCAGTTATGATGACTCAAGAGGGTTCCTGCCGTCGACACCATTGAAATTCCTTGTAAGCATCTTATTCAAGCACCTCTTCTTGTCTGTGAAAACCCCTGACTTCTGATCCCTAGTGGGGCATTATTTGGGTTGCTGCCCAAATCTGCGTGCCTTGAATTGTAATTCTTGGATTCCAGATAAATACTTTTGGTTAATTACTGCTTCCTGACAATTTTAGGTTGACAGATATGTAATCAAATAATTCCACTTTTTAATTCCAAACAACAAAGTGCTTTGATGGAGGCTAATAGATCTTCTAGGGAAGGAAGCTGTCCCATAAATCTAAGTAAAACTTTGAAATGTAAAATAAGACTGAGTAAGCCATAGATCACTTTTGGTAGTAAGTGTCATGACTTATTACTTACAAAGTATCAATTATTATGGAAAATTATAAAAATAATTCTATCAGGGCATATAATTTGCATTTTTAAAGGGAAAACGGAGTAAAGATTCAGCAAGAATTGAGTCCTTACTAGATACCCATTATTGTACAAAGATTTTTAGATTGATTATAACATTAATACTCATGGACACCCTATGTATAGTGTATTTTTGGTGGATTAATTTTTTAAATTAACAATTTCCTAAATGAGTTTTCTGAAATGAAAGATTACTAAAATGTAGGCACATCATTTCCAAATTTATGAGTTAATTGCCAATAATATTATTCTTATTCAACCATTTTTCTTACTCAATTATTCTCAATGATTTAATGAAGCAGTAGGATTACCTTGTGTCCATAAGAGTGTATTTGTGTGTATTCCTATGTGTCTGTGTGTTTGTGTCTGAATTTGTACTGTGCATGTGTGTACGTGTATCTGTGTGCATGTGTGTGCGCGTGCGTGCACGTGCGTGTGGGTATGTTGTGGAGGATGAGGTGCTGATGTGAGAGTGTGGACTGAGAATCTGATAACAATGACAATAACCGGGGGATCCCTGGGTGGCTTAGCAGTTTGGCACCTGTCTTTGACCCAGGGCATGATCCTGGAGACCTGGGATCAAGTCCCGCGTCGGGCTCCCTGCATGGAGCCTGCTTCTCCCTCTGCCTGTGTCTCTGCCTCTCTCTCTCTCTCTCTCTCATTCTCTCTCTGTGTCTTTCATGAATGGATGAATAAAATCTTAAAAAAAAAAAAAAAACAATGACAATAATAGTGACCTTGCTGAGCAGAGCTGGTAACCCAGCAGCTCCATCTGTGGGCATTCCCCTTGCGTCTACAATGCTCCCCTGGTAACTTAGCTAAGGTAAGCCTTCTAACCTAGATGAACTCACTCAGAAACTACATTTCCTAATATCTTTATAAATACATCTGAGAAACAGAGTACACAGTGTCCATGTTTCCATAGAGATCTGTGGGATAATTAGACAAATTCATATGATAATTATAAAAATTAGAACTGAAACAGTGCTCCTCCTAGATGAGAAAAACCATTCAAAGTCATACAAATCTTCTATCTTTAGTCCAAATGACCAATTTTCTTTTTTTTTTCTTAAAATAAAAACAGAGGTGAAAAACAAGAAGCCATAGAAAATCAAGTACAGATAAAAGAAATACAAACAAGGAGCAGTGTTTTGCCAAAGCCATTCATCCCTGTGCACGCGTCTGTACGCTCGTGAGTCAACTTAGGTGAACAAATTAACAAATCGAACAAAAAGGCCCATGTGTGCACATTTGTGTGTATGCATCTTTGTGTGCTGGCGATGAATGTTCAGTTTTATAGAACTTGGAAATAGAAAATAGAATAGTGTTGCTACCCACAGTTCATAGAGAGCCGGAGAAAAGGCCCTTAAATAACCTTGACAGAGATGTTGAAAATTAATGCAGAGAATTGTATTTAGAGTGAGAATGCCCAAGTGCCTGACAGTCCTGAAAAAGTAATTAAGCAAAAGAAATTACTTTTAGAGCTTGGAAGGATTTAAAGTGTCACCATTAAAGTTTCGGTTGATATTTTGCTCTATTAGCAGACCCCGCCTGTGAACGCTGCTACCCTGGCCCTCAGAGCCGGGTCACTGTGCTCACAGAGACTTTGTCAAGACTTCGATCTTGGACTTACTGCTGCTTAGAAATGTCTCTGTTAAGACTATTTGGCCTCTCTTCCAGATGCAGACCCAAGTTAGAGGTACAAGCAGCCTGAGGTAGAAATCTATCTTCAGAAACAGATTGAGTCTTTGTTTTAGCTCATTGTGCTTGCATTGCAGCGTTCCTACGTTTGAAGAGTTTCTTCTATTTGCCAAATTACACTTTTGCTAATTCGGTTGATTTTCTTTTTAATCTCTGTATCTATCTGTGCATCTATGTATCTGCCTCTCAATCTGTCCATCCACCCATCCATCCATCTCTTCATTTTTAAAATATTTTATATATATTGAACAGGGTCACCCAGCTTCTTTGATTTATGCTAATATAGAACAATAGAATGTGAAACTTCAGACAAACCTGTTAGCATGGAGCTGCCTGAGGTCAGCAAAGAATCCAGTGTGGATCCCATCTGCTTAGATTTATAACTACACAAAAATGTTAGTATCTGAAGAACACAATTCTTGGGGGATCCCTGGGTGGCGCAGCGGTTTAGCGCCTGCCTTTGGCCCAGGGCGCGATCCTGGAGACCCGGGATCGAATCCCACGTCGGGCTCCCGGTGCGTGGAGCCTGCTTCTCCCTCTGCCTGTGTCTCTGCCTCTCTCTATCTCTCTGTGTGACTATCATAAATAAATAATAATAATAATAAAAAAAGAACACAATTCTTGGGATGACACGGAATTTTTTAATCTTGGACTCTGCCATTGACTGTGATTCGGGTGACTTAAATAGAGTAGGTTTTGTTTCCTCTTTTATAAAGTGGGAATAATAAAAGGCCTAACTTTATGTTAATTTATGTAAAATGCTTCAAAAGAGAGAACTGTCACTGGATTGGGTTGGGGAAATGGAAGCTTAGTGTGTCAGGAGGGAAACAAGTTCAGCTAATAATACCTGCTTGGCTCCTGGAGGCCAGGCCAGGAGCAGGTGTGCACATGCCACTGACAACCTCCCAGAACTTTCCTGTCCTGTCAGCAGCAGAGAAAGCACCAACCTGCTCACCATCTACAGGATCCGCATGTGCAGCTCACACTATGTGACGTAAACCAGGTCAGGAGACACTTCACATCCATCTGTGCTCCAGCTTCCCAAACAACAATGAGATGCTTCCAAATGTGAGATGAAACCCATCAATAATGTGAGTTCAGGAATGGGTTCTGACCATGCATATTTTAGAATTACATACATTCCAACCAAACCAAGACTCTTAACTACAGAGATCACACCACTGGTCACCAGAGGGGTGGTGGGGGTGGGGGATGGGGAAGCGGGGGATGGGGATGAAGGAGCACACTTAATTTTTTTTTATTATTTTTAAAGATTTTTATTGGTGTTCAATTTGCCAACATATAGAATAACACCCAGTGCTCATCCCATCAAGAGGAGCACACTTGAAATGAGCACTAGGTGATGGACAGGAGTGTTAAATCACCTCCTGTGCACCTGACACTAGCATTACACTAAATATTAACTAAATTTAAAAAAAATTGAAAAAGAAAAAAAGTAATTGTATATATATATATTCCACTATCACTTGTGGCTTCACAAGGAAGCCATTAGGGATCTACGGTATCCACCCTTTACACATACGAATCAAAAAACTGTATTCACGTGCTTTATTTTAAGTCAATCTTTCACTTTATAAAATATTTCAATGGCTATTTTGCCATCCACTTGTGCCAGTTCTTACCATTTCCTTCCTTAGTTATAAAAAAGAAAAAAAGACAATGCAAATTTCTAGTGGCCTGTCAGCTATTTAATTATTTTACATTTGTGATATTTGTTTCTAGAAGTCATCGGAGGAGCTTTCTCTTATAGAAATGATTATGAAACATATATGTTTGATAAAATTTCACATTTCATTTTCCTATAAATCAGCTCGCTTGTGGAGATGGAGGTATAGTATATCCAGGTGGTAATAAGTTTCTGATACGAAGAATTGTCAGGATTTCACTTTTGTAGGAACTGGGCTCTGAACAAATCAGACTCTATAATAATTTTGATGTTAATACTCTTTGAAAAGACTCACTGACTGAGCTAGAAATCTCTGCTCACTGATTAAAAAAAAGATAAAAAAAAACATCATTCCACAGTGTACTAGTGTTGTTTGTCTAGTTTTAACGTTTTGTTTATAAGTACTATTTATGAGGAACAGCATTTCTCTGGGATCCATCTCTGCACATGCGACTTTACAAAATCACTTTTCTGATCCCTTTATCTCCACCCACAGCAGCTGTGTAGCTGAATGAGAGCAGAGATGGAAGTGCTGCATAGTAAGCGCTGCTTTCTACAGCGGCTGTGACCCACCTGTCATCCATCTGCCTATCATTATCATCTATCTATCTATCTATCTATCTATCTATCTATCTATCTATCTATTATCTATCATCTATCTACTGATTTATGTATCTATGCATCGATCTCCCACCTATCTCCCCATCTATCATCTATTTATCTATTATCTAGGTATTATCTATCTATCTATCTATCTATCTATCTATCTATCTAATCTATCATCTATCACCTATGTATCTATCTACCCATCTATGTCCCGATCTGTCTATCATCTATGTATCTATCATGTAGGCATCATCTATCATCTATCTATCTATCTATCTATCTATCTACCCATCCACGTATCTATGTATCTATCTAAACATTTATCTCCCGCCTATCTCCCCATCTATCTATCATTGATGTACGTATCGTCCATGGATCTATCTACCCATCTATATATGTCTACGTATCTACGTATCTATCTACCATCTATGTATCTATGTATATATCTATTTCACTTATCTATCTATCTATCTATCTATCTATCTATCATCTATCTATCTATCTATCTATCTATCTATCTATCTATCTACCTACCACTGCCTACCTATCATCAGTCTCTGTGTGTATTGACTATAAACAGTGCACTCTGACTGCAGTCTAACAGCATATTCTAGGACAGACAACAGAGCTGATATAAATTAGGTGTGAACTCTTCACATGCACTACCTTATAAATACTATAAGCTAGAGAATTTGGGACTAGAACCTACAAACCGCAGATGTCAAGGCCAATATACTCACTTTTTAATTGTTACTTAAATCCGCATACGCACTTCAATTTATAGTTTCCTGTTTGTTTTCAGAAGACTTTAGGCCTCAGAAGAGGTGCTACAGCAAGTATCCTCTGAGATTTAGAAGAAAATAAATACCAGTAGTTTATGGCTAGAAAAAACAATCTGCGAACTTTATTACCCTCACGTGGCCTGTCCCACGTGGCAAGACAAGCTGTGTCTCCTCCTAAATGCGCACAAGTGGAAGCACCTCAGCTTAGCCTTGGAGGGAAAAGAGAAAATGCTCAGGAGGCCTTCATACACCAACAGGAGGGCTTGACCATCTGAGGGAAGCCCCACCAGGGAGGGGGACGGAGCCAGGCCCGCAGCTGCCTTACCACACTCCGAGCCAACAGCGGGAACGACAAGAAGCGTAAACCAGAACAGTGACCTGAAGCACAGTCCACCTGATGTAAAACAAGCTTATCCAGAGTGTGGGATCTGAAACCTTTCTCGGGGAGGTAAGTGACAGTGATGGTTATAGTGGGAGCCTGATTCTTTGCCTTATTAGGTCCACTGGTTGGACAGTAAGACTTGTTTGTGATATAAAGCTATTTTTTAATAGGCTCCGTGACATGTGAAGTTATCTTCTGGGAGAAACCATCTCTTACCAATTCATAACAGACTTGCTTTAGGGAAACAACTTTTCATTCTGATGAGTCAACAGATCACTAAGGATCACTGAGGTGGGAAGTGGTGCCAGGAGGTAATCATACAAACAACTAGCTAACATCTGTCCGGGATGAAGACATCAGGTATGCAGAGGCTAGTGTCAGTAAGATCAAATGGTTAAGTTCAAACAAAGTCAACAACAGCAGTAAACACTTTGACCCTGTTATAAAACCAGCAGCCATGAACCTGTGTTAACCATCTTACCTATCGATGGGTCGGTCACCTATTTACCTGCGTGTGTGTTTCAGAATGGAGCGAGGGACAGAGATCACATCCTTGCCTGAACAGATATTTGCAGAGGGCCTGCTATGTCCCAGATATTAAGCAACGATGATTGAGGAAAAGAGTATTCAAAACCTACTCATGGCTGGAGAAACACAGTTTATAACTAGGGATCCAGACAAGTAAGTGGACATGTACAGTGTAGGTCTGCAGGTCGGCCAACAAGATTAAGAACAGAACGGACCTGCAGCGGGGCACCTGGAGTTCAGAGCCACCTTTAATTTAGAGGCGATCCTTCCAACTGGAGCAGTCGCACATGGCACAGGTCCTCAGGGAGACACGCCGTCTCCTTACACAGTAATTTTATCACTGGAGAACTCGGAACACGGTTCATTACTTAGCCGGTTAATTACTCCCTGGCTGTGAGAGGAACTCGGGACTCCAGCTACAGAACCAGGCTCTTTCCATTGGTTATGCTGCTTCTATTGAAATTTCTTTTTGGAGGGTCACCTGGGTGGTTCAGTGGACGAAACCTCTGCCTTTGGCTCAGATCATGATCTCAGGTTCCTGGGATCGAGTCCTGCATGGGGCTCCCTGCTCAGGGGGGAGCCTGCTTCTCGCTCTGCTCCTCCCCATGCTCATGCTCTCTCCTCTCTCTCTCATAAATAAGTAATAAATAAATAAATAAATAAATAAATAAATAAATAAATAAATAAATAAAATCTTAAAAAAATTTCTTTTTGGAGACAGTAGAAGTTTGTGGAAATGGAACACTTGCAATGTTAACTCTTCTCACTCATTTTTCCTTTGTATTTTTTTCCCAAAATTGCTATGAAATATCTATAATTAATAAAGATGCTAAAGGGAAAATAATCAAATCGATGGCTTCCTACTGAAGGATAATGTCATTAAAATCCTTATAAAAGCCACTGGTGATCTTAGAAGTTTCATCCATTCCAATGAGGGCTATTTGGGGGGATTCTTTAGCAATTCATTCTACCTTTGCTTGGGATAAAGGTAATTGTATTTCTGTATTTGGCCGAAGTAGCATAGAGTTTCGTCTTCACTTTGTTAAATTCTGTACTTTGACATGATGTAATATAATCTGAAATAATATACTTATACTGCATATAATGTATCATTAAAGATTTAATGGGCAAACACCTTAACCTCCATCTATGCTACTATAAAAAAGAGGCTCATTATTATGATTAAATCTAACTGCAGGCTCAGGCTGCCTGGGCTAATAAAGATCAGGAAAATAAATTGGCCATTGGAGGACTCGGAGCTCGGCCGGGGGGCAGTGGTGACATCACAGGCTCACTCTGGTTCTAATTGACACTCAGGATAATAGGTTGAGCGCTAAAGCTCATCTGAAACAAACTGGCAAAGTAATAATGCCTTATATGCTAAACTGATTTATGAGTCAAGTGTAAGCCCCATGCCTTTGTTACAGAGAGAGATGAATTTTTATCCAAACCTCTGGGCAAACTGATTAGAGCTTTGGCTCTGGAATCAGCCGGACCCATGCTGAGTTCTGAGATTCACTAGCTTGCTGAGCTGGAACATTTCTGAAAATTCTGAATTTCAGGGTTTCTTTTTTAACCATAAAACTGAGGTAAAATTTCAACGAAGAGATTAAAAATCTTTGGTATGTACTAATCACTCAACCAATGCAGAATCCTATTAAATCTGCAGGTGCAATATAAAGAAATAAAGAGGCTGTCCAGGCAGTTCTCTGATTCCAGCCTTTGAGAGCTCACAGGGGAGGTCAGCACTTTGCTATGTGGGCCACACAGTAAATATTCTAGCTTTTGAGGATATATGCTGTTTGTGGCAACAATGCAATTACCTGTGGCATAAGAGTAGCCATAGACAATATGTAAATAGATGACAGTGGTGGCATTCCTATCCAACCTTATATGGTAGTTCAGGAGGCGGTGAGTGATGTCGGCGAGATGTTGGATTAGGAGCTCCAAGCTTCTCTTCCTCTCAAGAAACATCAAAAACAAGCAGAAACTCTCAGAAACAACATTGCCATAAATATGAAAAACAAAGGTATATAGCAACAAAGCTGATGGTAAATTGAGAAAAAGTCAACTAAATGTGGCAAGAATCTTGGCAGATTTTTCTCCTGCCCTTGCCTCTCCCACTCGGGAGATGGGGGGTGGGTTGGGGGCAGTTCTGATGGCAGCTCCAGGCTCCTGGACTGGGAGTAGGTGTGTTTCCAAGGAAGCAGAGCCCAGCCTACTCGCAATCAGTGTGGTGGTCTGTGCTCAGGCCTGAGAACTCACCATACAGACCACCCAGCCTGGGGGAAGAAGAGCCAAGTTGTCCTTGCTACTGTTGGGTCATCTTGGAAAAGCTGGATGATCAAAAGCAGCCCGAATGTGGAGTCATTCAGAGAGCCCTGCACCTGCCAGGGTGAGATGCGAGTGCAGAGAAGACCTGAGAAGCCCTTCCACACACGCAAGGCTGATCCCCAGGTCAGTGCGGCCTGGCCCTGAGTTTGTGAGTCTGCTGAGAGACGACCCCCACAGGGAAATGACCGAGACAAGAAGAGGTGTCTGCTTGCTGTCGTAGCTCCTGGTATTCACTGAAAACTCAGTAAAAACTCTAGCTGAACAAAAACTAGGAAACAGAGGCTTCATGGAAACATAGGACATTAAATACATTTCCTGTGAAAAGAGTGCAGAAAAGTCACTAGACAAACAGCCCTCAAAAAAGGTTTTAAAAAAGAGTAAAACTCAGGAAAGGAAAATTAAAACAAAACAAAAAAACATCTAATTTCCAGAGGAACAGCCCTACGATACCCCTTTCCAGCAACAACAAAAAATTGCAAGGCACACAAAGAAACAGAAAAGTAAGGTTAATTTAATGGAACAGAATAAACTGATAGATACCATACATGAGAATCCCAGACATCAGATTTACTAGAAACTCTGTAAACAGTGATCTTAAATATACTTAAATGGCTAAAGAAAAATAGGGACCAGCAACTTAAAGACATTAGGAAAACAAGGTGTAACTAAAATGAAATATCGATAAAGAGATACAAATTATAAAAGGAACAACAACAACAAAAAATCTGGAACTGTAAAATACAAAAATAGACGCAAAAAATTCAGCTGAAGAGTTTGCAGAAAATCTGAGCAACCTGAACACAGAATCGGCAAATGGGCAGCAGAAAGAGAAAATGAGCACAGAAAAGTGACCCGAGCCATCATATGCAAAGATAAAAGGCTGAATGTTGTCCCCTACCACCAGGAAAAGTCGAGGATGCCTGGTCTCAGCCCTGCAGAGTCAACATGGTGCTGGAAGTTCTTGGGGACCCATTAGAGGAGGGAAACAAACAAGAGGCATTCAAAGCAGAAAGGAAGATGGCAGGTGACACGGTCCTGATCTAGAGGAAAAATGTGAGAGAATCTATCAGAAAGCAACCAGAACTAATGAACAAATTCAGCAGAAGTTCAACACACAAGGCTCGGTTGTGTTTCTACACATCAGCCATGAACAATCCAAGAAATAAAGTGAGAAAATAGTTCCATTCATGATAATATCTAGAAGGACAAAATACCTGGGAATCAGTTTAATGAAGGATGCAGACATTTGCACACAGGGAGCAACGAACCATTTGCTGAAGGAAATTAAACTTCAATAAATGACAAGAGGTCTCGTGGCTATGAATTGGTAAACTTGGTGTTGTTAGGACTGTAGTACCACCCAAAGCTATCCAAAGATTCAGCAAAATCTCCTTCAAACTCCGACCGCTACTCTGCTGGAATGGGAATACCAATCCCCAAATCTGTATGGAATTGCAAAGGGCTTCAAATAGCCTAAACAGTCTTTAGGTAAAAGAATAATGTTGGAGGGCACCCACTCCACTCTTTCAAAACTACTAAAAGCTGACGGTAATAAAACTGTGATATTGTCATAAGAAGACATGCATTGATCAATTGAGTAGAAGAGTCCATAAATAAATCTCTCCACTTACAGCCACTTGTTTTCGAACATCGGTACCACACTTATTCAATGGAGTAAGAATAGTTTTCGCGAAATTATTCTGGGACAACTGGATTTCTACATGCAAAAGAATGAATTTGAAACTCTACTTGACAATATTTTTAAAAAATGACTCGTCACCCAGTCACCCCCACCCCCCGCCCACCTCCCCTTCCACCACCCCTAGTTCGTTTCCCAGAGTTAGGAGTCTCTCATGTTCTGTCTCCCTTTCTGATATTTCCCACTCATTTTTTCTCCTTTCCCTTTTATTCCCGTTCACTATTTTTTATATTCCCCCAAATGAATGAGACCATATGATGCTTGTCCTTCTCCGATTGACTTATTTCACTCAGCATAATACCCTCCAGTTCCATCCATGTCGAAGCAAATGGTGGGTATTTGTCGTTTCTAATGGCTGAGTGAGGGGGGCACTTGATGGGATGAGCACTGGGTGTTATTCTACATGTTGGCAAATTGAACACCAATAAAAAATAATAAATAAATAAATAAATAAATAAATAAATAAAATAAAAATTAAAAAATGACTCAAAAATGGTTAAGTGACTCAAATATTTAAGAGCTAAAATCCATGCCCTTCTTAGGAGAAAATATGAGGGTGGAACTTTATGAATTGGGAGCTGGCAAGGGCATCTTCATATGACACTGACAGAGTGGGTGACAGAAAAAACAGACAGTGATAATTCTTCTCAATATAAAACTTTTGTTCATCAATGGATATTATCAAGGCAGTAACCTATGGAATGAGGGGAAATTCTTGCAAATCATATATCTGATAAGGATTCAATGTCCAAAATATATGAAGAGCATCAGAAAGACAAACAACCCAATTTAAAAGTGGGCAAGAGACTTGCATAGACATTTCTTCACAGAAGATATACAAATGCCCAAGAAACGCATCCAAAAATGGTTAATATCTAACATCACTAGCAATTTAGGAAACACAAATCAAAGCCCCACTGAGATCAATTTACGTCTCTTGGGATGGTGGCGATAGAAGAAAAAGAACAAGAACAGGTGTTGGCTAAGATGTGGAAAAGTCTGTGGGCCATGAACAGCTGCCCCTACCCTTCCAGCTATTATGTGCTCCTGCGTGCATTTCTAAGATGTATTTATCACCCCACTTCCAACATTTAAAAAATATTTCTGGGTAGCCCCAGTGGCTCAGCGGTTTAGCCCCGCCTTCAGCCCAGGGTGTGAGCCTGGGGACCAGGGATCGAGTCCCACATCGGGCTCCCTGCGTGGAGCCTGCTTCTCCCTCTGCCTGTGTCCCTGCCTCTCTCTCATGAATAGATAAATAAAATCTTAAGAAAGAAAAAAATATATATATTCTGTCAGCAGGGCTGTTTCCAGTTCTAGACTCTACACACATGTTCCGTATTTTCTCTCTGATCTTTTTAAGGAGTCACAAGCCTTGTGATATTCATGTGATTAATAAGATCATCCTGTTCTTAGAAGCAAAGCTGGGTTCTCTGACATCCTTCTGGGCTCCTCTTTGATGCCAGACACGAGGAACACCGAGTCGAGGACACTCTTGCCGGTGAGGTGGTGGCCAGCGAGCCTAACACACGGGCTCCAGGGCCAGCTCACTAGCCTAACTGGCTCCCGACCTAGAGAAATTCACTCTTGAAGCACCACAGTTTTCTCACACATCGAATGGAAGTGGTAACGGGGCCTACTTTAAAGATGTGTTATGGGGATTAGATTGGTTAATATATTTGAAGTGCTGAAAGCAAACCTGACTACCTTCCTGAACATTCGTAAGTGTGAGCCTCCACTAGTGAAAACCACCAACGTGAACAATACATACCCAGCAAAGCAACCCTTCCAGGTAGGGCTGTTCAAAATAGTCAGATGTAAGAAAAAGTAGGGAAGTCAGAAAACATATAAAGTATCAGAAAACACCTTACCCGTTACCCCAAATGGTAAAATGTTTGTTCCAGTGCAGCCTGCTTGAAGGTGAAGAGCACAGAGCATTTCCATGCAGTCTGGGGAGAGCCGCGATGCCTGGATGCTGGGCCTGGGTAACATCTACCAACACCGGAAATCCCACATTCTCCCACTTAGCAGTACCTCTATGAGCCCTACAAACACAGAAACAACAACAACAAAAAAATGCTGTATACGGAAGTGCCCACCTGTACTTATTTTCTCCTCTATAATTAGAGGAGGATTACCTGTAGATTAAGAAATTGGGAAGAGACCTCTTGACCTAGTATTTTGTAATATTAGGCGCAATGTGAATATACACGCACACATACATGCTCAACATGTGCGTGTTCTGGTTTTACTATTATTATTTTTTTTCTATTATTATTTTTTGATTCATGAAATGCTACCTGGGAAGAAAATTATGCTTATTCACAGTTCACTTTATTCTATATATTTAAAAAAAAGATTTAATATCCTGTTTTTCAAATACTGAAAGGATGACATTGTTCATCAGTGAGAGGACATGGATAAGAAATGTTGACACATCAGGACATAATTTTAAGGGCTATGTTCATGTAGCAGAAAGAAACACGGAGAGACGTCACATGCAACTTAAGCAAGAATGAGGCTGGGGGATGAACGAATGTGGAGTAACATCATGTAGTCCCTGGCGCATCCATACCAGTTAGTAGATATTTTGGTGGTTTTTGCCGTCAAAATACAGAATTAAGGGTTTGTACTGCGTTTGGAATAAGGGATGGAAAGGGCACAGAACTGGATGTGTTTGTAGAAGATAAACCTGATTTCACACAGAGAAAATTTCAAAGTGAGCTGGCCTTTAAAATATCTCCTAATGAAAGTCTGAAACAAGATTGTTCCAGAGAGATGCCTCGGTGAGTAACAATTCTCTTGTGCTGGCAGAGACGACTTTGCCGGCGAGTTCTCCAGAAGGAAATACAGTGATCCCTAGTCTATCATGACGGGGTGCTGAATGTTTTGGGAATGTACAGGAGCATCAAATGTCCATAGGTTCAGTGGTCCTCCTGTGATACACACGGAGCCAACACAGACACTTGGACGTGCGCACACGCACACACACCGAGTATTTGGAGGCGACACAGGCAACAGAAAATCAGAAAATCAGAAAGTGGACATAATACAGCAGAAATACAAAGTGGACATTTCCCAAGGAAGTGAAGTGGAGAGAGAACCTTGTTCAGAAATTAAGCGATTTTAAGGAGAAATGAACCATATGAGCAGCAGGTGTGTATGCTAATAGAATGGTTCTGTGTTTTAATTAAGCAGCATTTCCCTGCAGAATAATTACATATGTTGTTTACTCGACTATTTTTTAAAGCCATTAACACTTCTAGAATGTACTTTCTTCCCAGGCTATGAGTTAAAAGCTTTAAGAACATTTGCTTTCATCATGAAAGAAATACATAATAGGTACCCTGCTCTCTGCCAATATTTTATTCCTTACAAACAGTGAGTGCATCCAGGAATTCAAACACATTCATGGTCTCGACTTCCATGGCTTCTTTTAAGTTTAGGAAATTTGCCATAGATCTGTTGCAAAGAATTATGCCTTGGACTCTACAAAAGTGCAGAAGTTGTTGAGGGAACATTCAAGGAATATCAGCATGCCCATGGCTGTGGGTCGCTCTCATGGCGCTGTATGGGGGAGACAGACCGTGCCCACAGCGTGCGCTGCTGGAAAAAAATCACCGGGTGCCGCCTTCCCAAGTAAATGCTTGTCAACTGAATTAAAACACCCGGAATGGAAGCATTTATGTGCCTTTTGAGAGAATTTCTTGGAAATCATGACAGCATTGTCTGATGAGCACAAGAAATCTAGACATTTTAAAGGCTTACAGAAGACATTACTTGGACTCTTACAAATCCACAGAATTTGGGCAAAAAAAAAAAAAAAAAAAAGATTCAATGGAGCAGCATTGCTCATCAGAGAAAATTAGCTAATTGGATTATCTGAAAGACAAGCTCACATAAAGACCCGCAGAAGAAGCCCATACTATTATCTTTCAAAATGTTGAACTTGGCTTGTGAGGATCCTGTACTGGAGAGCCTCTGATTTCGATTCTTTCTGCCGGGATAGAGAACTTGCCGAGGCAGCCTCCTCTGTAGCACACGGATCTCATGGAAAGAAGAGAAAGTGCTTGATTAGACTTAATTAGGGGATTGAAAAGTAATGTCTCCCACTTTTTTTTTTTTATCTCCACCTATCAATTTTACAAATTATTGTCAAAAATACTCATAGCTATGATAATGATGATAATGCTTGGCAGCCAGCATTTTTGACAGAAATAGTTCTAGACAAATCATGCCAATTTGTCTGGGAAGGCAGTGAGTATGAGTAACTGCTGAGAGGAGATGTCACAGTGGGCTCAATTCATTTCTCTCTCCACAAAAGTAGGCCCCGGAGGCTGCCAAAGTTGTGTGTCCAAAGGCCAGAGCTTCACACAACGCAGACAGATATTAATCCCGAGTGCATTTTAATCATCTGTGCCGACTGGAATAGTTAAGTGTTACACACACGGTTGTTTGCACCAGCACATTCTGGGGAGGTAAGTTTAATGCACGGTGTGAGGGGAAGATTCCAGCACAGCCGATCCGAGAGGGTAGATTTCCAAACAAAAAATTTGGAAAAAAAAAACAAAAAAACAAAAAAAACAACAAAAAAAAATTTGGAGTACTTTTCTTTAGTAAGTAACCCTGTGATATGGTACAGACTTCCTTCGTGTTGAAGTATGAAGTTTCTCCTTAGAATTCAAATTCAGTCGTCACTTAATGAAGCCATCACATGCAACTGGATTTTTGGGGTGGCTTTTCATGACTCTTATAATTTTTTTTTTAAAGATTTTATTTACTTATGAGAGAGAGAAAAGGAGAGCAGGGTGAGGGGTAGAGGGAGAGGGAGAAGTAGGGAGCAGGGACCACTGAGCAGGGAGCCCCGACATGGGGCTCGAACCCAGGATCCCGATATCATCATCTGAGAGGAAGGCAGATGTTTCCCCAATGGAGCCACGCAGGTGCCATAATGATGTCTCTTTCAAAAGAGCTTCGAAAGGTAGACAAAAAGGAGCCAAAACAAGACCATGCAAGCTAAGACCCTAACTATTGATTATTGCTAATTTGTTTGTTTCTTCATTTTTAAAACAATGAAGTAATGATGTGCTTGCATATCAATGTAGCATGTGCCAGATTTCAGCCTCTCCGGATGTCTTGGAACTGAGGTCACCCTGAATAAGGGAGAGTCTTCTGGACAGAGTTCTGAGCAGCAATCTGCAGACATAGGTTCCAGGTCAAGCTAGTAACCATCATCTTCCAGTAAACACTGTGTCCCCCCGCTCCAAGGATTCTACAATTTTAAGAATTTCAAGTCTTATCAAATACTCCAATGACATCAACTATAGAAAAAAATATGTAAATTAATTCTCATATTTTAGAGGTGCATTGTAGTCTTTATCTAATTTTTGTGAACTCGGTATTCAAAGAAGAAAGAAGAGTTACTCTAGGTCTCAACATCTATATCGCTAAAGTATCTTCCCTTAACAAGAGCGGGGGCCATCTCTGCACTATTTAATTACAGAATCTGACTTTTTTACTTGACAACTAGCTAGATGTAGGGTAGGGAACACGAATGAATGGTTTTCCTGTTCTGTATCTGACACAATTGGTGGTCACTAAAGACCTATTGAATCAATATAAAGACTATTATAACAGCAACAAAGTGAATTACTTTTTCAGTTGGAAACTAGAATTTCCAGAGACAGTTTATTAATTTCACAGCCTGCATTAGTTCCTAGGACTCCATAACAAACTACCACAAACTGGCTTAAAACACCAGAAATGTGCCCCCTCCCAGTTCTGGAAGGTGCTGGAAGGGGGCAGGCTCCCACAAGAGCCCCTGTTTCTTCAGCTTCCAGGGAGCCAGGTGCTCCTTTGCTGATGGCTGTGTGATTCTAGCCTCTTCTGTCGTCACAGGGCTGTCTTTCTACTCTTGTCTCTGTGTCTCTGTCTCCCTCATTCTTAGGACGACACCAGTTATATTGGATTAAGGGCCAATCCAACTTCTCTGTGACCGCATTTTAACTAATTGCATCAGCACTGACCCAATTACAAAATAAGGTCACCTTCTGAAAAAGTGAGTTAGGGCTTCAGCATATCTTTTTGAGGGAGATACACCTCAACCCTAGCAATACCAGACATTAAAGATACTGGGATGCATGACTTGGGACTCTACCCTTGTGGAAGGAAGAGATGATAATGAGGATGTGTTCCCACAGAAAAGATAAACTGAGAAGAGAATGTTTATCTAGCAAATAAAATCTGTCGACAGCCAATCTCAATAATGAAGTAGACATTTATGCTCGATATTTACCTTGACCTTCATATTCACATGATACTCACGCCTTGTAACATGTCAACAAGCTGTGTATTTTCTTCCCTATAACGAAGGCCAGAACTGCAGTGTTTTCTTTCACATACTGGACATTTAACACACTATTGACATAAAACTGAAATCTTAGCATTAACACAAGTTTAGGTAATATTTCCAGTAGTGCATCTCTAACACACTAGGTAATTTACTATTTCTCTAATCGGGTATATTGGAAAGCCACCTTTGACCTCACTACTCAAAAGTGAGGTCATATGAAAATAGACTGAATGTAGGGACCCTGGGTGGCTTAGCTGGTTAGGCCTCAGACTCTTGCTTTCAGCTCAGGTCATGATCTCAGGGTCGTAGGATCGAGCCCCATGCTGTTCTGGATGCACAGAATCCAGAAGATTGGATGCATACAATCCAATCCATAATGCTGTTCTGGATTCTCAGTACAAATCACTAGAAAAATGATATAGTTTAGATATGATCATATAATCTAGCCTTTAATGCTTCATTTTCTCATTATATTATTTCTACTGTGATTTTGGCTATAAGAACTGAAACTGAATTTTCTTGGGAAGAGAAGTTAGTTAATTGGTTTGAGGATGCTTGGTAGAATATAGATTTTATTTTTTTTTATTTTTTAAAAAATTTTATTTATGTATTCATGAGAGACACACACACACACACACACAGAGGCAGAGACCCAGGCAGAAGGAGAAGCAAGCTCCATGCAGGGAGCCTGACGTGGGACTCAATCCCAGGTCTCCAGGATCAGGCCCTGGGCTGAAGGTGGCGCTAAACCGCTGAGCCACTCAGGCTGCCCTAGAATAGAGATTTTAGCTTCAAATTTTTATCTAAACATTATCAAAATAAAATAAAGAAGAAAAATATCTGGCTATCAAAACACATTTCACCTAAAACATACAATGAAGAAAATAGAAAACGTAATATAGATATCAAATGTGCAACCAGGTATTGCTGCTGTTTTATGCTGAATACTGTTTTTTAAAAATTTTATTTATTTTTATTTTTTTATTTTTTTTTTAATACTATTTTTTTAATAAAGGCTCAATGGGATATTTCAAGTAACACCTTGAAAAAGCATAAAGCTGGGGGACATATTTAAATTTCTTGGGTTTATGAGTTTAATAACGGCTGTAGTTTTTAGATTAGCATTGTCAAATATGGTTCCCACATGCAGCTGTTGAGCATTTGATATGCGGCTGAGTTGAAATTTTAATTTAAATTATGTTGATAAAATTAAATTGAAAAACTAAAGCAGAGTAAACTATTTTTTTTGCTAAGCACATTTGTTATTGTTTTGGTAGGATTACACTTTATCATAACCATGGAAAATATAGGATTCAAATTGAGAAGTGTTGTGACTGTATGAACCAGAAAGAAGAGAAAAAAATAATGTAAAATATGTCAGTAATAAGTCTGAACTAGATTAAATGTTGAAATTATACTATTTTGCACATATATTTCCTTTTTTATGTAATACTATAGGTTTTAAAGATATATATGTGGCTCAGATTACATTTCTATTAGATAGTGCTATTGTAGAGTAACCTAAGAAAAACAGAACTGTTTTACAGTTTCAGAAGATTTACAAACAATTCAGTCTTAGGATGAAGCACAGTCTTTTGCTAGAAAAAGTAAGAAGGGAAAGAACATTTCAAACTCAAGTCTGTCAATAAAACCTTTGTCTTGGCTCTGTAAAGTTTCAGAGGAAAATATGCTTGTCTGAGCTCCCCATGACTTGAATGACAAATGTTCTTTCTTCTATTTTTTTCTTTTAGGTTTTATATATTTATTCATGAGAGACACACAGATAGAGGCAGAGACACAGGAAGAGGGAGAAGCAGGCTCCATGTAGGGACCCCAATGTGGGACTTGATCACGGGACCTCGGGATCACCCCCTGAGCCGAAGGCAGACGCTCAACCACTGAGCCACCCAGGCGTCCCTCTTTCTTCTTTTTCTAATTAGACTTGGATTTACACACACAATTCAGCCTACCCCCACCCCCCACATGCATACACACACGTACACACACACATGCAAACACATGCATACATACATAAGCATGTGCACAAGCACATGTGTGGGAGAGGGGCATGAGGGAGACAATCTCAAGCAAATTCCCCATGGGGCTCGATCCTACAACCCTGAGATCATGACCTGAACTGAAAACAAGAGTCTGAGGCTTAACCGGCTGAGCCACCCAGGGTCTCTACACTCAGTCTATTTTCATATGACCTCACTTTTGAGTAGTGAGGTCAAAGGTGGCTTTCCAAGACATACAGGAAAAAATATCTGCTCTCAAGAGAATACCATTCACTTGAACAAATGCAAATCAAAAGCAAACTATGCGTAAGGCCCAGATCAGGATATTTTGTTCTTTCCTTTAGTCTGTTTTCCTAAAACAAAATACTGGCTTTGTCCTTTGATTGATTGATTGGTGTTATTTTTCATGGGTGCAAAAATAACCACTCCTGAGTCATTACTGGTATCACCTGCTTACTAATGTATTCTATATGAGAGCTCATACAGCTCATACACAAAGCACAAGTAATTTAAACAAGTATCATCAGCAGTCTTAGTACTCAGAAATCGTTATTATTTTGGCAACTTAATTTCTGTTTTTTCTATATGCGTATAATACATGTAAATGTGTTCCCATATATGCATTTTTGACTATTTAGTTTCAGTTAAAAGAATGTCATAAACACTTTCTATATCATCAAATATTTTAATATTTTTCAAAGATTACTCTTAACTATTTTGATTAAATGAAAAATATTCCTTTTAAATATTCCTTTTATGCACTTATAGATTGCTTTCAATATTTCTCTGTTATAAATAATGTTTTGGTGTTAATTATTGTAAAACAAATCACTTTGTGTATCTCTAATTAGTAGAACTTCCAAAAGATAGAAGGGTAAAAGAAGCAACTATATAGAAAGCGAATGAAACACTTCAAAAAAGAGAAAAAAGTTATTGAGCTCATTCTATTTATAACAGTAGTTTATAAAAATCTTGTTTCACAAAGTTTTACCAGTACTGAATATTTCCCACTTTTTTGTTTTAATATTTTGTATATTGTAAATTTTCATTTCACATCACTGGTCAACTTTGCATATAAATTTATATTCAATTTTACATTATGTGTCATATTTCCTGTGTTTAGTCACTTTCCTTTCATTAATTTAGACTAATTTTCTTAGTAATTTCTTAAACTCCTGTCCTTTAACGGTATAGTGAGTACAAACAAAGCCACCAAAAAAGGGGGAATTAAAAATCAACAGGGAACTATTTCTTCCCATGACTTAGTATTTTTCTTTCTTTCAGGGAAGAACAATACAATCCTCAACTTTTGTCTATGATTTGTCCTTTAACATGGGAAGTAGAAAGGCACAATGATAGACACGCTTCATGTGAGAGTAGTCACCCTTCCAGTAAGTATAACTTTTTGAATTGATGGAAGCATTCAGGGTTTGCACTTTCGATGCACAAAAGAATTATGATAAAATCAAGACAAACATAAATTTGAATAGAATCCTCACAAAAACAGACTTTTAAATATTATCAAAAGATATTGTAGACCTTCCTGATCTCCCCTGTGACCTGTAGATTTTCTATGACCTGACACGGACGCACCCCTGTAACAAAGCCTTGTCCATATTGCTCCTACATTGAGATTTTCTTCACACTACTATTTCCTAGGTGTGCAGGCACAATGCAAATTAATCCACTCTGATGAAAACCAGGTTGTCCGCTGTAGGGACTGCAGGTGCCCAGCGTGCGAGATTCAGCTCAAGCAGCTCCACAGCTCAGCTCCATAGCAGCAGACCAATCCCTCCATGAGAGTCTTCTGAACATAAACGCAACTGAATTTAATCAGGAAAGCCTTGAATTTTGAAGTCAATCTTCCAGAAAATGCCAAATTAAATGGAAAATTACTCCGGTTTACCTTGGAGATAGCTTCCCACTTAGGAAATTACCTTGCAGAAGCAGCTTCTTTCTATTACGATAGTTTCCAGTGTGTCCTCAACACCAACAACCCCCAATAATAGTGTGGAAATATGAATTGTACGCTACAACAGTAGAAAAACTAGGAGGGATAATGGAAGACTAGTTGAGGAAACTCAACTGTGTATCTCCTAGAACAGTGATGTGTGGACATGCTCTTCCATTTCGGTGTGACGAGAAATAACCCTGTAGCTTTTTGTTTATTATATATTTTTATTTACAGTTATTTTGAAACTTTTGGCACATATCCACTCATAAATGGGAGGGAGAGTCATGACTATGTATCTCAGAGTATTCAACACACAGAGATTGGAAAAAATAGATGGATTCACTGACTCATAATGAAGAAATATGGTTTCCTTCTTGACAAAGAGTGATCTGAGTATCTGTAATCCCGTATCCACTATTCACAGAGCCCTGAAATATCAGCTCCCCCGTGAGGTCCTCTCTGGTTGTCAACCGAATCTCCTGTTCCCTTTCTATTCTATTTCTATCACTAGTTCATACCATCATCATCATCATGGCATACAAAGTCTTACACCGCAGGTGGATTTGTATATTCGATGTGGCATTATAATAAGATAGGGTGGGAATTAGCCACCATAAATGCAAATAAGACAAGTACATAAGCTACAGAGAATTTTAAAATGCAATAAACCTACACTAAAATTCAGTCTGGTCTTTATTATGGCCGTGCACGAGGAATTGTACATAATGAGATGACAAAATGCTCCTGTCCTGCTTGGAAGATCACTCCCTCCCATGGGCATCCCCACTTCCCACCTGTCCCCACCCCACCTCTGTTTAGAATAAACTCATTATATCCCTCCTTCCTCAAGTGCTATATATTTGATGATTGAAGCATTTTAACCTAATTCATCTATCTATCTTACCTACCTACCTACCCATACAGAAGACACCCAGCAAATAGCAGAAGTGTCTTAATGAATAGCACAGATAGAAGATCTCAAAAGAAGGGAAAATGAGAAAGCTGAGTTTCCTATTAAATGATATCAAAAAATATTTTCCACATTAAAGCAGGGAAAAACATTACATGAAACGAAATTAATGATGGGAAGTTTTTATAAAGTCACTTTCCAAGGTGTGAGAAAAAAGGTTATTGAAATATATGGCAAATAATAAAATAAGCAGCTACTTAACAAGAAAATGTGTATCTCACATCTGCTCATGCGTCTGCCTGCAAACACCTAGGATAAATGCTGAAATAATAACTCTCCTTTGCATGAGTTTTCTGCACCTCACAAAGTGGCTATCACTGATGTAATCAAATCCAGAAACATGAGGAAATGGATTTTGGAAAATGCAGGCCATGACTTATCTTCGTGGTGCAGAAGAAATGATCCTGGGTGGTACTCGTGCCACGTTGACAAGAGCTAACTAAGTACAAGAGATCTGCACTGGGGAGGATGGTGTGACAAGAGTCCACGGTGCAGGCACACAGTGGGAGTGCATAAAGCTCTTTTTAAAATTAGGAAAAAAAACCTTCAGGGGTGCCCAGGTGGCTCGGTTGGTAAAGCATCTGCCTTCGGCTCAGGCCATGATCCCAGGGTTCTGGGATTGAGCCCCACATTGGGCTCTCTGCTTCTCCCTCTCCCTCTACACCTCCTCCTGCTCATGCTCTTTCTCCCTCTCTCAAATAAATAAATAAAATCTTAAAAAAATTTAAATATAAAAAGTAAAAAATGAGGAAACAACTTCCATTCTCCCAAAATAGCAAAACATTGGCTGTATACATAGGAGGTATACACATACACATACATATAGATATGGAAAAAATTGTAAGATAAAATCAAAGAAAATGCTGAAGGAATATGGATTTCCTCCGCAATAAAAAGCAAAAGAGGCAAATGCAGTACAAAAATCATGGTAAACCACATATGCAATACTGAAGATCTTCTGATTTTGATATTAATAATTTAGATGTCATTGTTTCCCAGCAACAAAATTGAGTATGAAGAAGTTAATTATTAGACTATGATGGAATTGACTTTCATGCAGAAAGAAACACGGAGGACAGAGGTTCATCTTTTATACTAAGTACAAAGTCATTTGGCGTCACTGCAAATATAAGTTGAAAGGGGAATTCATCACCTTGATGTGCACGCTCCTCCACTCAAAATTTAATCAGGAAAGCCTTGATTTAGGTATTTAGGAATGTAAACTTCCCTGCCTACAACAAAGGCGGGGTTTAAAAGGGCTTTTATTTATTTATTTATTTATTTATTTATTTATTTATTTATTTTTAAAAGGGCTTTTAATTTGTGGCTATTCAGTTGCATTATATACACCATATACATTCACACACACACACACACGTAAGTTTGTGTAATATGTTGTATATATTATTATATAATTATATATGATGTATATAATGCATTGTACACACAATACATGTTATAAACGATATATATTATTTGTTACAATTCATGTCGCATATAAATCATATGTAAATTCTAAGTACTGTGCATACTTCATGGTCAAGTGTGGTTTTTTTTTTTTAAGATTTTATTTATTTATTCCTGAGAGACACAAAGAGAGAGGCAGAGACAGAGGCAGAGGGAGAAACAGGCTCCATGCAGGGAGCCCGACGTGGGACTCGATCCCGAGACTCCAGGATCACTCCCTGAGCCGAAGGCAGATGTCATCACATGAATAGCATTCAAGTGGACATTATATTAAGAGTTTAAGTGCAGCCAGGTGAGAGAAGAGTGAGGGTGGGGACGCATATGAACAAACATATTGCTAGGTTAGTGACATCCTCATTAGCGTGGAATGTGGTGAGGGAGAGATTAATTTACTAAAGAAAAATTTTAATAACCTGATAAACTTAAAGATATTATTAGTTTTCTGGTTTTTACTTTTTATGGTAAACCTAAAATTAAACACAGCAGATTGGAAGGCTTTATGGTGATTATTAAAGATATTATAAACTATCAATTTATATCAGGCGACACTGAAGTTTTACATTTTTATTCAGCCTTTCCTAATTCAAAGCGTCATTATGAAAAGCAAAAGCAAAATAGCAGTGTCTTAAATATCAAGGTGGCATGATAGTTCTGATCACTTTATTTTTGGTGTGTTTCTAGAAAAATTTCAGGGCATTATATATGTACACACACACACACACACACACACTGCTATAGTCTAAAGGCTGCTTGTATTTAAATTTTGAGTTGTTGAATGGTTTTAAAGAACAGAGGGTACAAAGAAGGACTTGAGCATATCTCCAGCATCCCCACACCAACATGAATTCAGGAATTACTAAAACATTACCGTACTCGCACACCTGCACCAGGTACCTTTAGAAATGAATGGATCCTTATTTCACTCACCATAATACCCTCCAGTTCCATCCACGTTGAAGCAAGTCAATCGGAGAAGGACAAACATTATACAGTCTCATTCATTTGGGGAATATAAAAAAAAGTGAAAGGGAAAAAAGGGGAAAGGAGAAAAAAATGAGTGAGAAATACCAGAAAGGGAGACAGAACGTGAGAGACTCTTGACTCTGGGAAACGAACTAGGGGTGGTGGAAGGGGAGGTGGGCGGGGGTTGGGGGTGACTGGGTGACGGGCACTGAGGGGAGCACTTGACGGGATGAGCACTGGGTGTTATTCTATATGTTGGCAAATTGAACACCAATAAAAATTAAATTTAAAATAAATAAATAAAAATAAATAAATAAATAAACAAATAAATGAAAGAAATGACTGGATCCTGAATAAAGGACTCTAGGTTATTAGCATTAACAACTCTACTCAGGGCCCCACACGTTGCGTAGACCCACCACGGAATTAAGGACTCAGCCTAACGTTTCCTGAACACACAGTTTGTGTTCAACGCTTTCCACGTTTCCCTTGTGAGGTCGGAGGAAGTAGCCCCATTTTACAGGCTGGAAAAATGACGTTGAGAAAAGCAGGAGAATCTGTAGAAGAATCGGGATTGGCATCCAAATTTTTACCCGATTTTTTCCCTAGATCACAATAGACTCCTCATATGACATCTAACATGCAAGCTGGGCTTACAGCTTTCCCTGTATCTTGTTTGCAGCATCCTTTAGTGAGCCACAAAAATCTCTTCATATGCATACAGCTGGCAATGTCTTTAATCCTTTTATGGAAAAAGTAAGAAGTAGCAGGTGTGATTTTCATTTTCTTCAATTTGTAGGGTTTTTTTGTTTTCTTTTTTTTTGTTTTTTTTGTTTTTGTTTTTGTTTTTTGTTTTTTTTACTTTATAAAACTTGTAAATCCTTTTTAAAATATATATATATAGGGCAGCCTCGGTGGCACAGTGGTTTAGCGTCGCCTGCAGCCCAGGGTGTGATCCTGGAGACTTGGGATTGAGTCCCACGTCAGGCTCCCTACATGGAGCCTGCTTCTCCCTCTGCCTGTGTCTCTCATGAATAAATAAAATCTTAAAATATATATATATATATATATATATATATATATGTATTTTTTTGTTGTTTTGTTTTGTTTTGGCATAGTTTTCAATTTATAGGAAATTTATGAGAAGAATACAGATAGTTCTATATCCTCCACTGGAAAGGCCCACCTACTCAGATCCTTATCTCATCCAGAAGCACCCTCCTAGACTCATCCAGAAATAATGCTTGAGCAGCTCGCTGGGCACCATCGATCCAGACCAACTGACACATAGAATGAACCGTGGCTGTTAGTATGGTGCACTCATTACAGTTAATGAACCAATATTGATCTGTTGTTCTTAAATGAGGCCTACTTTCTTCAGCCTTACCTAGTTTTTGTATAATACCCGTTTTCTGTCCCAGGACCCCACCCAGGACACCACTGACCATCTCGCCGCCCTCACTTCCTTGGCATCTCTGGGCTGTGACAGTGTCTCAGACTCCCATGGCTCCTCGTGGTCTTGGTAGCTGTCGCAGTCGCCTGCTGATCACGGGTGCTGATCAAGTATTTTGTAGCATGTCCCCTCTCTCTGGATTTGTCTGGTGTTTTGGTTATTTTTAGAGTGGGGCAGTCATCCGGTCATATCAGGGCCCAATGCTATTAGCACAATTTATTACTAAGTTCATGGTAACTTTGGTACTTTGCTTCAGGTTTCTCTAATGAAAGGTAATTTTTTCAGTATTTCAGTTTTCTTTCCCCCCTTTTAACCTGAAGTATAATTGACATCAAATGCCCTATCGGTTTCAGGCATCCGATATAGTCACCTGTTATTTGTCTACATTACGAAATGATCCGCAGCATCAGTCCAGTTGCCCTTGTCACCGTACGAAGTTATCACAGCATTACTCACTACCCCCCCCCCCGCTGTACTACCCACTGCATCTCCCCACCCTGGTAACCAACAACTTGTTTCCTTGTCTATTTTTTATATAAAAAATTAAATGATCTATACTCTAATCCACATATTGCCCAGTATCAGTGATTCCAAAGTTTGAAAGCTGTAACATAGGGGACAATTGTTAACAAGGTCATATTGCAAGAAATTTGCTTCTTTTTTTTCTCTTTTCTTTAAAAAAAAAAGATTTTATTTATTCATTCATGAGAGACAGAGAGAGAGAGAGAGAGAAAGAGGCAGAGACATAGGCAGAGGGAGAAGCAGGCTCCATGCAGGGAGCTTGATGTGGGACTAGATCCCAGGACCCCAAGATCATTACCTGAGCCAAGGCAGATGCTTAACTGAGTGAAGCCACCCAGGTGCCCCTTATCATATAGTTTTTTTTTTTTTTTATAAACCACCTATAACTCTTTTTTTTTTTAAGATTTTATTTATTTATTCATGAGAGACACAGAGAGAGAGGCAGAGACACAGGCAGAGGGAGAAGCAGGCTCCATGCAAGGAAGCCTGACGTGGGACTCGATCCCAGGACTCCAGGATCACGCCCTGAGTGGAAGGCAGATGCTTAACTGCTGAGCCCCCCAGGTGTCCCATTGTTCTTTTTTCAATCTGTGAGAAAACCAAGGAGAAAGTTAGGTGTCCATCGTTTTCATGCACTATTTTTTAGCACAACTGGAGCTGCCTCGGGCTCAAATATTTGCAGGCAACTCTTTCTACCTGGATCAAATGACAGTATTTTGTTTACGTCATATTCATTTTTAGAATCAGGCCTATTTTTTTTTTTGTCAGTAACACTAGCTTCAAATTCTAAAAATGCAATAAAATCACAGTTAAAAATGTACGGTTAAAATGTTATAAAATTAGAAAGTGAGTCAATTAAAACAGATAAGTAAATAGTGGTACCAGTTGTTTGCAGAAATAGCAAAGTAATTGACAGTTTTTTGAGAAGTACTAAGTTAATATTAGAAGTAGCAAGCTACAAAAGCTATTGGTAGAGTTCAAGTGTGTCTTCAGGTGCAGGAGCCCCGATTAAGTATGTTTTTTTATCATTGCCTGGCAATAGGAACAATTTCATTTTTTAAAATACATTATACAATTCATGGAATCATTTGAGGTATAGTGATTTATCACAGAAACTTTAGAATAAGGGGTAAATAAGGAGTTACATATTTATTACCCCATCTGTGCACATGGAAATTCTTCAGATCGTTCAGGGACCATTTCTTCCCTTTTGGGCACAGAAACCATCTCTTCCTATTTGCACAATCCCTGCAAATTTCATATCCCTTGCCCCAGAAAAAGCCCACGGCACTACTACTCACAAAGCCACATCTCAATACAACTGTTTACACCGAAGCCGTCTAGATACTCTCATCTCTGCAGTTCTCTGACGTTTACCTAAAGCCAGTCACGTCATTACTCATGAGTCTACACCATTCACTGTGTCGCCCAAGAAGGCTTCCTTGCAATGTCCTCTTCTCAGTTGGGTACTCCGCTTTGTGAAGGATGACCCCAAAGGCAAATCTTACCCAGAATATGCAGGAAGATGTGAAAGTCTGTGTTATGTAAAAGGTCATGTTAAATATGCTCTTTGGCATTTTATTGAGGAAATACAGCATGTATCTTCCATTTTGTCTGTTAGGTCATCCGACCTGCCTTCCCTCTGACTCCTGGGACCTCATGGCTGCATTCCTGACTGCAGTTGCTGAGAGCCGAGCATACCCTCGCCTTTCATGTACCCACCACCAGCAAGGAGGAGAGTGAGAAGCTAATCTTCTGAATGAGTACGGTGGTCCCCACAAAGAATGTCGCTTCTTCCTCCAGGGGGCTCAGCCTGAATCTAAGGCCCCAATGTCACCCTCAAACCAATCAGCAATAACAAAAGGCCAGTCAGTCAGAAGGGCCCATGCATTTGGAATATCCTCAGGAGAAGACTGCCAGCCCATGAGAGCTGCCATAAGGGACCACCACATGTCAAACTCGGGAAGGGGAATGACCACCTCCCCGGGTGCCAGCAGAGGAAGGACAGTGAGCTCAGTGACCTGGCGACACACACAACATCCTCAAAAGGATGGAGGAACATCCTTTTGAAGCTGCCCAATGGTGCTAACAGGAAATGGCAAGTGCAGATACATACGCCCATGATATGGATCCAACCTCAAGGGATAGACCAGCAAGCAGAGTGCTGAACTTAACCTGTATCTGACGTGCATGAGAATCACCCCAAACTAAGGTATCAGCAATATTTTGGTGACTCAGTCACAGCCAGTGGGTCACCAGACAGCTCTGTGTTACAAAGGCCAGACCAGCAGGTACCAGGATGAGGACAGAAGTGTGTTTCCCCTCCTCCTAACCTCCTAGAACATCTGGTTGACCACAAGATCAGAGCCCTAGGAGGGGAGAGATACAAACTCAACTCACACTAGGGCTGCTTTGCCCATTTGGCATATCTGGGGTCTCCCAGTCCTATCGGAAGAGAACTGAACAAATTCTGAGAAAAACAATCCAAAGTATGGGGTCTTTGGAGCCAGATCTGAATGGAGGGGGCCCCAACTGCCTGAGTACAGGCTCAGTGCTGACCTGGTTATGCTCCAACCTTCCCTTGGCAATTACAACATGAAGCATTCTCATTATTAAAAAATCCCTTGGTATATAGTGGAATAATTGAAAAAAATCTAATGGATATTCCATAATTTAACAATTTAAAACATTTTGGTAATATAATACATTAAAAATGTCAACTTTGGGGAATCCCTGGGTAGCTCAGTGGTTTAGCACCTGGGTGTGATCCTGGAGTCCTAGGATTGAGTCCAGCATCAGGCTGCCTGCATGAAGCCTGCTTCTCCTTCTGCCTGTGTCTCTGCCTCTCTCTGTGTCTCTCAGGAATAAATAAATAAAATCTTAAAAAAAAAGAAAAGTCAACTTTTGATTCATGACTTGAATACATACAAAGCAAATGTCCTTAATATCTAAAATTTTTATTTTCATGTGGTGTTTTAGTGTGTTTCTTAAGTCTGAGTACTTTTATATTCAGTTATTTAATACATTAATCCAAATATTTTATCAGCTTGAGGTTTGCCTTAAAATTATCATTCAGATGATATTTGTCTCTCTGACAGATTTATTTTGCTTAGCATAATACACTCAGATGTGAAATTTAAGAAATAAAACAGATGAACATATGGGAAGAAAAAAGAGAGAGAGGGAAACAAACCTCAGAAACTCTTTTTTTTAAGGATTTTTGTTGCTGTGTATTTATTCATGAGAGACACAGAGAGAGGCAGAGACACAGGCAGAGGGAGAAGCAGGCTCCACGCAGGAAGCCCACTGTGGGACTCGATCCTGAAACTCCAGGATCATGCCCTGAGCCAAAGGCAGATGCTGAAACTGCTTAGGCACCCAGGTGCCCCAAACCTTAGGGACTCTTAACCATAGAGAACAAACTGAGGGTTGAGGGAGGGTGGCAGGTGGGAATGGGCTGGATGGGGGATGGGCATTAAGGAGGCACCTGTTGTGATGAGCACTGGGTGTTGTATGGAAGTGATGAATCACTGAATTCTACTCCCCAAACCAATACTATACTATACTGTATGCTAACTAACTTGAATTCAAATAAAACTTTAAAAATAAATAATAAAATTATCATCGGTTAGATGCATAGCTTAGATAAAACACTATCACTGGTAGTTTTCTTTGTCATGTGTTGAAAGTTCTAACTTTTAAAAAATTTGCTAAATACCTTTGTACGACGCCTCTTGTTTTGATTTTTAATTTCTTTTTATCCATTTGTAAAAATTCAGATGCTTATGTTTATCCAGAATCAAGGTGATTTTTTTATCTTTACAAAATGTTTTCTAAAGTCACTTTCAGAATTAGTAACGTCACGCCCATTGATGTGATTCATTATATATTAAGGTCACATAAACTGATAGGGTTGAACCATATTTGTTCATTTATATTCATGTTTTGAAATATATATGTATATGACAAAATACTGTAAAGTTTATTGTTATCCTTAATTCTTTTGAGTATCTTGTTTAAAATGCAAAAATTGGAAAATTAAATAGTATTTTTGATATACTGTTATATAAAATGAAGACTTTTAAGTCATTAATATTGTAGAGACCAATGGCAGGCTGCCCCAAAATGTGCCACTTTGGAATATTGATTATTTTAAATAAAGTGATTGAAGAGACAGGAAGACACTCAGTCCCGTGTCCCCTGAAGGCAGAAAATCCATCCCCCCAATAAAAGGTCATCTCCCTGTCCTAGGAGGTAGGGGACTTCCTAAACCCCAGGGATAGGAAATTTAGAGCCGAGAATGCTGTATAAACACCGCTGGCTATTTTTTTTACTAATATACTACTGCAGCCCAGAGTCTCTTTAGAATTCTTTACTAATCGAAGTTCCCAAAGTTGAGTTCTCTTTGTCCTGTCAATTCCTCACAAATGTACTGTCTCTTTATCTAAAAATTATAAAAACTGCCATCTTGGTCATCTCCTTGGGTCTCAGTTTCAACACTGGGCCTCCAGGCACACATAATAACACTTTTGGGTTTTCTTCTCCTGTGACTCTGTCTCATGTAAATTTAACAGTTGGTCCCAATGGAGGACTCTTTTGTTCCCTTGGACATCATCTGGAGATTTAGAACCAGCTCACTCACAGCAGGTGACACAGGAGAAGTCGCCTAGGACGCAGGACTGAGCCATGCTCCCTGCTCCGCCTCCATCGGCGCTGCCACCATCAGGTTCCAATGCCATCGGTGTGTTGAGCTGGGTTAATGCCCAGAGCAGCAGAATTGATGAAAAATGATATTTGCAGAAGAAAAGCCATAGAGTTAGGACCCGCAGAGAATGACAATCCTAGAGTGAGGGGGACAGGAGGACCTGTGAGAGGCACATGCAGGGGTGCATCCTCGGAGAGCATTTTAGGAAGTTGTAGAGGAAGTGGCTGCCCCTGACCCCACGCAGGGTCCTCAGACGAAGTCAGCACAGACCCAAGAGACATTTCAGAGCTTCTGGATCTGTCCGTGACTTCCCTGGGACGCTGCATCATACTGAATGTGCCCTGTTTTCAGACCACAGGCATGCAACTCTATGAGGGTCTCATGTAAGGCATCTTTATGCATTTTTGTTTTTTACATTTGCATCCTAATAATGCCCTTAATGAGATGTTTATACAACACAGATAAGCTTCAATGTTCCACACCTCACGGGGAATCAATCTGAGAGCCAAGTGCTCGTCCTGATGTCACTGCCAAGGATCCTGGGGATCGGCCTTCTGACCTCGTGCTCCCCCGGAGTTGCTAGAGCTGGTCCATTCTCGAGGAGTGAGGAGGCAACAGCACAGGCATCATGCATTTGCTCTGCTCTAATACATTCAATGTTTAGTGATAGCAAAAATATTTTATGAACTTTATTATAGCTTAACATCACCACTATTTGCTTTTTGAAATATAAGGGCAAATGCTGGCTTTGAGCATGAGGAAAGCCCAACAAATATCAGCTTATACTTGGGTTTTCTTACATGGGTTCTGCATTGCATTCTGCAACAGCTTGCTCATTATGCCAAAGAACCTTGAATTCTCCTTCTATATATTACAATAAGCAAAGGCACATAACTATAGCTCGAAAGTAAACACATTTTTAATGACCTATTAGCTATTAAAGCAATGACTGTTGGAAAATGAAAATGGATGTATAATTTGATTAATTCAGTTTGCTATTAGAATGATATGGAAAGCAATCTGCTCTCATTATGACATCTATAAATTCTGCATATCCTCATCACTCCTTAAACCTAAACACAATCTATTTTGTTACACTTTTAATACATGCTACACCAAGGTTGTACTTATCATCAGACATAATCAAAAATGGAAAATGGGCTCTAAATCGTTGCTCGGCAATAATTAAATATAAATTTGTAAAAACTGTTAAAGCATAAAGCTGAGATAAAAGTGAAACAAATGTTGACTGAAGAGATGGTGGGTGAATATATGCACGTACATGCCTGGAGACCCGTGTCATGCACCTGTGTGCCTATCTATGTTCACACAGACAGACACACAGACTCACCCATAGTGACTTATATTAGAGCCACTGGAAGACCTGAGTTTCAGGTCTAACACATACCTAGCTGGGCAAGATATTTAACTTAACTAGATCTTAGATTCCCACATTGTAATTTTTTTTTTAAGATTTATTTATTTATTTGACAGAGAACGAGAGAGAGCACAAGCAGGGGGAGAGGTAAAGGGAGAGGGAGAAGCAGGCTCCCCACTGAGCAGGGAGCTGGACACAGGATCCATCCCAGGACCCTGAGATCATGACTTGAGACAAAGGCAGACAAGTCACCAATGGAGCTACTCAGGCACCCGCTCATTGTGTAATTTTTATGTATTTATAAGACATTCAGATTTAAGAGAAAATACTTTTCAAGTAATGGGGTCCTTAAAAATTGCTGATTATCTCTCTTTCCTGTTCCTTCCTCATTTTCAAAACCTATCATTTTACCCTGTTTTCGCTCTTCCATCCCCCAATCCAGCATGGACCTAATTTGCTACCCACACCCCATGGATTTGGTCTCACTATTCACCTTTTTTCTCATCTATGGCTCCAAACATTCTATTCGATCACATCTTTCAGCACACAATCATATCACAGACTGGGAAAAAAAAAATATTTGCACATGGTGTACCTGATAAAGGACCATTACCTAAAATAGACCAAGAACTCTTAAGATTTAATAACAAGAAAATCAACAGAAGGGATCCCTGGGTGGCGCAGCAGTTTAGCGCCTGCCTTTGGCCCAGGGCGTGATCCTGGAGACCCGGGATCGAATCCCACGTCGGCTCTCGGTGCATGGAGCCTGCTTCTCCCTCTGCCTGTGTCTCTGCCTCTCTCTCTCTCTCTCACTGTGTGCCTATCATAAATTAAAAAAAAAAAAAAAGAAAAAAGAAAATCAACAGAAGACCTTAACAGATAAAAATGGGCAAAGACATCAACAGACATCTTACCAGAGAAGGTTTACAGATGGCAAGTAAGCATATAAAAAGATGCTCAACTTCCTAAGGCATTAAGGGATTACAAACCAAAATAACAATGAGCTAACACTACACACCTATTATTAGTACAAACACTGGCAGGAGTGTGGACTCACAGGAGCTCTCACTTGCTGCTGGTGGGAATGCAAAATAGTATGTCCACTTTGGAAGACAGTTCGCTGGTTTCTTCCAAAACCAAACATACTCTTGCCAGTGATTGTGTTCCTTAATTATTTTACCCAAATGAACTGAAAACATATGTCTTCACAAAACCTGCACATGCATGCTTATAGCAGCCTTATTCATAATTGCCAACAACCTGGACTCAACTATGATCCTTTTCAGTAGGTGATGGATAACTGTGGTCCAGCCAGACACTGGAATATTACTCAGCACCAAAAAGAAATGAGCTATTAAGCCATGAAAGAGCATAAAATTGCAACCTCTATAACATTCAGGAAAAGACAAAATTACAGGCACAGCAAAAAGGTCAGTGGTAGCCAGGGATGGGGGGAAAGTAGTTAAGGCACAGAGGAATTTAGGGCAGTGAAACTATTCTGATTGATACTTCAGTTGTGGATACAGGTCAGTGTCCATACATCAAGACCCACGGAAGGTACAACACCCAGAGTGAACCCTAACCTAACTACATACGTAAACTACATACTTCAGATGAGTGTGATGTGCAAATTTAGGTTCATCAACGGTAACAAACGCCTCACTGTGTGGTGAGATGTCCACAACGGGGGTTGGTGCAGGTGCGTGGGCAAGGGATATATGGAAAATCTCTGAATGTTCCACTCAATTTTCTATAAACCTAAAACTGCTCTGAAAAATGAAGTAAAAAAAAAAAAACATGCTGGCTACAGTTTTTACTTCATTTAAAGTCATGTAAGTTATCTGACTATGTGACTACCTTTGGTGAAACTTTGTGTGATTTTCCATTGCTTACAAGAGCATCACAAGACATACCCATGGTTTTCCATGCTTATCTATGTTATTAAGAGTCTGATGCCCAAAAATCCTATCAGACAGGTCATGCCCCATGGTATCATCTCTTGTTTTTATAATTACTCAATTATAAATTCAGAAACAGGACATGTAGCTAATTTACATTGCTCAAGTTTTAAGCCACTTTGTGAGAGGTAGTGATGACCTTCATTCTGCCAGTAAATGGAGGTTGAAACAGAGACAAGTTTCAGGAGTAGAAACATTGATTTCCATTCTAGCTGGCGTGTTTACTCACACACAGAACTCACATTCATCCTCTCCAAAGAGGAGAGATGATAAACAAGTTTTAAAAGGAAATAGACTCGGACCCCAATAGCACACAACATACACACACACATACACACATGTGAAGGTAGACACAGAGTGGGTTTTATATATTTCTAACTTAGGGGATACATGCGGAGACACGTTTATACATAGATGTAGACATCTATCAAGTCAGTCTTGTCCAAAGGAGAAAATTACTCTTACTTCAACTCTTAATTGTTTTGAATGTTGGAAAGAACATTGAACCCACTGTCAAATATTTGAGAGCAAAGCTTGGTCCTTCTCTTTATGTGCTCTATGACTTTTGGACAAACGATGAGCTTTATAGTTTGATAAATAGAAATTCTTCCTTTTACTAGTGCGAAGATATTTGGTGAAAGTGGTCAATGTCTTTGAGACTCAGAGTCCTCCTCCAACAAACAGCGTAATAACTTATAGCCTGATGAGTTTTTATTAGGATGTTATATGAATGTACGTCTTATATTTGAGGTTTTAAAATCCATACAAGGAATGGTCTTAGCCATCTTTTCCGCATCGGTTACTTGAAAGATGACTGGACTAATTCAGAAGAGCCAAAATCTATCCCAGGGTGAGCCATCCTCTGCTTTATTTGGGGTATAACACTAAAATATTTGTTAGATTCATCTTTCTCAAACATAACGAATACAATTGTTGGACCAGGTGATCAATTTTTCCCCTTTTCTTCCCAGTGAAAAATAATTTGTCCCAACTGTTGCCTCATTGCATTGCTTTCTTGATGTAAAATTCTATTGTATCACATTCTGGCTTTCTTCCTTTCTTTGTGGATGTGTGTTTATGCGCATGTGCATGTGAATGCATTGCCCCTGAATGCAGCAATGGCGGCATTGCAAAGATTACCTTTTACTCTTTCAACAACCAACCAGAAGCTCACAGTAAATGTGTACCATCTTTCTCTTAAACTATCTAAAGAAACTTGCCAATTAAAATAATATGCATGGAGAAACATTCTGACTACTTAGCTTGATAAATGCCCTCCACAGTTATGCTTGCCACCCTTCACAATTTTTCCATCTGGGATAAGATTTATGACATAATACACTAATTAAGTAGTTGGAAGTTTTAATTTTACTTCCTAGAGAAATTGTGAAGTATGCTATGCCAGCAATTTGCTTACATTTGAAAAACTAAAGACTAACAAACTACTCTCTTGAAACTCTATTATGGTGACAGGATCAGTATGCCTCGTACAATTTTGGTCACTTTCTCCAGCAATGCTTCAAGGATGAATTAACATGCTTAATACTTTTAGTTTAAGTTCCTAGATTTGGAAAAAAGATTTTAGCAACTAATAACAAATTTAATTTACAATTGAAAAATTATTAATATATTTGCAAACAGCACAGATTTTCTTAAACATAATTATGTAATAAGCATGGAATAACTTTAATGGAAACAGGTAGCTTACAAAAGTTACATGTTCTAGCTCATAACCCATGCAGATGTTTATGTGTAAACATGTGATTTCTGAATTTCTCTACCTACTAGATAGGATCTTCCAGTCAAACGTATTTATCATATGGTTTTGTGCATGGAGCTATGTTGTATATTGTTGGATATTTCCAGGGCGACATCCTTGGAAAGGGCTAATGATCATTGTATTGAAGGAAGAGCTAGCTGTAATTAACATAACGGAGAATTAGGAGAAAAAAAAAAAGATGATAAAAAGGAGTTGATTTGTTGGTTAGAAATAAAAGTAACACACAAGCAGATAATAGGAAATCCACCTACCTCCCACTAGCAATTCCTGAGGACCTCCCCTCAGACCCCTTGTAGACAGAAATCACTGGTGTTGACAGTTGAAGCACTGGGTCCACCTGAAGCAGTGTCAGAGGAAGGTCAGTCTCTGAAAAGATGCTGTAAAATCCAAAAACATTTGGTTCTATGTAAGCTAAGGAGTAATTTATGTCATGAAGTACAAAGAGTGAGATTCCTCAGTCAGGCCCATAAGTAGTGATGACACAACATCAAGTGCACCAGGGAATGGAGTTTGTCATTGAGGGTGGGGGTCAGGAGAGGATCTATGTGAGGGCAAGCAGGTTAGAAAAGGAAGCGTGACCACAGAAGGAGGGCCTTACAAGGGGGTCTAACCCACCGGAGGCTCCACCATTAATGTGCCATTTATATCAATCACTAGGATGAGAAAATTAGCAGAGGAAAATGCTACTGAAATATTCAAAACCAAATGTCCAGCTACGTTTTATCACCCATTTATTGTGGGATAATCAGAAATATAAAACTGTAGCTGAAATTGTTAATATATTGTCTGAATTTTATAGAGGTTGTATTTAGATCAGTTCAACTTAGTGTAAAGGATTTCCTAGGATAATTTATTTCTTTGGTATTTGACTAAATTAATGATCCCTATGATTAACATTTCCTTGAAATAGATATATACCTACACAGAGGTACAGGCTGTAAACTCACAATCTTAACTTAAAAATTTAAGCAGGGTATATAACACTGGCATGTAACTTTTCAAAGAAAGAGAATTAAGCCTTGGCTGCACTTGACAGAAAATTTGTGCCATTGATATAAAGAAAGAAAAGTAATTAATTTTACCTTATGGACATTGCTGTGTATTTTGCTGTTATATAAGTATATATCATATGCAAAGTTGATCAATGCATTTTTATTTTTATGTATGCATGTAAGCATTTATTCATTTATCTATTTCCTTATTTCCTTATTTATTTATTTTTAGAGACGGAGAGAGCAGGGGGGAGGGATGGAAAGGGAGAGAGAATCTCAAGCAGACTCCAAGCCCAGCACAGAGCCCAATGTGGGGCTTGATCTTACGATCCTAAGATCATGATCTCAGGCAAACCAAGAGTCCAACACTTGATCGGCTGAGCCACCCAGGCACCCCATCAATGCATTTAAAAAAAATGGATGGCCATTGAAAGCTAGTGCTTTCACCAGTAATATCTTCCATAAAGATCTTATGTTTTTTTATTGTCTAATTTTGCAGACTTTGCTACATTGTGGCATGAATGTAGATACGTAGATACTCAAATGGAACATTGAAATCAACTATTGGTTCTAAAACTCTGCCTCAAATCCCGGAGTATTTTCTATTTGAAAGATTATTAAATAACTGAAATATCCTATATGGCTATGCTTTTCATGTTCCTACCCTAAACATCCTATGATCATGTTGTGAACATATTCTGTCCCTAAGGCTCTAAGAATAATTAAGTTTTCACACGATACAGAGGAGAGAATTGTAGAGTGGGGCAGACAGGTCACTCTGTGCTTTCTAATTGAGGGTGTTGGGATTGTCAACTTCAAGCGATACATGTTTTCAAATGACCATTAATCCTTGGAGTGCAGGCACCATTCCTCAAGCTCACAATCCACTGATGGAAGCTTTAATGGACTTCAACACTTTCCCATGGATTACAGATATGTTATTTAAAAGTCAATGAATCCTGACAGGTAGTGCAAAAATACTCTGCAGGTAAGAGCTAAAATAAGTGTTTGATAATTTTCATAGATGGATTACATTGATAGGAAGATGAAAGCCCTTCTTTTAAGTTCTAACCCTTAGTATTCAAAGAAAACTAATTCAAACACTGTAAATTCATCAGTATGATGCCTTAGAGCTTCACAAGACCATCTAACTTTATGAAAGTGTAAATCTGATTTGTATGTACATGTATATGATAAGTACAGCAGCCTGTGCACTTATAATGCTACAGGAAGTATAGCAGGAAGTGCGTGTCTACAGTTAAGAGCAAAGGATCTGGGTTTAATGGTGCAAGAGGTAGGGTCTGGCTACCTAGAGTTGGTATCATTTATATTTTAGCATTGTGAGGAAGAAAAGGTACATTAGTATGAGTAAAAATTCTTTGAATTGTGTGAAACAGTTCACATTTTCCCCCCTAGTCAATAAGAGAACATTTGGACTGATTAACCACAGGGGTGCCATTAGTATTCTTGGGTCAAAGAATGTTAACTGAGCAAATTAAGAATTTAAACTCATTTTCTGGCTTCATTAGCACAATTTTCTTGTCAGCTGATTTAACCAGTCACAGACTTAAAAGGCCAAAAACAGAACTGCTGTGTACCTTAGCAATGAGCTTGCATATGTAGGAAACCACTTCTGTAAGAAATGGTTTTAAAGGGTATTTTATTTTCCCCATTACCTGTCTCTTTGGGCTAAATTTACAGTGATTATTGACAGTCACTTAGTAAACAAGAGTGCTATACCTTTGCCTGCTCATGAATGTAGTTTTAAATAGTTATTAATAATACATTTTCGTAAAATGTTAACACATCCATCAAAGCAGAAGTCTTGTCAAACAAAGTTTTAAAAAACTGAAAAATTTCAAAGCTGAGAAAGATTTTTTTCTCTCCCTCTGAAAATTCAAAATTGGATGAACAGGGATGCCTGGGTTGGCTCAGCGGTTGAGCCTCTGCCTTTGGCTCAGGGTGTGATCCCCGAGTCCCAGGATCGAGTCCCACATCAGGCTTCTTGCATGGAGCCTGCTTCTCCCTCTGCCTGTGTCTCTGCCTCTCTCTCTCTCTCTCTCTCTCTGTGTGTCTCTCATGAATAAATAAAATCTTTTTAAAAAAATTGGATGAACAGAGATTAACATAATTTCCCAATAGTTCACTCCAGATATGGAACTCTGTCTGTACAATTTCAGCATAAAGGAAATACTTTACATCCTACAAACATTGTATGAAAAAATACATAACTCATCACTCCCAAATTTAAGTGATGATTACAATAATATGTTCATTCAAAAACAGAAGTTTTCTTCAATAAATTTTGAAGTCATCTGACCATTTAGATTTATTTTAAAAATTGTTATTGAGAAAGACAATCAATCTTTGCTTCATTTTTTTAAAATACCAATTTTGATTGGAAACAAAGGATGGTTAACAGAAAAGAAGAGTGTAGCATTATCAATCGTAAATGGTATGTGTCAATTCCATCATAAGAAATATATGTAATTCTATTTACTACGTTACTTCAAGATCACTAAATTTATTTAAATCTATTGTTTATTTCTGGTTTTGGCAGTATGGCAGACAGGACTACAGAGAAATTAGTTGGAAGAAACTTTTTGGGAATTACATAGAAGAAAAAACCAAAAGGCTGATACAATTTAGAAAAGATATATGTACACATGATGACACATGGTTATGTTCGTGAGAAGGGGAAGAAATCTTAGAATGCCATAAATAAATTGAAATTGGGAATATAGAAAATTCAAGTCAGCCTGGAGGTAACCTTTGCTTTATGAACTAGCCCAGGTCTTAGATTTTAGTGGGTCTTTGAGAGAGATAACCTAAGGACTCTCCTGAGGAAGGGTGAAACAAAGACCCCCACATCCTCCCCCAAAACAAATCTGGGTCTTCTAAAAATCAGTGCCTACAAGGACAAACTAAGCATGAAAAGCAGAAACATTTCATAAAGGGAGACAAAATTAAAAGATCCTTCCCTAACATTCCTAATTACACGCTGATAATCACACAGCATTGGAATGTACATTTAGAACATGCGTGTCCACCTAAAAAAACACAGGCAAAAATAAAAATAGTGATTGTCCTAAATATTTAAGTCCACAAGGGACCTGCCAGAGGTAACTATCCCTTCTGAAGAAATGCAATTAAACTCTGAACAACCTCCCCCAGATAAGGTGAAAGTGTCACGGTCTCACCACTAAAGATCACAAAAATACATGAAGAAATACTCCCCTGGGACTGAGAATTAGGAGAACCAACAAAGGGCACATCAGCCTGCGTATACTGGAGTCACCAGAACCAGAATAAAAACATATTTAGTATATTTTGAGATACAAAGTAAGGTAGTAAAATGTCATGCATGCCACAGAGACTGTAAAATATCTGGGAATACCTGTAAAGGAAAAAGTTTTCCAGAAAAAAAAAAAAACACAATAAAAGATACACACAGTATGTGAAGTTAGCAATTCAATCCAGAATTAAAAAGTAGATTGTAATCAGCAAAATACAGATCTGGCCTCCTGGGAAAGAGAAGAACCACACAGATCATAGCACAGACCAACGAGAAGACAGGACATGGTGTGTGTGATTGAGACGTTATTGGTGGAGTGAGACCTATGATAATACGAACTGGAATTAGGATAGGTGGCACCATGAGAATGGAGAGGGGGAGATAATCAAACACACCATGGTGCCTTTTCCTTCTCTATGCTCTCCGCCTCTAAGTCCTTCTGCCCTTAACTGCCCTTCCAACGCATGGCCACTCAGCCCTAAGGCAGACAGGAAGGGCCCACTCAGGTGATCATGTAGAGCGCACACGATAGGAGTGTGGGGAGGGGACACATAGCATGTGGAGCCTGAAAGGTGTGAGGGGAGCATCTGAAAGAGGACATGAAAATACAGATGAGTATTTATGAAATAAATAGAAGTCAACCGGAGCCATTTTCTCAGTGTCAGAGAAGGTAAATACAAATATGGAAAGAAAGAAAACAAGAGGGGACCCTATGATGTGGGACTGGACTTGGGTGTATCTATGTAGATTCAAGAATGCTGATGATGCATAGATAGAAGAATAACTGCTATTCTTGAAATGTGAACAAATACACACTTTATAACTGCCCCTGAGACCGCTGGAAGCAGCAGCACCCCAGGAGAAATGAACATAACAAATATTCGTACTTTGGCTTCTAAATACCATCCTTCTTGAAAACATACCAAGCGTCCTTGTACAAGGTAAAGACATATAAGAGTGTAGGATGATCCTAGAACAGCTTCTGCCACATAGTAAGGAACCCCTCTGAGATGCACATGCGTCAAAAACACACGGAAGCCAAAGATATTCCTACTGGACAAATCTGGAGAAATTTGACCATCAAAAGCAGCAACAGCAATAATAATACACAATGGATCGTAACATCAAATAAAGCAGGAAAACATGAACCTACAGTGATAAAAATTAATAATTTAGCAATTCATGAAAGACAAGTTTTTACATCGTTTCGAAGTAACTCATAAGAAAATACGTATCTATTACACAGGAAAAACTTGAGATTTTTGAGTGATCACGTCGGGAAGACAAGACCCCATTCCAGGGAGTGAAGTGACCATCACTACTAACAGGCAAATCTAAACGCACCCCCTTGTAGACACCCTGAGGAGAACACAGCACCAGCTCTGGGAGTGTCTGAACCTGGACCGTATCACACAGAAACATCACACAAACCCAAGTAGAGGTGCATTTTCGAAAATGCCAACGACATAAGTTTAAGGGATAAACGAACTGTTTGAAGTTGAACGTGACCCAAGAGACTTGGAAACTCAATGCCACCCATGTTTCTGAGCCGAGCTGTTTGGCTAGGGAGGGTATTATTGGAAAACCTGAACCAGAGTTTGAATGTTATATAGAAGCGGTAAGTCACAGTTTGTTGTCATATATGTGGCTGCATTGAGGTCAAGTAGTAGAATATCCTTCTTGGTACCAAAATACCAAAGTATTTTTACTTTACTGCATATTTTTTATCTCACCACTAAAGATCACAAAAATACATGAAGAAATACTCCGCTGGGACTGAGAATTAGGAGACACGTTCATAGCATCAGGTCAACAACAAATAGTTCAGAAAAGTCTTTGTATTACATATGCAACTATTTTATGAGTTTGAGCATGCCCTAAAATAAGACAAAGTATTTTATTTTACATATTTCTTCTTAAATTGCCTTCATTTACGACAATGGTTTGTAAATCTTTCTTTTTAAAATTGTTTTTCTTTAATTTCATGTTTTCTGCTTTTTTTTTTTTTTAATTTGCCTTAACCTTAAACGTTCTTAAAGTACTGCAAGATGCGTACTTATTACTATTAAAGGTAAAATAAGTAAAAATTCATGTGGGGAGTTTTTCCTAAAATTTTAGGGGTCCTATGTTGTACAAATCATAGAAATAGATTGTTTTGAGATTCATAATTCAAAATGCACTTACAGAAAATCGTTTTTGGTTATGCAAAGGTATAAATTCCACAGAGAGTTTTTATAAACCCTGCCTGTAGTTTTTATTGAAGAATATTGATTGCTATGTCTGGAAGAAAGTGAGGGCACGCTGTTTCCAGAAAAAGACTGTATAGTAAGTTACAACTTTCTTTTTTTTTTTTTTTTGTTTTTTTTTTTTTAAGTTACAACTTTCTGAAATTAGTTAAGCAACTTCAGAGCTCTGTGTATCCATGAGGATTTTACATAGAACCCCCAATAAAATGAGAACACATGGGATGGTTGAACTGCATACTGGCTGCAAGTTAAGCAACTTAAAAGTCATGTTCAACACTCCACGGTATTGTGTAAAGAAATTCCACCACCAGTTACTGTCCAAACGGTACCCTAGGGACCTGAAATGTTGAACATGGGATTTCTTTCAGGAAGAAGCCTATGCACTCAACTTTGGTTCAGTGATTAATACTTAATTTTAATTTTGTTAAAATTTCCTATAGTGTAAAGAATAGTTGGTATTACAAACCATAGTAGGTAAACATATACAACTTTAAAACTATGATAGAAAGCAAATGCCTTTTAATCACTAAAAACATGGGGCATATGGACCAACTATTTCTCGGATGTACATAAAACCTAATAACCCAGGATTATCTCAAAAGAAGCAAAAACATCCCAAACAGCCCACAAAAATCTAAATTACTCTTAAGGGCAAAATTATTTTTTTTCCCAGTTAAAAATACACATTAATATGCTTACTTGATATTGATGAATGGTGTCAATATTAGGCCTGAAAGAATGAAGCTCTAACAACTCAAGTTTCATGAGAAAACCAGCTCCGTCTCCTGAAGGCAAAGAAAGAAGAGGTCATCATCCTTCACAGAAGAGAATTATATGTTACTGTGGCATTTTGTTGTTCATAAGGGAAGGCCAAGTATGAGTTTATTGGTAGTTATGTGTCATTCTCACGGATATTGTAACCACACAAAAATAAAAAAAATACATTCCAAATAGCCCTCAACCCCTGTTTACTTTTTCATAGTTTGGCTCATCCTGGGGCACCTAAAGTTGAATTTTCAGAAACACGTATTTTCAAAACAAGTGCCTGAGAAAGTTACTAAAATACTAGTCTGCACATTATCCATCAAATCCATTTTACCATTCCACCTTTTAATAAGGAAGTCCTCCATTTAAGAAGAATAACCGGCGGAGCAGGGACATGCCACCTGTCCTGGCCTCCCGGCGACGATCTGTTCTGGGACGGCTGGTGGAAGGCTGTGCACAAGCTCTGTAGCACGTCCTGATGCGACCAGTCTGCACATCAGACAAAAAGGGAGAAAGAGTTCTGAGGTTCTTGGTTCACTTCATTTGGGGATCTTTTTAAAACAGCTTAATCTGGACCCTAACTCAGAGGCTTTGTGCATGTGGGTGCATGAAGATTCCTTCACGAGTATGATAGCATGGACAGGTTTATGGGATTTAAGTGTCAACCACTTAACTTCCATATATACCCCTTACAAGAAATGACTGGCCCAGGAAGTTGCCAAGTAACCCACAGCCCTCTCCAACTTCACAAAAGAGAGGCAGGCCTACCTGCTTATCAATCCCCCATCTTGGTGGCGTGCCTAGCTCAGGCTGTGCCAATCCCCCATGGTATGAAAATGGGTACCCATAATCCATGGGAATACAGGGCCTCCTGTATTCTGATCATAACAAAGTTAACTAACATGAGGTGTAGACGGAGGGATCCAGATTCAAACCTAGGCAGTTGGCTCCAGTGCCTATTCTCTTGATCACGGGATGGACAACAGGAGGACAAACCCAGAAGACAAAACCATCATGCACAAAGGTCTAGTCATGGGTTCTGGGTTTCTGAGCCGTATCAACAGCTCTCTTCAAGGGGGCAAAGCCTGATTTAGATGACGGGAGGAACACGGAGTGCTCTTGGCGTCCAGTTTTTAAAACAAACACAAGAATAAGAAACTAAAATTTATGGGATATTCCCCATGTGCCAGGCACCATGCTAAGCTATTTACAAAGACGCACAATAACCCTGTGAGGTTTTACAGAATGGGGCACAGAGAGGTAAAGCACACCTTTCAGAGGAGAGAGGAAGTAGGTGGTTGAGGAAGGATTCCAAACAGCGTGCTCTGAATGTAGGACGGGGTGGGGAGTGGGGGGTGTTAATTTGTGTTTATCTAACTGAACACCTGAATTACAGATAGCACATCTGGTAAGTAAATATTAGTAGAGGCAAACATAGGTGTGACTTTAGGATCCCTTTCAATGTCACGTTCTCCAAAAGGCCACACATTTTGTTGAGTAAGGAATGCTTTTTGATTATTTCGGATGTCACAATAAATTAAAAAAAATAATAATGTCAAAAATGCTGCTACTCTGTGCATGGATAACGATAGCCACTTCACTTTTTTACCCACCTGTGCAATGAATCAATGAATCACAAGCCACTGGATGGCTTGTCAATGGGAATCCTGGATTTCCAGGGAAGTCCAGGCTGCTCTAAATCTTCATGTGCCAGTGTTAGTGTAGACAGGGTTTTATTTCTCTTGTGTAAATTGGTAGGATTGAAACCTCTGGGTTGTATGGATAACTGCATGTATAATTCTGTAAACAACCTGAAATGTTTTCTGGAGGGAGTGTCTATATGACTCCATAAATAACTTCAAAAAATATCCATGGTTATGCCATTTTTATGTCACCTCTGCTGCTGGTACTGCGTGACAGTTCTGGTTGATCCACATGCACACCACCCCTTGATTATCTTAATATTTTAAATTTTAGCCATTCTAGTGTGTAGATAGCTGTGTATCGTGCTGGTTTTATTTTATTTTTTTTTTTATCGTGATGGTTTTAATTTGCATTTCTCAGAACACTTATTTTTAATTCATTAATTATTAATTGGATTTTTATTTAAATTCCAGTTAATTAACATACAGTGTTATATTAGTTTCAGGTGTACAATCTAGTGACGGGACACTTCCGTACAACACCCCGTGTTCATCACAAGTGTCCTCTATCATTCCCATCACCTACAGAACCCTAATCTTTGAGCATATTTTTACGTGCCTGTTAGAAATTCACATATCTTGTTACTTGTTCAAATCTGTTTATCTTTTTCTTGGGTTGCTTCCCTCTTACTCTTAAGTTGTAAGAGTTTTTCATTTATTCTTGATACAAGTCAGAAGCAAATGTTTTTAATATTCCCTCCCACCTCTGGGGACCCTTTTCTCCCTAATTGTTTCTGCTCAAGAACTGAAGATTTTAATTTTGATAAAGTGGATGTATTCTTTTTTGAAAACTTGTTTGTGATTCCTCTGACCTAACAAATCATTCCCTTTCCCAGTGTCACACAGATATTCTCATAGGTTTATTTATTTATTTTTTAATAGATAACTTGGTTCTCACTTTAGTGTTTGGATCTATGATTTCAAGTTAAGTTTTGTATGATGGCAGGTTATGCTCAAGGTTCGTATTTCCCCCCATAAATGTATAAAGATTGTCACCTCCATCTGTGAGAAAGACTGCTCTCTCTATCATTTAATATTCTTGGAGTTTTAACCAAAAATCATTGATTTTTGTGGGACTTACTTTTGAATTCAAAACTCTCTTGCTTGAACTCAGGTGTCCATTGTTGGTGACACACAGTCTTGATTACTCTGTAGTAGGTTTCGAAATTAGTTAAGGGAGGTCCTCTATGTTTGTTCTTTGTCTAGAAAACTTTTGAAACTAAATGGCCCTTTATTTCTAATACACATTTTAAAATCAGTTGGACAATTTTTGCAAATCACCTGCTTTATATTAATTGAAATCGTATTAAATCTATAAATTAGTTTGGAGTAAGCCGAGATCTCAACAATATCAAATGAAAGTATAGTATAAGTCATTCATGCATTAATATAATTTAAAAGAAAAAAGTTAAAAAAAAATAAAATAAAATAAAATAAAAAATAAAACAATAAAAGAAAAAAGTGAAAATTAAAGGACTTCCTGTTATAAGAGACAACCACTAGTACATTTTGGTTTTAGAGACAGACAACAGATTAAAACATCAAATTAGCTATTTAGTTTACATATTAAGGATATACATTAATTATAAATATTATCAATATATGACGATATATGCTTCAAAACTGTTTCTGTTTTAACACTATAATTATACAAATATATCCATGTTGGAAAATATGGATCTATCTCATTTATTTTTGCTATTACAAATCACATTTTCCCATTATATCAATATACTCTCATTGATTAATTTTAGAGCATTCAGAATACTTCCATTTTTGTTAATATTAAAACAACTCTATAATAAAAAATCGTGCAGAAATTTGATATAGCAGTCTACCTGTATATCTAGGATAAATTTCTAAAATTATAATTGTGCATGTGTATATTTTAGTTTTTCACATGCACATTTTTTATTTTTTAATTTTTTTTTATTTTTTAATTTTATGTATTTATTTTTTTACACGCACATTTTTTAAATGTGAAAATGCCCTTCATAAATATCGGTGTTCAAGGTTTTTACAACAGTGTATTAGAGGGTCCATGTCTATGGACATCTGCGAGCATTATGTATCATAGTTCTTTTCCACCTTTTTACATTACCTTTCAAATCGCTTTGCTTATGATCTACTGATAAACTCGTGAAGGACTTACTCAAGTCTACTAGAATCTGTTAGATATATGGCAATTACTTAAGTGCTTTTAATGTTGGGTAAGGCTAGAAATGTGTTAATTCTGGAAGCAACTTAAAAAGTAATTGCTTATCCTATGACAACTGTGTCATTTAATTAAACATGTCTGAGGTCTTTGTATTTGCCGAGCACTGCTTATGTACTTGAGATAAACTGGTGAAGAACACAGGCAAAAATGTCATATTTCACAGATCCTAATTTTAAGGGCATGGGGCGTACAATAAGTTAATAGTTTTAGCAAGGAAACTGCAAAATCTTTCAGCAGCATTAAAGGAAAACTTACTAAGCACCCACATTCCTTAGGGTATGTTATTGAATAAAGCAGGGAAAGTGTTCATCCTTGCAGGGCCTAGGTTTTAGAAATCAGTATAAACAGCGAGTAGGTAATACGCATGTTGTATCATATGATTGAAGCTTGGAAGTGCTGTGGAACCACAGACCAGCATCCAGGGAGGCAGGACGACGCAGGTGCCACACAGACCATTACAGCACGTAAGGTGAGAGGAGGAGCAGTCACTAAGGAAGGGACGTACAGGCTGAGGCTGGAATGACAGGAAAGGAAACTTGCTTCTGAAAATGTAAAGTCAGGGAGACTGGGGACTCCCCGAGTGGCTCAGCCTTTGAGCATCTGCCTTTGGCTCAGGGCATGATCCCAGGGTCCTGGAATCAAGTCCTGCATCGGGTTCCCCGCAGGGAGCCTGCTTTTCCCTCTACCTGTGTCTCTCATGAATAAATAAATAAAATCTTTAAAAGACAAAAATAAAGGGCAGCCTGGGTGGCTCAGTGGTTTAGCACCGCCTTCAGCCCCGGGTGTGATCCTGGAGATGCGGGATTGAGTCCCACATCAGACTCCCTGCATGGAGCCTGCTTCTTCCTCTGCCTGTATCTCTGCCTCTCTCTCTCTCTCTCTCTGTGTGTCTCTCATGAATAAATAAATAAGATATTAAAAAATAAATAAAGCCAGGGAGACCAGACACTGCAAAGGCTCCCCCGCAGGCATGAGCATCGGCATAGTTGAAACAGAATCAAACTGGTGTGTGTAGGGCATCGGCGTGTAAGGATCCCGAGAGCTGGTGTCTGTGAGCCACAGACTTTGGAGAGGCATGTGCAGAAAAGCCCATCTGTTGGAATCCCATAATGTCTCAACTCAGAAAGTTCAATCTCTGTACATCCTCATCAGTATCCATATAATTCTACTTATCTGTGTGTGTTTCTGGAGACAAGCCGATGTTCACATGAGTGATGCTACCCAGTTCATGTTTCATTTCACTCCACTGACTTTTCACTGTGACTGGCCACATCTCTGGAGGTGTTCCGAATGAGGTGTCAGAAGCACATGCAATCAATCCGTCATGTTCCACGGTAGCCGGAAAGAACAAACCCAGATGGCAGGAAAGTTGGAGCACCAGGCGAGGCCACAAGGTGTCTGAGAAGGAGGAGGGGGGATGAGGATGGTGTGATCCCTTTCTGCCATCTCCTGCTCATTCATCTAAATTGCACAGATTTGGGAGAAGAGGGACCCTCTGTCTTCTCGTCATCTATGCCACCAAACCTCATGACCATGAGCTGGTGTCGTCTTCGACCACCAGGCCCCACCACGGCCCTTTGTATTTAATTAATCTTTGTGCTTTCATTGAAGTATAATTGATAACACAATATCCTATAAGTTCCAGGTTACATCATGGTGATTTGATATCTTCGTGAATTATGCAACCTCACCGGCGACAGCCGCGGTTGTCACCATCTGAAGTCAGCGCCACGCTGTTGACTGCATTCGCTGTTCTGTATGTGCCACAGCCCGGGGGGTTATTTCATAACCAGAGGTCTGGACCCCCTTGTCCCCTCCACTACATCACCTGCTCCCAACCCCTCCCTGCTCTGGAAACCACCAGGCCCATGTTTGAGTCTGTTTCTGTTTTGTTTTGCTTCTTCATTTGTTCTGGTTCTTTTTTAGTTTCCACATGTGAGTGAAATCATATGGTTTTTGTCTTTTCTGGCCTTATTTACTTTAGGATAATACCCTCTCAGTCCATTCATGCTGTAGCAATGGCAAGATGCCCTGCTTTCTTTAAGGCTGAGGAACACTCTGCTGTGCTTCTGCACAACCTGCCACCTGCTCCCGCCCACCCACCCTGCCCTCCGTCTACATCAGCGATGCCACCATGCTCATTCCAGCCTGTCCATCTGCTCTGTCATCTCCCCATGTCTGCTCCTCCACCTTCTCCTTGCTCTCTTTCCTGTTTCCTGAAGCCGAATCTCAGAAGCATGACACCCTCGGCTCTTCAATTCCTTAAAGGACATGGGTCTTTCTTGGCTCACGACTATCTTCTCTTCTAGGGTGTAGCTCTTGGAGAAGGTTAACAGAAATGCTCCCATTCCTGAGAAGCCATGAGTGCCTATCCCTGATCTCCCCCAGCCCCACGAAGAGAAGAGCATTTTCTTTTCTCTACTCTCAAAAAAAAATTTTTTTTTCATTTATCAATCTGCTTCCTCTAAAGTAATTTTTGCAGTTGTGAACCATTATAGTTCCCGAGGTCCTAAATTTGGAAAATCAAAATAAAAGAAAATGTGAAAATATTTGGGAGGTTTCTCTCTTGGTTTGTTTTGCCTTTGCTTTCATACTCCTCCCATGAGTGCTTGAGCCCAGCAGATTTGGTGATGGGGGTGTGTATGCGCATGTTGGCGATGGGTAGTGCAGCCCAGAATACATCAAAAGGCCCAAAATGTGGAATGCAAGGCAAGTACACCTGTTAATTATTCAGAATTGTTGTGTTGTCATCAAACAATATCATGACAAATTGAGACACAGACTAGGATACGAGATGGAAACTCTGTTTTGAAGGTAGCTTCCATTTGCAAAGCACTTAGATACTCACTTCTATATGACGTTCAGATACTTGGTACACTTGCCTGACCCACAAAATGTTTCAAACTTCAAGCTTTGTGATCATGTTGATGTGTTCATTACAGAAATCCTTTGAGTTCTTATTTATTTAAAAACAAGGACCATGAATTCCCCCTTTTCTGCTTACTACTCATGTAATACATTATATTAATTTGCAAAAAAAAATAGCATCAGTAATAATTACAGTTTTTTGCTATTTTGCTGAGAAGGAAGGTCAGGGGAGAGGGCTTTGGTCTTTACATTTGTGTTAGTTTGATCATGAAAGCATTTCCATAATAATGACTTCCAAGTGTTGGGAGAATCCACACCTTGTTCTTTTACTGGTTATCATGGAACGAATCATTGAGAGTCTTGGGATGCTATCTAGTTATGTACACATCTTCAGTATTACGAAACCACGAAAATGAGTAATGGAGCTAATTAAAGCAATCTGAAAGGGAAGGATACAAATTTCCATGTGAAGTATAAACGAGAGGACAAATCTAATTTGAAAGGTTAACAAGCACTTTAAAACCACTGAATTAAGAGTGATGCACCTAATATACTCTTTGTAGTTAGAGGGCACACTCATTCTTATATATTAAAATCTGTATTTCATTATGCCAAACAAAATCTGAATTAAAGGTGTTGCAGATTAAGAAATCGGAATTAAGGTTTTTAATTGATTCAAATTCAAGTCCATTCTTGTAATTAAACAGTATTCGTATGAACTATTTATTGTAAAATACCATTATAAAAAGTCACTTTATACATTTATTAAATATTATTTGTGTCCCTGAGTGATCAGACACCAATGAACAAAAAGGCTCCAAACCTATTGTCAAAAGCAATTATGATCCAGACCCTAATAATGGAACAAAGAAGTGTGACGAAGGATAAGGTGAGGAATTGAGACTTACTTTGAGATGAGAGAGGAAGGATTTGGGAAATGTTTCTAAGTGCAGCAACCTCAATGGCCAGGCTTTACAGGTGGGGAAGAGATCAGGGTTCTGAGCAGGAAGGGTCAGCGGGTGACAGAGCTATAGGGAGGGAAACCCAGCACATTTGTGCAACCCTCAAGAGCCAGGATAATGGCATCCTAAACCCGATGAGGAACATAGTGGGAAATGAGGTTAGAAACACAGGCAGATGCCAAAGGTGTAATGGTTTCCTATGCTGAAATCATGGGGTTGAGCTTTGTTTGAAAGTCTCTGTGGGTTGTAAACACAACATATTCAGAGATGCATATCTAATCTGTTCCAGATGGGTATTTTCTTCCAGAGATACTTAGCAATAAACACGTAACCCAGGACCCAAAGCAGTTAAAATGACAGAATCATGAGGATGGGAACAAAGGATATGAGGAGCCACAGCATCTCAGTTTAATTCCTTTTCTTCTTTTCTTTTCTCATTTTCAACTCATATCCCTCAGTGAATAAAACATTGGCCCCCCTTTCTTGTGGGACATTATAGCAGAAGAGAGTGTAATATTTGGGGTGAAATGGACTCAAAAAAAAAAAAAAGAAAGAAATGCACTCATAAAGCCCCACCAAGATGTTGTAGATTGACACAACCTAATGCTTATCAGACCTAGAGACACATTTTTTTTTTTTTTTTTTTTTTTATGATGCCAGAGATCAGCATGAGAATTGCTGCATTTCAAAGCACGGAGCAGTATGTTTAATGCCTCAGGGCACTCCAGGGTCATGTTTAACTGAGAAGCAGGTTTGGACTCTTTGTAAAACACAAGCGTTGCTGACAGCATTTACTGTTTGGATCCCAGCAGCCTTGCTTTTCCTGAGAGAGAAAGTCACTTTCCTCCCCAGTTGAAAAATGCCATTGTTTGTTGATACGCTTAAGACTATTTTGGTAATTCAGATATGAGAGCACATTTCTAGAAGGTTTTTCCCCCTCCTTGTAGGCTTGGCATGGAACACAAGCTCAGTAAAACCTCAATTTCTCCTGCCCCAAGCCTGCCATCTGCACTGCAAAGAGCCTAGGAAATGGGCCCACAGTTAGAATTAAATAGGAACTTCATGTGAAGCAGACGCAATACCAAAAAGTTCTGTAAATGGAGAAGTTAGACACTTCGTGAGTTTGTCAGAGAGATCAGCATGAGAATTGGTCAGTGAGATGGAACACAAGTGCTTTGAGTAGCAGATCAGCAGTGAATATTTTACTTTGCCTAAAAAAACAAATCATTGATGTGGTGTAGACAAAGGCATGAAGACCAGAGATGGTGAGCAACAGAAAGCAGAGCTGCAGAGGGAGGCTTCCAGGAGCTTCGGCAGAGTTTGAGAGACAACTTCCAGACCTTGCATGGCGTCCATGAATCCAGGGCCCACTACCCCCAGGAGCCTGTGCTCACAGAGAAAACCAGGTCATGGGCTCTAGCAAGTAGGGAAGATCCTCTGGATCCAAACCTTCCCTGGATTAAAGGCTAAGCAATTTAGTCCAATACCCTGATCAGAGAAAAGTTCAGTTTAGGAAAAGGAATCATAAGCTAGATGAGTCGTGTCAATGTACAGGGGACCTAGATACATCTGTGTCTGTACCAGCTTTTCTGAATTGAATTGAAAAATGATCCAGAAAAAAAAAAAGAAAAATGATCCAGAAGTGAGTCTATTTTCCAAGAGAACAAAGGACCTATGGAGCAAAAGAGGTAAATTTTATATATCCAGGCTCACTTCGTTTAAGTGTCAGTCATGATCAGTTACATAAATATTAGTAATTTTAAAGGAGCTCCTAATTCTTTCTTGATATTTTTTTTTCTTTAAAAAAAATTCTCTCTTCCTGTAGCTACTAGTACTGCATGTATCTTTTAAAATTTTGTGGAATTCTTGGGATATAGCAGAGCATTAAGAAATCTAGATACCGCTGTGCTTTACAGTTGATTTGTGATTAAAGCAGAGAAGAAATAATGAATCAAATCCCTAGGTCCTCTCGGAAACCAAACAGTGCAGAATTTAAGTACAGGACAGCATCGCTGAGAGTGGGGACAAGTGTGAGGAAAGATGCCGCCTACTGAGATTTTGAGAATCCCCTACATGCAGCACGGGATGGAAACACTGCAGTGTCACTGCCAGAGATGTCAGCCTAAAGTCAACAGTAGTTGTGATACAGAAATTAGTGGACTGATTAAAAAAAAAAAAAAAGATTTAAGAAGTAAGTCCTTCCAGTTTCTCTAGTTAAATGAATGTGATTCTTAGGGGTCATTGTAAGAAGTTTCTGCAGATTAGTTGGGGAGAAACTAGATTATAATGGGTGGTGTAATGAGTGTACAGTAGGTAATTAAACTGAAGTATACACATCTAACAGAAGTTTGTTGGAAAAGGGAAGAGAAATGTAATGATTTGGCCTTGGGGGCAGGAAGGAGACAGAAATGTCCATGCTCCTAGCTGGAAGCCTATGCAGAGAGACAGCTAAAAATATCCCTGAAAAGGGAGACTGGAAATGAAGTCTAACCTGGCAGATATGGTTGGATTCAGAGCAAAGGTAGAAGCATGAGCTTTAAACGGGACCATACATTTTACAGCAAGTACGAGGAAATCAGCTGTGCTGCTCTGGGTGGATTTGTGGCTGGAGTTTGAGATCAGAAAAATGTTAAGGTGACAGCTGGACGGAATCAATGGAATCACGAGGGGCCTAGGACACTGATGATGCTTATCACAGAAGAGCGGGCATTACCGACCACTAGATTTAACCTGGGACAAAATCAGGGAAAAAAACACAAGTGGAATGCTCTAGAGACAACACAGCAACCAGGAGTTTGAAGAACAATAAAGACACATGAACAAAGGAAAAACAGGGAGGAAGCCCTCTGTGACCTCCTCGTTCCAGAGGCCATCCCATCAAGGGAAAACAGGGTCCAGGAACCTGCCAGAAGAGAGGTGGTTCCAGGGGATGGAGGAGTACGTCGCAGAGATAAGTGCCCCAGGATCGAGGTCCAGAGTTGTTCTTGTTGGGCTATGTAAACACTGAAATCACCTCTCTCACATACACAGACGTAGAGAACATGGAGGCGGCAAAAGGATTTAAGAAGGGAAAATGAGCAGAGTGTCTGCAGGTGGTGGCGGTAGGAAGGCGTAGACGCACATCCACATGGCCTTTGTCTCAAAACAGCATGAGGGTGAGCCAAGGATGAAAGCACACTCATGTGAACCTAGTTTGGTGTCCTGAAGAAAGCTGGTCCCTTTTCACACCCTGTCATATGGACAACACATACGAAATAATCAACTACCTCAAAACCAAATGCCATCCAATATGGGACATCAAAAATCTCCCCTCCAAAATAAGACTTATTCTAACGTACACATCTCTCCTGTTCTCTCCTTCCAGATTTTCTTTCTCTATTCATGTCAAATGTGATATTAATTTCATGCCCACAGCCCCTACCCCCAAATGTATTCATTCTTATGCCCCTGTTTATGGTGTGCAATGCCAGTTAAAGTATTGCCTGCAACTAAAAATTTACCTAGATAATTTTCAGTGTTTTTTACCTAGCATTTTGCTACTTTCTGAAAGGGTTGCAAATTAACTAAAACTCTACATCAGAAATTTAATCAACATCTGAGAACAAAATATATTTAGAAAGTTAGAAATCTTTCAGGCTAGGGGAGCCTAGAGGGCTTGGTCAGTTGAGTGTCAGACTCTTGGTTTCAGCTCAGGTCATGATCTCAGGGTCATGGGATTGAGCTCCGTGTTGGGTCTGTACCCAGCACAGAGTTGACTTGAGATGCCCTCCCTCTCCCTCGGCCCCTCCCCTTGCTTTCTCTCTTTCTCTTTAAGATAAGATAAATGAATAAAATCTTAAAAAAAAAAAAAAGCATTCTTTCAATCTGGAACTAAACACACACACAAGTACTTCTGAACAAATATGCTTCACGAAAAATTGACTTTATCATGACTTTATCATTAATGCCCAACTACTCCTGCTTGACTTGACTTATTGTTTTTCATAACATTTCCTGTTGAAAAGACCTATCATGAGCTTGATTAACAAATGATTATTTTCAAATTGGCTGCAAGAGAACATCTCTAAAATTTTCTTATGATTATAAATTTTAATTTCTGTAATCTTAATGTATTAAATGTCAGAGATTCATTTTAAATTCCTAACAGATATTCAATCAAACGAGAAAACATGCAAGTTACAAAGGTCAGCTGAGGAGGCTCCGCCATTAAATTCTGTTGTTTCTCAATTTTATGTCCAATCTTCAATCTTGATCACAGGTCTGTTGGTTCTAAGATCACATTCTCAGCCTCATGACTAACATAGGTTAAGAGATACTCTTGTCTCCTGCTGCAGAGGCTGGTAGATGACTGGAATCATGCAATGCTTTTTTTTTTTTCTTTCTGTTATAAGCTCTGTCACAGGAATTAGTTTTTAGAATTTTATGGCTTCATATGTTTCCTGAGAGATAATATTATACTATAGAGCTTTGATCTTTGCCATGTTCTGTAATATCTCTGTATGTCATTCTGATTTTTCCTTTTCTGTGCTCATAAGTCAGTGACAAGATGAAAACAGACACAGAAAATGCTATTTGTAATTGATAATTGGCCAAAGGCAGGAGACTCAGCCTGTCTGTCCCAGCGTACCTTGTGCCAACTCTGGCTCATCATCCTTGAAACCTAAATAAGCATTGGAAAGAAATAAAATGTCATAAATCAGTTAGTGGAAAACCAATATTATCTTGTGGTGGCTTGAGTATCCCACTTCATGCACGAGGCAGTTTGTCACTGAAAAGATGATTAATTTGTCATGTGAGGAAGAGGAACCCCTGTTCCCTTCTTCCTCCCTGTTCCCCCACATCCGTGAAGTCACTGCCTATATATATATATATATTTTTTTTTTTAATAAACAGGAAACTATTGTGACCTCTGACGAACTATTATCAAGTGATTACTCTAAGCCAGCTCTAAAAGTAAGAAGAGTTAAAATATACAGTGGCTGTAGTTACGATCTCTTCAATACTGTGTATCTGACAAGGATGTGGTCTGGATATGGTTTGATATGAACAGAACTAGCACGAATTGTCTTTTTAGTTTTAGCTTTCTGGAGAAAGATGAGCAAACTCCAAAAATACTCAAACATGTTGAGAACAGGTCTCACGAGCCATACGCAGCCACTTGCTTTATCTGCTTCATCCATACCTCGCAGGGTCATAGAATCTTCTGGACAATGGCCTCAGAGCTACGTCATTTCCCCAATATTTTGTTCCTGTGATATATTGCTGACTCCGGGCGCTAGTCTCCTTTATTCAACTTCTATAGTTGTTCAGTAAAAACGGTTCATATCACTCACTTTCCTCCCAGTAAATATTAGTGGCAAGAGAACTTTCTCTGGACTGTGTTCTTTTAAATTACATACCAGTAAGAATCCATACATTTGACACACTATATGACATTCACGGCACCTGATAACTTTGTCTAAAAGGTTCAGGCTGAGAAATGTTAGAGTTATGTACTTTGTAGATATCTCTGCTTTCAAATGCATTACATGGCCAAATAAATCATTGAGTACTGTAAGTAAATGCCTAGGGATATTTTAGGGTGTCTGGGCTCTTAGAATTTAAGTAAATTTGATTTTTTTTCTGATGGATTGACCTTTGTATCACTCAAAAATGTTGCTTTTTTTTTTTACCTCCACTAACAATTTTTGCTTTAAATCCTCAGTTTTTATAGTGCTAAACACATATAAGAACATTTTTTATCTTAACCATTTCTAAGCCTACAGTTGAGTGGCAATAGTTGCGCCCACAATGCTGCATGCCATCTACTGATTTCCCAAATATTTTCACCATCCCAATGTAGCCATTAAGGGCAGCTCTCCATTCTGTCAAATTTTAATCTATTTCTGAACAGAACTATTTCGGATATTTCACTCACATTGACTTCATTATATAGTATTTGTCCTTTTGTGCCTGGCTTTACTTAGCAAAATGGTTTTAAGTTTCATCCATGTGGAATAATGTCATCATACACACACACACACACACACACACACACTGCACTTTGTTCAGTCATCTGTTGATGGACATTTGGACTGTTTCACCTTTGCGCTGCTGTGAATAATGCTGTAGTGAACATCAGTGCACAGATGCCTGCTTGCTGCCCTCTTCTCGGCCCTCTCGGGTGTACTTGGATGGTTGACCACTCGGCGATTCCAGGGGATGCATGAAGAAGTCACCCAGCTCTTTTCCACGATGGCTGCACGCTCTAACATTCCCACCAGCAAGGCATGGAGCTTCCAACTCTTTCATATCTCTGCTTACCCTTGCTGGCTTCCATCTGCTTCTTCGTTTGCTTAATACAGCCGTTCTAGTAGGTGTGACATGGTTTCCAAGTAGTTTTAATTTCCCTTTCTCTAATGACTAATGATGTTGAGTTAAGTTCGCAAGTGCCCACTGGTCCTCTGTACGTCTCCTCTGGAGAAATTTTGACTCATGTTCTTTTATAAATGGAGTCATTTTTTTTTCATTTACCCCACAGAAATTTCAAATTTTGATGAAGTCCAATTCATCTAGTTTTCTTCTGTTGCTCATGCTTTTGGTATCATGTCTAAGAATCTACTGTCAAGTCCAAGGTCATCAAGGTTTACTCCTATGTTGTTGTGTGTTTTTAAAGATTTATTTATTTTAGAGATAGAGAACAGTGGGGAAGGGCAGAGAGAGAACGAGGAAGAGAATCTCAAGCAGACTTCATGCTGAGCCTTGACTGGATGGAGGGGAGACTCGCTCTCATGACTCTGAGATCATGGCCTGAGCTGAAACAAAGAATTGGTGGCTGAACCAACTGAGCCCCCCAGGCACCCCAACTCCTATGTTTGTTTTTCATCAGAGTTTAACTTTTTTAAAAAACCCATTATGCCAATCCCTGTCTTTGGATTGGAGAGTTTAGTTTATTTACACTTGAAATAATTATCATTAAAAGAAGACTTCTGCCATTTTACTGCTTATCTACTTCTTGTGAGTCTTAATTTTTTCTTAACTTACTTGAATCTGCTGTTGAATTTCTAAAGGCAGCTGTCCATTTTATGGTCCTTTTCATCATGATAATTTGTTTAGTTTCTGTTTATAATTTTGACCTCTTTCAGATTTTCGTTTTGTTATACATTGTTTTCATGATTTTCTTTTGGTCCTCTGTCCATCTATTCCTTTAGCTCTTTGAGGATAGTTAAGATTTTTCACAGAATATTTTGTCCATTAAATCCAACGTCTGGCTTTCTTGAGGATGGTTTCTGTCAATTTATTTTGTTGTTTTAAGTAGAACATACATTCCAGTTCCTCGTGTGCCTTGTGATTTTGTTGTTGGTGGTGAGAACCAGACATTTGAGTAGAATAAATTGTGGAGACTTTGGAAATCAGGTTCCCGTTCTTTGTGATGTGCTGTTGTTGAGGCTGAGGGCTTGAACTAATACTTCTATCAATGACTTCTCCACACTAGCTCTGCAAAGACTCTGTTTTTCTTTATGACCCCTGAAGTCTGTATTCCTTTACCTGAGCTAATGTTTAGACAGATTTCCTCGGACATCAAGTAAAAGAAGAAATCAATAAAGTAACAACAAGAAATACAACAGAAACACAAATGTACACCAAACTGCAATGAAAGAAAGAACAACAGAGCAGTCAAACATCCATTTCTCTCTTTGCTGACTGGCTCTGGATGGACACTCCAACACTTGGCCAGCCTGGCACCAAGTCACCTAGGGAGCAGCCCAATGTGAAAATTTAAGATTTTCAGATCTTTGCTGGGCATGTGTCTTGCTCTAGTCATGTGGATAGCTTTCTAAATCCCTCCATGTACAAGGATGCTTTGGACTGTCCTGATTTCCCGAACTCTCTCCTGGCTTTTCTTACCAGGTGGTAGGCATTCCATCCAATACTCAGCAGTCATACTTTGCTTCTGAAATTTACAAATGTTTAGTTCACGTTGTAGCATTTTCAAGATGCCCCCGGGGTTTCCCAGCCTAAGTTCTGTTTGGCAAAACAGAATGAAGCACCTTCCAAATATCTGTGTGTAGCTCCCACACACATTAGAACAGACACACATGATTTTTCACAAATTGAGTCTTTTTCTCTTCCTCCCTGAGCAAGAACCAGGTCTCACAGCAGAAACAGAGGCTTGTCTCTGACACATCACCTCTGCCATGACAATAAGGGGATTGGGCAAGACACATGAAAGGGCCATCAAAGCCTTCCTACCATTTTGAAATGGCACTTGTCTTGATTCAGCTTTTGTGAAGTTGCTGAAAATGATTGACTATTTTCCAGGATTCTGAAACAGTTGGTTCTGGAAGGGTCTGCTTGTTTCTGGATGTTTCTGTGGAGGGACAGAAGCTGGCTACTCCAGCAGCATACTTTTTAAAAAATATTTTATTTATTTATTTGGCAGAGAGCAAGAGAGTGCATGCAAGCACAAGTATGGGGAGCAGCAGGCAGAGGAAGAGAAGCAGGCTCCCCACTGAGCAGGGACCCTGATATGGGACTCAGTCCCAGGACCCTGAGATCATGACCTGAGCTGAAGGCAGATGCTTAACCCACTGAACCACCCAGGTGCTCCTGGAAATATATATTATGATAATATAGTGAATAGACATGCAGAAAAACGAGACAAAGAACTTATGGTAATCAAATAACACATTAATAAATTATTATCTATTGTGTTATATTAATTTACGGATGAAAATATTTTATACCATTTTCAGTATTTTTATGCCATTATGGTCTTACTTCTGTGTTAGTACTAATCCTTTTAAGTCTTAAATTAATGAAATATTTTAAGGGAAATGTTCTACATTTCTCCATATATTTTACCCCTACTTTTTTAAGGGTGCTGGGGGACAGATCCTACATTTTCATTTGCACCAGGTCCTGCAAATTATGTGGCTGGTCTTGGATGTTTGCTGTATCTGTAATAAGCAATATATCTGTGTTGTAGCCAGGAAGAATGAGAAAGAAGTATAAAAAAAAAAAAAGTAAAAGGAGTATGTGGACATATCTTTATCCCTTAAAAACACTACTTTCTCTCCTCAACCAGTGGTTAATGGCCGTCTTATTGACCATAATTGTGTTATGCACTCTCATAATTTCAAGGACATTTTGGAAGCAGAGCATATTAATTGGGCACTTTGCCACTCTGAAAAAATCCTTTGTAGAGCTCTCTTTGTAGAGGAGAAATGGCAAATGCAAAGCTTTTCATTTTGTCAGTGTTGACAACATACCCATGGTTCTCCACGTTGTCACATCCAATGCCCATTTTTTTAAGTGGCTCCGTGCCCAACGCGGGGCTTACTCTCTGTGTAAATACCTACTCATTTCTATAAATACCTACTCAATTTAAAACAAAGATCTTCCTCAATTATAATGCCATTTCCTCAAATATAGGACTATTTCCCTTGCTAACAACAATGCAGCACTGTATTTTCCCAGTCTTCCTGTACGAGTTGCATGACTCTTAGGAAGCTTAAAATTCACATCTAGCACTTAATTCGTTGTAGAGCATATATAGTATAAACTCAACTATTTTTGAGGGAATAAATAAATGTATGTATTAATCTCTTGCAACATGCCTGGGCGGAGGGGGGCGGGAGGCATGAGTATGTGATTTTGGAAAGGCTGTGTCCTCTTGAATTTCATTTTTCTACAAGATCTGGATGTCCGGAGCTAAAGTTAAAACCTAAATCGACGTTGTCTACCACCATGTGTCAGCCTGAGATTAACAGCACGGCTCTATCGAAGTAGACAGCACTCACCTAGCAAACCTGACATGAGTAAAAATATCTCAGATTTTTTTTTTTCTGTCTTAATACTCTCTGGAAAGCCACATCATTCCAGAGAAGGTCAGGAGTCATTCCAAGAAAAAGAACATAAAATATTCTGGTAAGAACACTCTGAAAGCTGTTAAACAGTGTGCAGTTTCCCAAGCGGGTTAAACTCTTGAGGCATCTGTTCTGCTAGGGGTCAAAGGGCACAGACCCCCACAGGCTCCAGGGTACAAGGCGGTACGGTGTTCTCACGCACCAAAATGTGATGATGCCCAGAGGAGTGTGGGTAACCACACCGCAGTCCCAAAGCATCGGGGGGAGGGCGGGTGGGAGGTGGCATGATGTCCTGTGCTTTGTGCTTTGAGCGACACCAGCGTGGGGAGAGCACAGTGCACCTGCAGGACGTGCACCCTTGGAGAAAGCATGTCAGGAGGACCACCAGGAGACCTTTATATGTGTGTCCTCACACTTAGCTGATAATGTGAATGGGTGTGTGGCTCGTGTCAACAAAGCCTACAGCAACGAGCTGCCCCCCTGCGATGAAGGTGCAAGTCCCTCCAGCAGCGGTCAGGACAAATCATGCAGAACTGTGCCCACTGTGCACCCCCCAGAGCGGGGAGGACGGAGAGAGGAACCACTTCACCCCTTTCTGGGGGGCGGGCGGGGGCAGAGCGGGGAGTTCACCCTGCGGTGAGGGGAGACTTGAGGTTTGGGCACCTGGCTCCACTGGCCTAATGGGAGACCCTCAGCAACGTTGGGAAGTCCTCCCAGGACACGGGCATCACCTCCGTGGGAGAAGACAGGAGGTCCCTCAGCAGGAAGGGGGCACCGCGCCACCTCAGCTGGGCCCTGGGGCCCGCTCACCCCCAGCAGGAGCTGGAACCTGAAGGCTCGCACATTTCGTTTGGGGGATAAAACAGTTTTATCTAAAACTTGGGAATCTAAAATGGCAAAGAAATATTTGCATTACCTAAGAATGACAAGAAAAAAAAATCGATGAGGGCAGAGCCAGATTTCAACTGAGACAGAAGGAAAAATCAGCCTTACAGTTGGGGGGTCGTGGGTGTTATGGATGGATATAGGAAAGAAAAGAATGGAACTGTCTTCTCTTTTTTAAAATATTTTATTTATTTATTAATGAGAGACAGAGAGAGAGAGAGAGAGAGAGAGAGAGAGAGAGGCAGAGACACAGGCAGAGGGAGAAGCAGGCTCCATGCAGGGAGTCGATCCCAGGACCCCAGGATCATGCCCTGGGCCAAAGGCAGGCGTTAAACCTGAGCCTCCCAGCGATCCCCTGGAACTGTCTTCTGTGGATGCCCATGGCGTCCCACCTGCTAGGGTACAGGGAACAGCACCCTCCGGGCCTGAGGACCTTCTCATTCCCGCGCGTCTAGCCTAGAGGTTGACTATGTGGACCCTGAGCTGCCGGGCAGTTGGGTGCTTTTCCGGAGCACCCCCAGGGGCAGATCCGCTGAGCAAACGGCCCATCGCCAGGTGGGCAGCGGAGGATGCACCCTCCCGACGCATCCCCCTACCCCGGGGTGCAGGCCGGGCCCCCGCTAGCCTCCTGGCCAAGGCCAGGTCTCCCTGCCGTGGAAAGTCACCCCAAAAAGTCAGCACATGGTGCCACGACCAAGCTGCTGGACGCGTTACCATCGTCAACGACTTCGACCTACAAACAGGGCTCTGCAGAAATGATGCTAAAACCAAAGGGCGTTTGGGAGGCGTCAGGGTGGTCGCCTGCCGGGACCCTCTGTGTCCCCCAAACCTCAGATCTCATGAAGCAAACGGCCCATTGTGATTTCAACGAAGGTTAACAGGATGGTCCCCAACACTTGGTGGATGGAAACGTGAGGGTTCAGGAGGGAAACTTGCATCCCTAGGAGACCTCTCCACCCAAACTAAGCATCCTCCGGCCGCAGACTCCAGCTGCAGGTGGCAGGCTGGCCAGTCATGTCCAGATTTCAGGGATCGCCAATTCAGCTAATTAAATAGTTCATGATTCAGCCTTTGGAGCTTGGCTTCCTCTATTTGAGCATATTTCTCGGGCTTTCTCGGATCGGGGTGATGATCTGCCCTCCTTTCCCTTTCATTTTTAACCCAAGCTTTTGGACACGTTCGGATAGACTCCCAAGGTGACGCCTATCAGGGCAAATCCCGGGCTCCTAGGCGTCTTCTCCGAAGTGGACTCTGCCGGTTTGTGTTTTTTTAAAAGGTTTTATTTATTTATTCATGAGAGACACAGAGAGAGAGAGAGAGAGGCAGAGACACAGGCAGAGAGAGAAGCAGGCTCCCTGCGGGGAGCCCGACGTGGGACTCGATCCCGGGACCCAGGGGTCACGCCCCGGCCCTAGGCAGCCGCTCCACCCTGCCATGGACTCTGAAGCGGGAATTCGCTTGCTGACAATGCGCATTGGGCCGCCCACCGGATCGCCCGGGTATCTGGGAACAGGGGAGGCTCGCAGCAGAGTCGCAGCTGGATCCCGACCCAGGGTGACGCGGGGACGCAGCCGCCATCCCCACCCCGGCTGCCCCTGCCGAGGGGACCCGGACGGCCTGCAGGGCCTGGAGGAAATGCTGGTTCCCCGCTTTCATGACGATGTGGGCTACGGGGAGGGAGTCCTTCTATTTTTCTGGGTCTAAGTAAGTATTCCTATTTTCAAGGTCAAGATTCTGCTACCAGGAAAAGACCGTATGTTAGGCCCCTGGCCGCGTGCACACATGTGCACGTGTGTGCTCACGCACGCTCAGCTGACTGCAGGAGGGCGCAGAGGAGGGGGGCGCACAGTGGAGAGGGGCGCAGAGGAGAGGGGGCACAGAGGAGGGGGCGCGCAGAGAAGAAGGAAGCGCAGAGGGGGGCGCGCAGAGGAGAGGGGCGCAGAAGAGAGGGGGCACAGAGGAGGCGGGCGCGCAGAGGAGAAGGAGGCGCAGAGGGGGGGCGCGCAGAGGAGAGGGGCGCCCAGTGGAGAAGGGGGCGCAGAGGCGGGGGCGCAGAGGAGGGGGCACGCAGAGGAGGGGGCGCAGAGAAGGGGGCGTGCAGAGGAGGGGGCGCAGACGAGGGGGGCACAGAGGAGGGGGCCGCGCAGAGGAGAAGGAAGCGCAGAGGGGGGAGCTCAGAGGAGAGGGGGCACAGAGGAGGGGGGCGCGCAGAGGAGAAGGAGGCGCAGAGGGGGGGGGCGCGCAGAGGAGAGGGGCGCCCAGTGGAGAAGGGGGCGCAGAGGCAGGGGCGCAGAGGAGGGGGCACGCAGAGGAGGGGGCGCAGAGGAGAGGGGGCACAGAGGAGGGGGGCGCGCAGAGGAGAAGGAGGCGCAGGGGGGGCGCGCAGAGGAGAGGGGCGCACAGTGGAGAAGAGGGCGCAGAGGCGGGGCGCAGAGGAGGGGGCGCACAGAGGAGGGGGGCGCAGAAGAGGGGGGCGCAGAGAAGGGAGCACAGAGGAGAGGGGCGTGCAGATGAGGGGGGCGCACAGTGGAGAAGAGGGCGCAGAGGCGGGGCGCAGAGGAGGGGGCGCACAGAGGAGGGGGGCGCAGAGGAGGGGGCGCACAGAGGAGGGGGCGCAGAGGAGGGGGGCGCAGAGAAGGGAGCGCAGAGGAGAGGGGCGTGCAGATGAGGGGGGCGCACAGTGGAGAAGGGGGCGTAGAGGAGGGGGCGCGCAGAGGAGAAGGGGGCGCAGAGGAGAAGGAGGCACAGAGGAGGTGCGCACAGAGAAGCGCTGGGCCGGGGCTTTCCTGGGGCCTTTCCGCACCGGCACCCGCCTGCTCCTCACACGCCTGCCCTGGGAGATGGCCGAGTGACAGCCGGGTGACAGCCTCGGCAGGTGCACAGCCCGCGGGTCTTCCTGCTGCCAAGCCCCCTTCCCCACTGGCCGGGTGACGCGGTGGCCACTGACCCGCCAGGTGCCTCTTGTTCCCTCCTCCTGATCACAGGCCCGGGTCTCTGCCTGCAGACGCTGTGTCCTCGGCCCCAGGGGCCACCCCCGGGGGGGGGGGCGGGGGTGCAGCAGAACCCTTCCCACCAGGTGGGCCCCGGGCAGCTTCACCGGTGGCCGCAAGGAGCCCGTTTCCTGCTGTGGAACGCGAGGTGAGGATGCCACCAGGGAAGGCGTGACTTCTGTTTGTTCGAAAGACCCCCAGGGCTTGCCTCAAATGCCCACCATCATCACAACAGGATGATGCTCGCCTCTGCCCGACTATGAACATGAGCCTCAGCTCGGAGTGCCCTCCTGTCGCCTGACACTGTGCGGCAGGTTCCCTAGGAGACCCTCATGCAGTCACTCTGGGAACAGTGCCCACCTTCTCCCAGCTGAGGGATGTACCAGGGGTTCCCCTGGAGCTGCAAGTCTGAGCTTCCTGGTTATTTCCCTGCACACACATGTATGCACATGCACACACACACACATGCACATGCACACAGAGGCCACATGTGTGCACACAGACATGCACATGTGTGCACACGCACATACATGCACAATGCTCACACACATGCACACAGAGGCCACATGTGTGCACACAGACATGCACGCACACACAAGCAGACACACACGCATGCCCATGCACATATGCATACACCCACAGAGACACCCCTGTGTGCGTGTGCATGCATATGCTCACACATGTGCACATGCACACACAAGCATGTCACATGCATACACCCACACATAGACACACGTGTGTACATATCTACACTTGCACGCATGTGCATGCACACGATTGCACATGTACATACATTTCTTCATGCACGAAGATCACTTCAAGCTGATGTCTTCTGTAGAATTATCCCCTTACTTTTTAGTTCATGTGAATAGTAAATTATTTAGAAAGTATGATAAATATACTTTGAAAAGACTTAATTTTCTCATTTTGCAATGCGATATTGCTTGAAATAAAGGCTTGTGCAATCTACTGTTGAAATGAATTTTACTCAAAAACCCAAGTGAATTTAACGACAGTGAAGCATATTGCTTTAACATCCCTGCTGTAACCAGGGCCTTAAGATTCTTTACTTGCTGCGAAACACCTCGGGTCACGTGTCATTTGCTTTTCAAATAAGAAAATAATTGTCACAATAACAAAACATCCCTATAAATACACACAAGATGGGCCAGTGCCAGGGGTCAGAATAAAGAACCTCAAGACGAGGAGATCTTGTAATCGCCTCATACGGAGGGTCTCTACGAAGGATGCCAGCAAACCAATTCCACACACTCTGTGTTCTCTCTGCTGCAGTTTATGACCAAATAATCAGGAAAGGCTCCGCCGCATCGCCCAGTGCACTACACAAACTCCTTGTTCCGACAATCCCGGGTCTGCAGGACACTCACAGCACCTTTGTGCGCACTGGAGCTCTATGACCCAACTGGCAAGGAACGCACAGTCTCCGCATCCCGTCACATAAGGGATTGGGAATCCTGGGGCTTTTCTCAATTAAGCAAGAAGTATTCCAAATCTCTAATGTAGGCCATTGAGGTCAACTCTTCTTAGGTGTGGACTTCATGCTATCATTTTATTAGAATCTTTCAGACCAAATCTTTGCCCCCCCTGCCCAACCCTGTAGGTATGACACCATCAGGGCACACCAGGGATGTGAGCTTTACTCAGTAAGGCAACAAAAAGGTGTATCGTAAACTCACCCTCTATGCTTAATATGTGGTGTTAGAAAATAATACTTTTTTTCTTTTTTTAAATATTTATTTATTTATGAGAGACACAGACTGAGAGAGAGAAGCAGAGACACAGGCAGAGGGAGAAGCAGGCTTCATGCAGGGAGCCCGACGTAGGACTCAATCCCAGATCCCAGGATCACGACCCAAGCTGAAGGCCGTCGCCCAACCACTGAGCCACCCGGGCATCCCAGAAAATAATACTTCTTAGAGGTGCTTTGTATTGGTATTACTGTTCAGCTTTCCCAGCCAACAAATTAATCAACCAAAAAAAAAAAAAAAAAAGCATTCAGAATATGAATGTTTAACTTACTTCTGTATCAAACTTCACAGTGCATTGTGTCTGAGGATTGCTCAAAGCCAACACTCTATATTTTTGTTCAGTCTACCTCACTGGCCATGCACCGGTATCACTGAGGATTTTAATTGGAAGAATGGAAAAAAAAATTAGGTCTACAGGTATAATATCTGAAGGCAAACACACTTCTAACCATTTTCTTTTGATAAAAAGTATATTTTAAAATCTGTTTTTCTTAACTTTTGGGCAAAATAGTCTTTTGGAGAAAGACTGTTCAAATGCAAGCAAATGTAGAAGTTTAATGTGGCCTAAGAAGGTGCTGTTTGTTACTTTACGTTAACTCAGTGTTTTGCAGTTATTTGCACAAACTAACTATATAACACGTCTTCTTACCTGCTTTGTCAAAATAAATTTATTTATCGAGAACTTACGGAGTTAAGGATGATCCTGTTGTCATGCATTTTCTAGAGAAAGATTAAATGCGATTAGGTCTGCCAATGACCCGCGAGTTTCAGAATAATATATTCACTAGGGATAAAATATCTTTCATACTCCCTCAGTGTCAGGGTCGGATCAGAAAATCTGAAATGCCAGAGGGAGTCAAGCAGGAAAAAATTTAACACAAGGCAGGAGGTGTTTACTGTCTCAGAGACACTGAGGTGACCCCACAACTCAACGACTCCTGATGTCCACCTCTTTATTTCATTCCATCCACTTGGTTGTAGGCACAACCTAGGACTTGTTTCTTTTCTTTTTTTTAAGATTTTATTTATTTATTCATGAGAGACACAGAGATACAGAGAGAGGCAGAGACACAGGCAGAGGGAGAAGCAGGCTCCATGCAGGGAGCCCGATGCGGGACTCGATCCTGGGACCCCAGGATTGCGCCCTGGGCCAAAGGCAGACACCAAACCACTGAACCACCCAGGGGATCCCCTAGGACTTGTTTCTAATCAGCAGACGGTGGAAAGCTGATGGGCCGTCGGGTCCACCACATGTTACATTATGTAGCGGTCCACCCTAGCACAGGGGCAGAGAGTCGCCACGTGGAAATCGAGATGCAAGAAGCCATGTCGTAGAACCCAACCTCGAAGGAACCTCAGGTGGCCTCTCAGGCCTGTGAGGTGCCTCTGGGCCTGGGGATGGTCTTACAGCCCGGCTGGTACATTGAGCAGAGGGCCCCACCATCTATGGGATGATAAATAGATGTTGTGTGAAGCTGCTAAGCGTGTGGAAAATTGTCACACAGCAATGGAGGATGAAAATACTCTTGGAAGTACTCAAGGAGAAGCTCAGAATAATAAATAAATAAATAAATAGAAATAAATAAATAAATAGAAATAAATAAATACTGTTAGGTGTCTCAGTGATTTGCCCTGGAGGCCTTCCTGGATAGAAACTACCCCATGCCCAGAAGTGCATACAGGCCCGGAGTAAAGATCTGCATGGAAACCACTGATGTTCAAAGCAACATCTTGCATCAACGACCTCCCACCAACTATCCACTGGGCTGTGGGAGGGAAAAAGTAGCTTCTGCTTTCCTTCTGCCTTTGCAATATCCCCAGAGCACCTCCCATTAGCTGAGTGGAAGCCGGAGCCTGGTCCGCGAGGGACTGAGGAGAATGCAGTCCTCTGGGTGCACAGCAATAAAGGGCGGTTGGCAGGACAGTGATGCAGAGCTGGCTCTGTGCGCATCTACTGAGTCCGAGAAGTCAACCCTCTGGAAACCCATTTAAACCCTGTGATCTCTAATTGTGTCTTCTATTAAAGGTGCGCACATTTATCTGCCACGTGGGTTACGGGGAGGATTGCACATGTCTGTAGCACACCTACACACCTTTATAAATGTAACTACTATTATATTTATCACCATTACTGCGGCTCTCATTAATATTATTGAGCATTAAATCTCTCTGGAAAACGTGTCCCTCCTCTGCTAAAGTCAGAGCTTCCCAGGAGGTTCTCATGTCCCTGGACCGTTCCTCTTCTGCTGCTGCTCCTTTTTTTTGTTTTGTTTTGTTTTGTTTTATAAATTTATTTTTATTGGTGTTCAATTTGCCAACATATAGCATAACATTCAGTGCTCATCCCATCAAGTGCCCCCCTCAGTGCCCATCACCCAGTCACCCCCACACCCCGCCCACCTCCCCTTCCACCACCCCTAGTTCGTTTTCCAGAATGAAGTTAGGAGTTTTTTCATGTTCTGTCTCCCTCCCTGATATTTCCCACTCATTTTTTCTCCTTTCCCCTTTATTCCCTTTCATTATTTTTTTATATTCTTCCCTTTCACTATTTTTTATATTCTGCTGCTCCTCCTTGATTACTATTCTCAGCATGGCCTTGCCACCTCTTCTCCTAAATTCTCTTTCCTTCCTTTACACCTTCAGACAGGTACAGCTGGTTTCCCCTGCCAGCTCCCTTCTAAAGCATGTCCCTCGGATCCAGCTTCAGGGAGCACTGCTCTATTAAAACTCTTCAAGCCACAAATTGCCTTATTCTTGGCTGTTTAAAACCTATTTAATTGTTCCTTTCTCTTCCTGTGCCTCTTTTTAAAAAGATTAAGTCTGGGATCATTTGTGGCTCCTAGTTGTTTTCGAGAAAAATATTAATGGGAAGCCAACTACTTCCCAGGTACTAAATTGTGGCTCTATATTTTTGAAAAAAAAAAATCTATACAGATATTTACAGATATCTCTGAGACCAGTGAGGAGATAACGTGCATCAATTTTAGTGTAGAGTGGTATGAACCTACACAAACCTAGAGTCCACAAACCTAGAGTGATATACATACACCTAGAGCTGTACACACAGATCTAGAGTGGTATAGCACAAACCTAGAGCATATAAGCAAATCTAGAGCGGTGCATCCAAACCTAGAGTGGTATACCAAGATGACAGCGGCAGACCCGAACTTTGAGTGGTATACCCAAATCTAGAACGGCATATGCCCAATCTGAGAGTGGTATTCTGAAATCTAGGGCGCCACAAACAAGGCATAAGGAAGTTAACTGGGATACTTAGGAGAAATGTATCCTTGACCCGAGGCTTGGACTGTAGAGAGTAAAGGGAAGAGAGGACTCGTGATGACAGCAGTGATGCATAATCTATGCCCTCACCTTTACTCCTTCTTGCACAGAACTGTGGCTTTTCCAGTATCCCACATTCTTCTCCCTCTCTGGCTTAATCTCAGGATGGATCACCTCTGCGGATGGGATTACATCTGGATTGCATCCGGATCACAAATCTGAACTGCACCCGTCACTCTTACTGGATCTCCTTTACATTTGTGCTGAAGAGAGTCATGAAGGGAAAAAAAACGAAATAAGGAAACACCGAACAATTGTTTGAATTACAGTTTTTGTTTACATACATGGTAGATGAGAATCATTCTGATCATGGATCTTTAAAGATTTTTTTTTTTTTTTTTCCCTTGGGCAGCCCAGGTGGCTCAGTGGTTTAGAGCCACCTTCAGCCCAGGGTGTGATCCTGGAGACCCGGGATCGAGTCCCACATCAGGCTCCCTGCATGGAGCCTGCTTCTCCTTCTGCCTGTGTCTCTGCCTCTCTCTGTGTGTGTCTCTCATGAATAAATAAATTTTAAAAAACTTAAAAAAAGATTTTTTTCTCCAAAATGCATAAATACTTTAATTGTAGGCACCCCGTGTTGGCTTTTGCTGTTTCCTCTCCTGACCTCTTCCCAACCCAACATTGAGCACAACGTACACATATGTTAGGAGCTCAACAGCTACTTGTTGAAATGAATTCCAACCTAATGGTCTGCTCTTTCTATAACATGATAGACTAATATATTTCTGGGTATCTGGAATTTTTCATTCATTGTGTGGTGTCTGCAACACACAGGCAAGCAGATGTGCACTGTGATAGACTCTAGAGTTGAATGCCACTCCGGCAATAATGGGGTACATCAGGATAGGGTGATTTCTGTGTGATTTTAGTTCTAAGGATAATGCCTCTCCTTTTTCTTTTCACTGTGGAGGAAGTATTCTCATTTCCATAGTCAGTAGGAAGTCAATCCCCAGCCATCGTTAATGATCTTCAGAAAAAACAGATAATTTCATTTTTATTTTTAGATGCCATGGCTTGAGGGTTCCCATGCCTCCTAGATTTTTACAACAAAAAAAATTAAGTCAAATATAGGGAACGTAAAGAAGAAATAGAATGTCCTCTAACGTACCATTTCACTCTTCACAAACTATTCCTTTTTGTAGTCCTATATTTTCCAGTATTTTGCCGATTCTTGAATGAGCGTAATAAGTTTTGAAAGAAAAGCTCAGAAGACGCATATATTTTGTGTATGTCTTTATGACAAGTTATCTATTGCAGCAGGGAGAGTAGTCTGCAGACTCGCCATCGAGATTCATTACAATCGTTATTGCTTCATATAAGGAGGGATTTGGCTGAAAAAAAAAATAAAGCATAAGGACTTTGGGAACTGCTACTTAAAATGAGATGAGCGTCTGAATTGTGCTAATGCAGATAAAGCAGCCTTGACAGGACTATCTTTAGATTGAACGTACCAATCACTGGGATTCTCCGGGAAATAAATGACTGCCTTTTAATTACCAACTCAAAACCAGTGTCGTTTGGGTAAATGACAAAGTTTATGGCTGAATGCAGGACTTAACTTTCACTTACAAATGAACATGCGACAAGGCATAACACATAAAAAATTGCCAGTGAACTTAGATTTTAACGTGGCCAAAGCATAACCCAATATGAAGAATAAATAAATGCAGTAGAAAACCAGGAGTCTTTCACTGTTTGACTCTATCCCATTTCTAGGCATTTGGCAAATATGTTACATTTTTTGCTAGTTTGATGACTGTGCAGTGATATTTGTGCCTTGTTGGGAGACGGTTGTACAGCGGTGACAGCCAAGTTGCTTCTATGTCATCCAGTGGCCACTTCATCAGAACTACATGGTTTGCACGTTCATTGTTCAGATGGTCCGATCCTCCCTCAGACATATTCAATCAAAATTCATAGTATTTGACACAGGAACTTAAAACATTTCCAAGCTCTTTGGGTTATTTGTATATACTGACATTTGAGAATCCTGACTTAGAAGTTTCTATATCCAGATCCTCCTTATCACCCTGAAACACATTCATATGCTAGGAGGACTCACATTAGAAGTCATCAAAAGCAAAAAAAAAAAAAAAAAAAAGAAAAAAGTCATCCAAAGCAAACTTCAAAGAAAAAAAAAAATCCTCACAATGTTCATAATCATTATATGGTTTTCAGTGTAAAACTGTGTTGTGATAAAAGGAGACAAGAAATAACACTTTGGGGGCACCCGGGTGGCTCCTTCGGTGAAACATCTGTCTTCAGCTCAGCTCATCAGCTCAGGGTTCTGGGATTGAGCCCCACGTCGGCCTCCCTGCTCTGCAGGGCATCTGCTTCTTCTTCTCCCTCTGCACCACCCCCTCTAGAATAAATAAAATCTTTAAAACATAAGAAATAAAACTTTGGATGATGCCTGCACTCATCCAAGCGAATTTCTTGAGATCTTATCAAAGAGCAACGTCTTAAACGCCCTGGGGATACAGTAATGAAAACTAACAAAACATGGAAAAATGTTCTCAAACCAGCATCAACCTTTCCTCCCGCAGCAACCTAGTGGCAGGAAGTAGAAACCAGTAAGATTACAGCTGAACTCTACAGGATGTAGGGAATCCTGGGTGATATCATTCATTTCTGAAGGCTACATAATGGAACTTTCCATTACACTTCTTTTTCTCAGCAATTTAAATGTGTTATTCTCTTGTCTTCTGGATTCCATTGTCTCTATGAAAATCCTATGTCCCTTTCTCTCCTGTTCCTTAAAAATAAAGCAGGTTCTTTTCTCTGGATACTTTCATAAGTATCTCTTTGTCTTTGGGTTTTGAACAGTTGCACTATGATGTTCAGGTGGGTGCAATGTGTCTGCGTGTGTGCGCATGTGCACATGTGTGCTGCGTGCACGTCCATGCGTGTGCCTGTGTGTGCCATGTGCATGTGCACATACGAGCTTAGAGTTTATAAACCATCTTGATTCTTTGTTCTCTTGTCTGTTGTCACTTTTGAGGGCTTTTTTCTTTATTGGGCAGTAGCTCTTCAAACATTTCCGTTCCTAATTCTCTCTGCATTCACATCTTGAGTCAGAAATCATACATATCTTAGAATTTTAAATTCTTTCCTATATTCCTTTTAATGCGTCTTGTATATTTTATAAGACACTTTTTCTCTGCATTTTTTAAGGTGGATCTTTTCTATTCTTTATTTTCCAGTTCACTGATCTTTTTAGTGTGTCTAAACTGTTTTTAGATGTAACCACTTAATATCATATTTTTCCATATATTCAAGTTCTCAGACACAATTGTCTGTCTTATATTTTCTGAAACACACCTTTCCGTTATTTTTAAATGTCTGTCTTATAACTACAAAATCTTGATCACTTTAAATATCGTTCTATTATTTATTTCTCTCTGTCTCTGCCTCTGTGTCGGTGTCTAATATCAGACTAGAACAGAATTCACTTCTTCAATCCACTCAAGTCCGACCTATACATCTATGATGTCTATGATGTGCCCACCCACTGCTGGGTGTCAAAAGGAGACCACCTGCCCCCCGCTGGTTCTAAAGGACACTCCCTATTCCTTGAGTCTTTGGAAGATTTTTCCATATGGGTTTCTCCTTGGCTCCTTCTTCAAGCCATCAGGACACTCTTACATCAGAGAGACCCCAACCCCTTTTTAAAAACTTCCACCTGATTAAAGGACATCCACCCCAGCTGATCACCCTTTGGAAGACCCCAACTTCAGCTGATTTGAAGACCTCGTTGCACCTGCAGAATTCTTGCACCTTGTCCTGTGGGCTAGGAGCAGGTCCCATGCCTCACCCACACTCAAGGAGAGGGGATTACAGACCATGAAGAGCAAGAGGCAGGTGTCCCTGCGGACTACACAGGGTTTACCCTGCACAGTGGCCTGCCGGGAAGTCACTGCTAGGAGAGCAGATGCACTTTCCTGCACTGCCTCTGTCTACCTTCTAGGCCTCTTAGTTTATAACTCCATGAAAGCTCTGAATGCAAATGTTGACCTACCCCTGGTGAGATGTTTGCAAGTACGATTCTGCTGCTTTCTCTTCAAGTTGGAGCTCATGAAATGAGTTGACATATATCCTTTGGAAAAAAAAAAAATCTGCCTTCTTTCCCCATCAAATCCTGCTCTCTTGGCTGTTCTTTATACTTTCAACTTCTCTTTCTTATTTTTTCTGTCTAGTTGATGCATTTTCTTTTTTTTTTCTTTTTTTTTTTTGATGCATTTTCAATCTAGTTTTTATAGCTGTTCCCAGGACAATATTCTTTCCAATACCAGCCTCTTCACCAGAGCTTGAAGCAGAGTTTGGAAGTACACAATTATTTTAATCTTTTGCAAAACTCAACCCTCTCCTCTTTGAAATTAGATTCATTCTGTTTCACATAATACACTACATGAGGCATATCTTGGAGGAATTATTGTTCTTCTACCATAAGCCTGTTGTTTAACCCCTCGTCCAGACGCATGGCTTGGAAATGTTAGTTTTATTTTGTTTTGCTGTTGGGATGTAAGCATTTTTGTATAGTAAGGAAAGAAGGGAAGCAGGTCCAGGTTACAAGTTCATTTACATCAATCGTCGCCCACTGGTCCACACAAGATTTTTAAATTTACTTAGTGACTTTGTTGCCATCGGTACAGACACAACCTGATGTTTTCCAACAAAGGGGCGGTTGAAGAAAACATGGCATGTACACACATGCATCCTAAATATTATTCCCTCACAAAATAGAGGAAATCCTGGCATTTGCAGAACAGAGATGAAGCTGGAGCACAGTATGCTAAATGCAATATGTCAGAGAGAAAGACTGATAGTGTGTGGATCATTTACACATGGAATCTAAAAACAAACAAAAAAAACAAACTGATTTTCTGGAAGCAGAAAAATAGAATGGTGGTTTCCAGGAACTGCGGAAGAGGTAGGGAGATGGCGTGATGTAGATCACCCACATAATTTTCAGCTGTAGTAAGAACAGATCAAACACACAGCATGGTGACTACAGTTAACAATATAGCATTATGTACTCAAAAGTTGTTGAGAGTAGATCTTAAGCATTCTCATCACATTAAATTTTTTAAAAGTTAGCTGTGAGAATTAACAGATGTGTTAATCATCTTGATCATGGCAATCACTATTCTCAATAAGTTTAAACAAAACAAAACAAATAAAAAGTTGAACCACCTTCCAAATTGCTCAGGGAACAGAAAAATCTTTAGAGAATAAAAGCCACGTGGAACAATGAGACTTAAATTACATAAAGGGGGAGCTGGGGGTTTGGTCTGGCTTCTGAAACAGGAGCAATAGACATACATACAGACAGAGGCTGCCTCCACATCGATATCGTCTCCAGTAATCATGTGAATGGCCCCAAGGTGGAGGTTTGCTAATAATCCACGCAGGTACTTTCAAAAGATCCCCAAAGTCACAGTATGTTCCAGTTAATGTCATCTGAAAGCAGAACCAACCACCAACGTAGAGACACTCTTCAGGTTCCAGTTTGGGTCTTTCGTTCCCTTCTGTAACATCCTGGTCACCAAATCACACTTCCATAGAACTCTACTAGCCTAACTCAATAAGCTAAGGACCAAAAAGGGCCTGAAGATTATGAATTGAACATAGGTCTGCAAATAGCATTGAGCATTCTGTTTGGTTTCCCCTCCACTGAATCAATAATACATCTTGGAAGATCCCAATTATGCACTATCACACTTCACCAAGCTTGAAGGCAAAGACCTCTTCCAATACAGTCAGCTGTAGTGACAAGTACGATCAGAAAAGTCTCGCAGGCAAAGAGGGTCATCCGTTAGCATGTTATCAAGCCCCATGGTCCTTCTCTTGCTGGACTGTGATACAAGAAACTTAAGTGTCTTTGTAAAGTTTTTTACCCAAAGAGCCTCTGCTAACACCTTTGATAACCTTAAGCAAGCAATTAGAGCCACTGGGTCAATGCGTGTCCAGGTTTCCAGCTTGCATACCTCCTGCAAGAGCCTGAGTTCTATTATTTAAGGAAAATCTAACCTGCTACTAAATGTCAAAATCATCAGGAATGACTCATCCAAATAATCAAAGATCTAGTTTAACCACCACATCAGACTTCTATTGATGAGAAATCTGAACTATTATATCCCTTCCTTAATTTCACATATTCAGTAATACCAGATCGGGGCCAGCCCAAGGTTACGTCCTGTGCATTCATTTTCCCACTCTCCTACACACTCTTACGACAGCTCTTAACGCAATATTGGTGCAAAAAAAAAAAAAAAGTGGCTTTATTTTTCTTTAAAAAACAGAACAAATAGTAGAAAATAGAGACCTGTCCAAAGTACAGAGTACTTGCAAACTATCCAATCTTTTAATGGGCCAGTTAGTCATGATGTAAATTCTGGCATTTTAACTTAATAATGTACTGGATTGTTCTACCACGAAATATGACTCCTCACTCTCTCAACCACTCCCTCTTTCTCTCCCTTTCCTCTCTCTGCAGAAAGGGTTCCCTCCCCCTCCAAGCCCCACAGTTTTTTTCCCCCAGTTCACTGCCACCTGTCTGCCTCCAGCCCTGGCGATCCTTCTCGCATTCCTCAGGAGTTTTCGATACAAACATGTGACAAGCCAATTACATATGGCTTATTTAAAGTTTACTGTTAAAAAAATTTTAAAAAATGAAAAAATAAAGTTTATTATAAAGGTGTGTTACTTAACCCTCAGCCTGGAACACTTTGTAATAAACGATTGAAAAATAAAAAGCACAGCAAAAGTAGCTGATAAATACTCCTGTTGTTTTAACCTTTTCAGGGCAGAATTTGCAAGGTAGTGGGTTATAAACCATATCCTGTGAGGAGAAAGGTTTTGTTTAGCTCACACTGTTTTGGATTGACCATATATTTCAAAATGGGATGTTTCACATAAAATATATGTAATATGTTATGTGTAAAATTGTATATGTTTCAAAAGTATAGTTTATATATAAGAAATCTTATTTTTAAATTTCATATTTAAATCCAATATTTTGTTTATATGTTAATCACTAAATGTAAAGTCTAATTTGAATATATATTTCAAATATATATGAGAATATACATATAGATACACATATAGATATATAAAAATTCTAGTCTCTCTTGATAAGAATTGAAAATTTTGGCAACATATTTTCAACATGATAACAATTAGCCAGAGCTGAGGCCAAGCTCCCCTGAACCCTACGCGTCCCACATTTCCCACTTGCTGGTCATCTGTACCCTCCCGATTTTACAACCCTTAGTCCATCGTGGATGTTGGGGAGCGCACATATTCATTACAGTCTACTTTATCTTCTACTTCCCCAGGGGAAGCAGTAGACAATAAGAGTCGATACTTTTAAGAAAATGCATTCTTTCATAATCAAGAAAACGTTAAATGATACTTAATACTGTAAACTGAGTCTTTAAGTCAAATTTTTAACAATGTGAAAAGAAAAATTAAAAGAGAAAGGAAATATCTTTCCTGCTTAGTTAAGTCAATCAAAAAATTCAATTAGAATGGACTTTCATTGCATTAGAATTAGTGAAATCTTTACTTTTTAGAAATAAATGATGAGCCCAACATGCAAATTAGTTTAGAAAGCAACATGAAATTCCTGCAGGAGGAAATTGTATTTTTGAACTTAACATTCAAATCCAATAAATAATTGATAAGTTGATCAGAAAATTAAAGCAGCCTAAATTGAATATCTAGATATTATTTATTACAATTTTAATAAAGTTCTAACAGACATTATGTATTCGTTTATACACAATTAACCTCCTGTGATAGTCCTTGAATATCCAGACAGCTCAGAGTATGAACTTCTCTACACAACTGCCTTTTAAATACTGCTAACATTGTTTTTTACAACTGATTTAAACCCATCATCATTAGAAATTTCCATTAGTAGGTTCTGCTCTTAAAAGATTAAAATATTCTTATTGATATAAATAAATTCCCTGCGTGATTGACCCTAAATTCTTGTAATTTCAGAATTACTTGGTAGAATTTATCCAGCATTTCCTTTGAGTTTTATGTTTAATTCTTATTTGTCAGCATTTTAAGTGCAGTATGGACAGTATGATTGCCCATACTCGGCCATAAAATGGGCCTTTTACCACCGATGTTTCTAAAATTTGTACAATTAATATATTTTGGTTCTGGTATGGTGACATACATCTCGCTACCCAGGATCTTTTTGATTGCTACTCTGTGTTAATAGGTAAATTTGTAAACCAACCTAATTCTGGATAAATGATGTGTTCCTGCACCAATGTGTGCTTTAAATTATGGTTTTCTGGAAGAAGAATTAGCAGAAACGTTTTAGGCACTTGAATTTGGAAGTGCAAACACTTATGCCCATTGACTGTTTGCTGATGCGGTTTGGGGTGGGGGGCATACTCTGAATGTCAAACTAGAAACAAAATAAGATATTAGTAAAAAAAAAAAAAAAAAAAAAGCACAAACACTGAATGTTTTGAGCTTAGGGTCACGTTACAAATTGTCCCAAAGATGACAGAGTGGTAAACTGAGGAAAGCAAATATGCTCGGGTTGAGATCTCTTCTGACTGGCCTTGGATCTCAGCTTTGCTACGTACCCACAGAGATCCTACAGAAGATATTTAACGTCTCCTATCCTTGACTTACTTGCCAATGAAATCAACAGAATAAATACCTTAGAGATTTGTTGAGATAAAGAAAATAATTAAAAAGGAAAAAAAAAGCCTTTAAACTCTACATTTAGATAATTCATTTATTCCTCTTTAATTAGACATTTGTAAAAGCAATTGCCTTACACACCGTTCACCTTTCTGTGGGAAAACATAAGCTTGCTGTAGTTTTGCTATTGAACATTTAGAAATATTTTGGTGGCTAACGTTTATTAAGTGGCACAGGTGCCTGGTAATCAGAGTAGCTAATAAGCTATGATCCCAGAAAATCTATTTATACTCTCAGCCTCGCACCCCGACGGCCTGAGAAACTCATGCACCATCTCCTAGAGTTCTTTCAGCGAAGCATAAATAATCCTTATCTGTTGAGGTGTTAAAAGGATTAGTATTTGTAAAACATTTAAAATCCCTTCATTGGATATAAAAATCATTGCACAAGTATTTTTCCCCATTCCACAGTGAGGATACACATGGGCTATTTAATTTTACATAAATGCTCTGGATAATCCAGCTTCCCGTGCTTGCAACAACTGACTTGTGAATGGAAGTTCCGTTCTTGGCATGTTTACTGATGGGGATTTTTGTCCTGCAAAGTGAAAACACCGAAGTGCAGCGGTGAAGGTCGGGTAAGGGAGGCAGAGCTAACGATGGTTACCTGCAAAGTAACCCGGGAAGAGTTCCCTGGATCAGACCCACCCCCGCTGTCGCTTTCTCCCGACCCTAACATCCAGAACTGAAGCTATCCGAGGTGACCATTGCAACCAGCTTTTGAACGTTGATGAGAACTACGAGTGTGGGGCATCTGGGGGGCTCAGCTGTTGAGCTTTTGTTGAGCCTTTGGCTCCGGTCGTTACCCCAGGGTCCTGGGATCGAGTCCCACATCAGGCTCCCTGTGGGGAGCCTGCTTCTCCCTCTATGTCTCTGCCTCTATTCTTTTCATGAATAAATAAAATCATTAAAAAAATAATAAAAATTAAAGAAAATAAAAAGAGGCTTTGCTAACTATAGCTGTCCACACCTTACCCCTGGCACGTGGGGTTGGGCACCTGGGTCGAAGCACCCATTTTACAGAAACCCACGTGGAAGGATAATACCCTGCAGCAGTGTGTCAGGGGAAGCAAAGGATGAGAGGGAGGATGTGGCTGAAGCTGCAAATATTTTCTCCCCAGCATTGGTAACAATATGGGCAACAAGACACGGAAACTATACACGAGGACGGGTGCCACGTTTTGAATTAAAAAAAATTAAAATAGCAGCATCATAATCAACTTTCGAATATTTGTATGCAGGCATGTACACATCAATAGGAATGCGAGCGCACGTGTCATGCATGCACCTGCACACGCACACCTGTCCCTGCACCCTGCGGGGTGCGCGGACCCTCAGCCTCCAGGTGAACTGATGCGGGGGGTAGGGGAGGGAGGAGGTGGTGCCTTTGCACAGGTGCCGTAGCCTGAGACCACAGGGCAGACAGACAGGAAGACAAGGCGGGGGCAGAGGGGGAGAGATCCCAAGCAGCTGGAATGCACGCCCAGGTGCGCGGAGACCTGCACCAGGTGTGTCAGCGTCAGGTGTCAAGTGCCTCACTCACGCGGGGGGAGGAAGGGCCCCAGAGACGACAGGGCCTCTGCTGGCTTCACAGATGGACCAGGGGAGGCACAAGGTACCCGGGCTGCACCCTGGTGGGGCCCGTGCCCCCGGGTCACCCTCGGGTCACTCCTGGGCCTTCAGCTCGCCCCACTGAGCGCTCACTCTCGGCTCCCCCCTCTGCCTGTGTCTCTGCCTCCCTCCCTCTCTGAGTCTCTCATAAATAAATAAATAAATAAATAAATAAATAAATAAATAAATAAAATCTTAAAAAAAAGAAAGAGCAGCCACCACTCAGTAGAAGACGCTTACAGAACTGTACTTGCAATTCCCCAAATTCGTCTTTTGTGTTCTTGTCATAAGTTCTGCCTCCACGTATAACCCATAATTTATTGCTATTTGCTTTTGCCTTAAATGATCAAATTCTATTTTTAAGGCTAGTAAAATCCGGGGGGTGGTGGGGGACAAAGGCTCCTATTTACCCTGACCCTTTTTGTAGAAACCGCACCATTTTGAGATCCAATCCCAGAGAACTTCCTGCAGGAGGCGTCAGACCTCAGGGGAGGGAAGCTGACAGCGACTTGCAGGAGGCACAGGAGGAGATGCAGTCTCCAAGGAGGGAATTGGGGGCAGAGTCACCCACTGAGGGGCTCTGCTGAGACACCTGCAGCTTCAGGGGTGCCGGGGACGCAGACTGACCCACACAGGCCCCTGTGCACAAGTCAGCTCTCCATCCTGTGGCCACGTCCTGTTCCCCTCTGGGCCTCCAGGCCCCGCACCCACCCCCTCAGAAGCCAGGAGGACAGTCAGAGGAGGTGGGAGGGAGCAGAGGCCTGCAGCTGGAGGCAGGGAGGCTGGCCTCCCCTTCTGTGCGGCCTTCCCAGGTCCCAGCAGGTCAGGAGGGCAGGGAGGGGAGCTTCCACCTCCACGGTGCTTGCACCCTCTGACAAGCCTCCAGGGCTGGGCACCCACCCCTGGCCAGAGGAACGTGGGCACCCGGCTCTGCGAGAACTCAAGGGGCTCCAGGTGTCACCTGGGGCCGGGGCCATGCTGGGGACACGAGCCTCCCTGTGCTCTGTGCTCTCTGGCCGGCGCCACTGGGGCCCTGTGAGGTGGGCATCGCGGCAACAGGGGAGTCACTGACCCCATCCGATAGCTCTCAGAGGACGTGGCTGCACCTCTTCCTTTGACGTCCTGGGTGAAAGAGGAAATGATGTCTCTTTGATCTTTTTTGGTTTTAATTGCCTTTTATTTTTTAAAAGATTTTTATTTATTCATGAGAGACCCAGAGAGAGAGAGGCAGAGACACAGGCAGAGGGAGAAGCAGGCTCCATGCAGGGAGCCCGACGTGGGACTCGATCCTGGGACTCCAAGATCACATCCCGAGCCAAAGGCAGACACTACCACTGAGCCACCTAGACGTCCCTGTTTTTTTTTTTTTTGTTTTTTTGTGTTTTTTTTTTTTGGTATATTTTTTAATAGGACTTCGATTTGCCAACATATAGTGTCACACCCAGTGCTCATCCCATCAAGTGCCCCCTCAGCGCCCGTCACCCCAGTCTCTCTCACCTTTTATACGTATCTCAGCATTGCTCATACGACGCCTCTTGTCTCATTTTCATGGCAGTTCCCTCCGGATGGAGACACAAAACAACTTTGTGATCAATTTACCCAAGTGATCACTAGAAGCAGAGTCAAGACTGTAGTCATGGTTGTCTGATTCCAAACACCTAAATATTGTTTTATTTTCCCCAGTGATTCAACTCTTTGAGGAAATAAACTAAGGCGTAGGCCCCTTCGGCACCATGCTGAGTGTTTAAAAATGCTCAGTGGATACATTGGTGGATTTTTTTATTTTTTATTTTTTATTTTTTTATTTTTTTTAGTGGGTACTTTTTTACTGCTCAGTTCACAAGGATAGTGAGAACCCACGTGCACCTTGAGTATTTTCCTCTTCCTGACCCTGTGGTCGACCAGATGGTCGGTGCCCAGAGCCTTGTCCCCCCCAAGAGATGCTCCGATACCGAGCGCTGGCCCCCGCAGGACCTCTGCTGCTTGGGAAGGAGCCTCCAAAGGTCATCAGCGGAGAATGACCTTCGCAGGGGCCAGTGTAGCCTCGTTCTGATGGCGTTTAGATCTGAATTCGCGGCCCACGCCAGGCCCCTGCTGTCCCCACGTTTCAATCCACGCGGTGAAGGACCCTTTGTGACTCTCCACAGGTAAGTGGCCCCACCAAGGCCACAGGTGAGCGCGGTTCTCTCCGCTGAGCAGCAGCTCGTCTCCTGGGCGTGAGCTGCATCCTCAGGAGTCTCTGCTCGTGTGTCCCCTCGCTGGACACAGACAAGGGGATGCACGGAAGGAGCACTGTGTGTGAGCACCGTCGTGGGCTCCATCCTTTCCCACATATCGCAGAGAGCGACAGCACTGACAGGTGGTGTAAGGCCGACAGGAGAGCTGGGGCCGCCGCCTGTGTGCCCAGCAGCAGGGTTCAGGGCTGCAGGACAGGGGCCATCCAGCCATCAAAGGACCCTGGGCTATGACCCCTTGGCATACAATCGCTTAACACAAACTGCCCATCGGGAGCAGAGGGCCTTCTCTCCGGGTGCCTGTTTCCTACTGAACACCAGCGAGGAAGCACGTGTAGTTCTGCGTGTTCCCGTGTCACCGCGCCGACCGTCGCCTGTATCGTCAAACAGCAGGTGGGTCACACCTCTCCTGGCAAAATCAGAGCTCGAGAGCCTCCCGCCTCGTGTAGGTCGAAGACCGTGTTTCAGTGCGGAATATGGTAAAGGATCCCAAAGCACAGAAACCCGACACACTTGTGACTCCAGGACAAATGGGTACCAGCCCCTGGCTTAGACCACAGTTACGAGTCAGAGTAAAAACCCTGCAGAACTATGCTTTTATGCACAGACAGAAAGAGTGGCATGGGAGAGGATGCCATTTCTCAGACTGAGGGCAGAATTTACTGTGACCGCACTTCCTGTGCACACTGAAGTCTTTGTCCCTTGTTCCAGACAATGCAGAACAAGGATCCTCCTGTTTCATTCAGGCAAACTGAGGCAGAGCACGTGTTCCTGAGTTTCCTTTCTGGGTGTTGGAGTTCACCTGAGTGCTGGGACCTCCGGCCTCTCACTCCAGCCCAGCTGCTCCCAGGTGCCCGACTCCCCCCGACTCCCCCCGATGAGCCCCAGTGCGCCCCAAGCAGGCACACGGTGACCCCACACCAGCTCTGCAGAGCTGCACCAGAGAAAACCACTACATCTGTGTGAACAAGGGTCACAAATGCAGCCGCCTCCGGATCCACACGGGTCCTACCCGCGGTAGGCTTTAGGGCACTCTTGTTTTTCAGTGAAAATACTGAAATGGACACTGAGTGCAAAGCAATATGCTTTCAACCCACTTTCCTGGAAACCTAAGACTCTAAATTTTGTCTTTCCTATTTTAAAATATTGACTAATAGAGAAATGCTTTTCTACTCTAAGAATACTAAAAACTGCAAACGATAAATTCGATGTATACTCGATATCAATTTTGAGGCATTGACAAAGGAGCCCTGGGAACCATCTCCAACTGGAATTCGCACGTCCTTTCTATGGGGCACCCTGTGTTCCCACCCAACACCCCTTCGCCACGTGAAAATTGGCTCCAAGGGTCGCTTGAAAATCTAGTATTTCTAGAGAAGCCAAAAATACAGATTTTGAAATAAGACCCACCTCTCTGAAACGCTTTTTTGAGAACTCAATTTCAAAAGCTCGTTCACTCCGAGGGCCACATATGCATTCTGTGTGCGTGAGATCACATTTAGCCCACAGGCTAAGAATTTTCAACTTCTCACGTGGAAAATGAATTTTGTATAATGCAAATTAAATCATGAAGCTATGACAATCACGAACAGTTCAACTTTACCCAACTCACAACTGTATAATTTACTGCGTGCACAGCTGGCTAGCACGTCAATCAACACGGTACATGGTTCGGCTTTCAAATTCTCTAGGGTTAGTGAAGATGACATGACTAGATGGGATGATGATTGGGCACAGGAAGGTTTTGTGTGTTAGGAAATCAAACAGGGTGAGGTGTTTGCAACCCATTTTGCTGTCACAGTAAGTACGACTGCCACATTGCAGGGCATTTCCAGCGGTGTGCAGAGATTTCTGAATTCCTGTAATTTTTTTTTTTCCGTAATGTTTAATGATAACGTTAGTGCAATGAATCTCATGAAGGGACATGGTGTAATACACCGTCTCGTTCATGCTTCTTGTGAGGATGTTGATACTGGGAACATCATTCTTTGTCAATCACACATTGCTAGCTCTCGTTATTGCCGTACGTCCACTTGTATATTTTAAACTTTTATCGATAAACAACACATATACAGAAAAGTACATATAATCAATCTTGCAGTTCGATGAATCTATACAAACAGAACATCTGCTTCGTCAGCACCCGGTTCAGGTGCTAGACGTTCTTCAGCACATTAACCCCATTTTGTGTCTCCCGCTAGTTTACTTCTCTAAAAGTGTAACCAATATCCTGATTTTTATTCATGGGCTAGTCTTGCAATCCTGTGAACTTCATATTGCTTTAAGAGTCGAGTACATACATTCAGGGACTGGCCCCTTTCATTCACTATTGTGTCCGTGAGACCATCTATATTGTTGAAGGTACTTGTGGCCAATCCATTCTTCACCACAGTGCGGCATTTCATTCTGCGACTATCTCACGATTTATTGATGGACCCCATTGACGGGCCTTCTTTGGTTTTTGAAGGGTTGGCCACTGCACACAGAGCTGCTAGGACACCCGTGCATGTGTTTTGAGGAACACAAATATTCACTTCTTGTAGACAAAGCCATGGAGTTCCTAGGCCATTGCTTTTATATCTGTATCTACAGGCTCCTCGTACTGCTAGTTTTCCAAATTCACTGAGTCATGTCGGACTACTTAAGACTCTGAAAGCAGTTTATGAGCTTCCAGTTCTCAGTATTTTACACAGTACTGAGTTTTTAAGGTTATATTTTATTCTTTAGCCATTCTTATGGTTATGTATTTTCATTTCGAATATCCCTAATGACTAATTAAGTTGGACATTTCTTATATTACTGCCCTTTGGATATCTTCTTTGGAGGAGTGCTCATTAACTTATCTATATCTTTTGCTTCTTTTTATATTTTTAAATATATATTTCTATTGTTGCTTATATTTTTCAGACTTAATGACAATATATCCATTTCTTTGCAATTTTGTAATGAATTGGCTTATGATAAACATATATAATAAATATTAAATTAGTAAGGAGAGCTTACTCTTAAAGATTTTCACAAAAATATTAGAAATAAGTTCTAGCTATTTTTTTTTCTCTAATTAGGTCCTTTGAACATAGTTAAAGCTAATGATCTCAGGAAGCATGATTATCAACAGGAACAAATAATCGTAAAATGACAATTCAATTCTCAATTTGATTTTTCTTTTCCTTTACAATAATTCTGGACATCTAATCATGTTCAGACATGTGTGATACATCTGTTCAAAGAACTATACACAGGGCAATACACATATTCTTGCCCTCGTTATAAAGAGAAAACCCAAACAATTCAATTAGTATGAAAACTCCTGTTACATGTTTTTTTGCTTTTTAATTAGACATGAAAAGAAAGCATGATCTCTCCAAAACTTCTCTTGATGCCATCATGAAACACATTTTTCGAGTTGCACATGCATAATTGTCTTCTGTGTTAACACAACGTGTCTCCCATCATTGCAAATAGTTCACTTATTTCTGGGGGAGAGGCTCTGAGGCTAAGGATGCAAATTCACCTTAATTTTCTGTGAGCAAATCACTTCCCGTGGTTCATGATGATGAAGTACGCCCAGGTCAGAGAAGAATAAAGGCTGCCTTTGCTGTTCTTTCTTGACAATTTGACCAGTCTCCATGTCACAGTCGCACACATGTTGCTAGATGCCTTTCAACCACATGTAACCTGCCTCTAGCTCTAAACCTCATCCTGGAAAAAGAATCCAGCTGGAAGAAAACAAACACAAGAGGAAATAAAGATTTTCCTTTGACACACCCAACAGCAAGGCCAGCCACGGACTTCCTGGGTCATTAAAAGTAATTAGTCTTGGCATACAACTAACAACTTGACAGCTATGTTTTAAGGAAAAGACACAAAGACATAATAGAATATATTAAAGGAAAATAGGAATCATCCTCCCCTAGGATGTATAAACTAAAATATTGATTTTTAAAGTCAAATTTTGATTTTTTTTAAATGTTTAAAACAGAGGACTGAATTATCGTGCATGGAGATCTCAACAGGTCCTGGAATCCCACGTTTTTATAGGTACACCTTACTTTGATTTGGTGTTTTTCTTTCTCACTGTGTTTTGGCTGTTTATTTAACATAGGGAGTGTGCCACTAACTTCATTTCAGTTTCTAAAATCCTAGGCTAATAGGATTTTAATCCTATTAAAATAGGATTAAATTTTAATACTAATGTAACTATTTTTATAAAAAACACTCAACTCCTTTTTGTTCTTGACACTTGCGCAGAGCAGTGAGCCAGGGCATTTTAAGCTTATGCCCCAGTGCTTGGTCATTACTTCAAAAGTGCTGGCAAACAGCAATGAGTTAATAACTGACTTTTGAATTTCAAAATTAATTTAGGAAGATAAGTCAAAGACAAAAAAGGCAGTGGTCATCTGGGATGATTTGTGGGTGCTCCTTATAAGCAACCCCTTGCATCCAGGCCACCACGTGGAAAAAATATAATCTACATAAAAACAATGCTCTTGCTATGAAAAAGCAATAGTTTAATAGAGTCTTTATGGTTTTCACCTACAAATAGTGACAGTTTTATTTCCTTTTCCAATCTGGGTGCCTTTGATTTGTCTTCTTGCCCAACTGCTATGGGGATGGATTGTTTCCAATACCATAAGAGTGACATCATTTCTTGAGAGGATAATGCAATTTTCAAGTTTCATTGTGCTAATGTGGTGTGTCGTGTTAATTGACTTGTGGATGTTAAGCCATCCTTGCATGCCTGGAATAAATCCCATTTAATCATAGTGTATGATCCTCTTAACGTATCATTGAATTCAGTTTGATAATATTTTTATTGAGGATTTTTGAATCTATGCTCATTGGGGATATTGGCCTATAATTTTCATTTACTATGGTGTCCTTGTATGGTTTTGATATCAGTGTAATGATGGCCTTGTAAAATGAATCTAGACATGTTCCCTCCTCTTTGATTCTTTGGAAGAGTTTGAGAAGGACGGATATTGAATCTTCTTTAAATATTTAGTAGATTTTAGCAGTGAAGCCATCTGCTTTATATTTTATTTGTTGAATGTTTTTTATTACTCTCTCATTCTCCTTTCTAATAATTGATCTATTCAGATTTTCTATTACTTCATCATTCAGTCTCAGAAGACTGTATATTTCTAGGAATTTTCCATTTCTTATATGTTCTCCAATTTCTTGACATATAATTGTTCACAGGGGTCTCTCATGATCCTGTATATTTCTGAGGTATTAGTTGTAACTTATCTTTCATTTCTAACTATTTATTTAAGCCTCCTCTCTTGTCTTGGTGAGTCTGGCTAAAGGTTTGTCAAATGTATTAATCTTTTCAAAGACCAAGCTGTTGGTGTTATTGATGTTTTTTTTAGTCTCTATTTCACTTCTTTCCATTGTGATCTTTATTATTTCCTTCTTTTTACTAAATTTGGACTTTATCCTCTTTTCCTAGTTCCTTTATTTGTGAAGTTATATTGTCAGAACGAATAAATTAATTCAGTAAAGCTACAGAATACAATATCATTATGCAGAGATTTGTTGTGTTTCTATACACTAATAATGAACCAAGAGAAAGAAGTTAAGAAAACATTCCCACTTACAATTGTATCAAAAAGAATAAAATATCTATGAATAAATTAAATGATGAAGATGAAAGACCTGTATACACTGAAAAGTATAAGACATTTATGAAAGAAAATGAAGAAGATATAAAAAATTGAAAAGATATATCCCATGCTCATAAATCAAAAGTATTAATATTGTTAAAATGTCCATACTATCCAAAACAATCTACGAATTCAATCCAATCCCTATCAAAATTCCAATAGCATTTTTCATAGAACTGGAACAAATAACTCTAAAATCTGTGTAGAACCACTAACGGACTCTGAAGAGCCAAAGAAATCTGAAGAAAGAAGAAGAAAGCTGGAAGCTTTACACTCCCTGATTTCAAACTGCACTGTAAAGTGGTAGTAATCAAAACAGCATGGTACTGGCAAAAAAGGAAAAAAAAAAAGACACATAGGTGAATGAAACAGAAGAGAGTCCAGAGATGAACCCAAATGCATATGGTTAATAAATTTATGACAAAGGAGCCAAAAATATACAATGGGGAAAATACAGTCTCTTCAATAAATGCTGTCAAGAAAACTAGACAGATTACATGGAAAAGAGTGAAACTAGACAAAACACAAGAATTAATTCAAATTGATTAAACTTGAGTGCCTGGGTGGCTCAGTTAAGCCTCCAAGTCTTGATTTCAGCTCAGGTCATGATCTCAGGTTTGTGGGGTCCCCATGTTGTGATCCACACTCAGCAGGAGTCTGCTGGAGATTCTCTTCCTCCCTCCTTCTGCCCCTCCCCCCATTCACATAGGCTCAGTCTCTCTCAAATAGATAAATAAATCTTTAAAAACAACAACACAACAAATGGATTAGACTTGAATGTAAGACCTGAAACCATAAAATTCCTAGAAGAAAACATAGGCAGTAAGCTTCTTGACATCAGTCTTAGTCTTGAAGTTTTGGATCTGACTCTAAAAGCAAAGGCAACAAAAAGCAAAGACAAACAGGCAGGACTCCATCAAACTAAAGAGCTTCTGCACAGCAAAGGAAGCAATTTAACAAAACGAAAAGACGAAGCACTGAACGGGAGAAGATAGCTTTAAATCGTATATCTGTTAAGAGGTTAATTTCCAAAGTGTATAAAGAATTCAAATAATGCAATAAAAAAGGAATCCAATTAAAACTGGGCAGAGAATCTGAATAGAGGTTTTTCCAAAGGAGACATACAAATAGTCAACAAACACATGGAAAGATGTTCAACATCACTAAGTATTAGGAAGATACAAATCAAAACCACCATGAGATATGACTGTTAAAATGGCTATTACCAAAAAGACAAAGGAGTTTTGGCAAAGATGTGGAGAAAAAAGAATACCTTTTCACTGTTGGTGGGAATGTAAATTGGTGAGCCACCGTGGAAGACAGCATAGAGTTTCCTCAGAAAGTTAATAATAGAACTACTATATGACTCAGCTATTCAACTTCTGAGTACTTCTCAAAAACAAACAAACAAACAAACAAACAAACAAACAAACAGAAATTCAATAAGATGTGTTCCTCTATGCTAACTGTAGTATTATTTATAATAGTCAAGATATGTAAAACCCCAATGTCCATTGATTAAAGATACTGGAAATATATATACAATGCAATCAATATTACCCAACCATAAAATGAAGGAATTCTTGTCATTTGCAACAACATGGATAGCCTTTGAGGGTATTATGCTGAGTGAAATAAGTCAGACAGAGAATGACAAATACTGTATGATTTCTTATATCTTCCACTTATATGTGGAACCTAAAAAAAAAAAACACAACAAAACTCAAAGATACTAAGAACAGAATGATGATAATTGCAGGAGAAGGGGGTTGGAAAGGGGCAAAATGGGTCAAGGGGGTGAGTTGTGCTGTGATGGATGATAATTGGACTTATTGTGGTGATCGCTTTGTAGTGTATACAAATATCTAATTATTATGTTGTATACCTGAAACTAATAACAATGTTAATGTTATAAGCCAATTTACCTCAATAAAAGTAAGGATGATTTATCAAAAAAATTGTTCAAAAGTAGACACTCTGCCATCAATAATACGTGCTCTAGCTATTTTCTACGCAGCTAGCTACCCCTGGCCCTCCTGTATAGAAATTCTATAATTGTCACTGAAAATACTCTAGAAAGGACAGCCAAAGAGTTTTATGTGTTATGAGACCTTGGCTTATAAACCTTTGGTTTATAGACCTTATAGATCTTCAATTTTTAAAAGCAGAAACATAAACTTTGTACTGCCAACGACTGGCATATATAGTTTATGTCCAGACTAAAGGAGGGTAATGTGGAAAAGTCAGGAGACTCCAATAGACCACTTTTTTGGGTCTCTAAAAACCTCCTGAATGATAACCTCCTGGCTCATGCCTGATGTAAATCAGAGAAGATCAAGAGATCTATGGTGATCTCAGGACAGAGGCACGTCCCTCCCCACAAGGCATGGGTTACTGATATGGTCCAGACATGCCCTGGGGCTGGATATGGATGGGACTTTGCAACCAGGCACGTGTCAGCAGAACAGAATAGGCTCAAGACAGCCTGTGAAGTTGCTACTGACCGCACACGACTAGAGAGGAGCTGAATTTGACCACGCCACCTTGAAGTTCATGAAGTTCATGGGGGTTTTATGAGGGGATGAGATCAACGGGTCAAAGAAGTCCAGGTCCTAATGAGGGATCCTACCACAAAATGCAGTGTGGACTATCCGACCAGAGTGATGTGGAGACACGTGTAGTCCAGTGGCAGCCCCACTAGTTAGCGGTGTAACCAATCACTCTCAGACTTCGGTGGCTAGAGCTCAGACTTTATTACTTCTCCCAGATCTGTGGGTTGGCTGTGGGGGCTGTGGGCCTTGTCTGCTTTATCTGACCTTGGACAGAACTGTTACTGAGTCTGCAGTCAAGCCGAATCTCTGGCTAGAGACTGACAAGGTGAGTCTTAAAAAAAATACGCTTTCCTAAAATTTATTGGCATTTTCCCCACAGGTGAAATGAAGCTTCAAGGTGAAAACAGTAAATTTATGGGGGGGGGGGGGGATGTTGTTTTGCAGACTTGTACAAAGGGTGTGAGAAGTCCCAACAGCACAGAGATTTCAGATGTGTCTGATTTCATTGTAAAATCAGAAGCCGTAATGTTTCTATTAATTGTACCAGGACTGCCGATGCTGCCCGCAGTGCTTCTGCAAACCAAAGGAGGTACGTGTACGTAAGTTGAAGAAATGCTGTGTTTTCTTTAATTTTCTGAAATATTTGTTATTTAACTGTAACCTCCGCTGCTACCACCCAAATTAAACTCTTCTGATCGTATGCCCATACGATTCTATCAGCATCCTAAGTGTCCGATCTGTCCCTTGTCCGACTTGCAGAATTGCTGAGTTGGCACATACGCAGCCCTCACGCCGGTGGCTGCTCTTAGGAGGAGGTAAAATTCGTAGTTGCTGGGATACTTAATATTATCTCAATATTAAGCCAAATACAACCTCACAAACAAATAGCATGTTCATATTTTTATTTTTCTGCTTCCATCGCTTCGGTTATTCTTTTCTTTGGCATGAAATGCCATGTACATCATATTAATGTCAGTCTTTCTCTCTCTGTCAAGCTTCCTTGCTGGAACCCTGTCCTCTCTCTGCTTCAGTAAGGATGCGTGAGTCTTAATTTTCTCTCTCATACATTTCCTGCACAGCCACCAGCAGGGAAAGCATTTTGGTCTCCTCCGAAAATGTCTACTTGAAATTCAGGGGCATCTAACAAGAAGGTGACATACAGGACAGTGTCCACCCTGAGTATTGTAGCATAGACTTTGCCCACAGAGTGTTCAAATAATTTTGCAAGTTAATTTTTTTTTTCAAAACAATGCTGATTTTCAGTTTCTCTTGAAATACTAGAACATCTGGCAGCCCTAGGACTGCACTTCCAAAAGGTAGGACTTTCTAGTTTGCCATAATCCATCATCCCCTACTCCGTGAGACGCTATTTACCACCAAAATTGCACTCTGTTTCCTACATTAGAGTAGAGAAATACATTTATTACGTCTCTATCGCCAGTGAAAAATTTAGGTGAGTTGAAACATGGGAGAGAGCATATTTCTTTGTGAAAGGAAAACCAATTCACAAGTGGCCACCTGGTCTGCTACTGTCATGTTGTTACCCCTGCGGGTTTCTGGACTGCGATGCTACTAATCATGCATGGGCTCGTTTTTTACATATTTTATGTATATGTTTTATTTCATTTCCCAGAGTATAAATTAACTGATGATAAGGAATCACCTTTCAATGCATATTTTACAACTTCATACTTGAATACTTTACTACATTTGTTTTCATAAGTGACTTCACCATGTTCACATGTATGTGCTTATACACACACACACACACACACACACTCACGATGAGAAAGAGAAGCTTTTGGGGAAGAATGCTGGTGAAAAGAGTGTTGGTCCCATGTCTTTCAGGGACTACAGAGCTACTGTGGTGTCAGCTGCCAATGCCTCATGATTATAAATATTGGAATTTTCATTTCTCTCATCGCTGATTCTCAATCCCATTGAACCACACCTAATGTTGGTTTGTACAAGTTTCAGGATAGGTGACTCTCCATTCCATAATGTAACCCGATGCAGCCTTCTAAGTTCTCAGGTCTGTCAATGAGCCTTCTCTCAATCTTTGCCAATATAACCCAAAGTCTTCCATGTCAGCGCATAGGCCCATCAGGCGTTCTTGAGAAGAAAACTGAATCAAGGTTAAGTAAGTTTGTGAAGTGTATTTTCATTTTAAAAGTCTTTGAGTAGGGCTGCCTGGTGGTTCAGTCGGTGAAGCATCTGCCTTTGGTTCAGGTCATGATCTCAGGGTCCTGGGATTGAGTTTCGCTTTGGGGTCCCTACTCAGTGGGGAGCCTACTTGTCCCTCTCCCTCTGCCACTCTCTCTCTCTCTCTCTGTCAAATAAATGAATAAAGTCTTTTAAAAAGTAAAAGTCTTTTAGCAAGTGTGAGTGTGTTCAAGACTCTCTGAAATGTCAAATGAAGAGACTCCTTTAATTTAGTATAACTCAGCATTTTCAGGTATATTGGAATTGAGAGCACTTTTCCCCCCATCCATCCAAGTGGGACTGAAGATTCTTAGGTTACCACTAGTAAGATCTTATCATATTAAAAACTTGATGGTTTTTAATCTCTTGAGGAGCTCAAGAAAAATCAATAAGAAATTCTCTTTGTCTCTACACTATATCTCAAATTTTTAAAGAAATGGGTAAAATTATTTTTTCTATTTACCTCCTTGGAATATCAAATTCAAATTTAAACTCATCATAATGATGAATTCATTCATTTTCCTTAATGCATCTTCCTTTTTGTTTGTCCTTTTTATAATTTTATGTAGCCTGTTTTACTTTAAGTCACTCTTTTAAACGTATGTTTAAACACGTTTGGGGGACACCTGGGTGATGCAGTCTGTTCAATGATTGACTTGATTTTGGCTGAGTCATGACCTCAGAGTGGTGAGATCGAGGCCCACATCGGGCCTCCCACTCTGCACACAGAGTTGACTTGAGTTTCTCTCACCCTTAGCCCCGCTCCCCCTGCACACTTTCACTAAAATAAAGATTTATATCTTTATACAAATATTTAAAAATATGTTTTAAGCTGATAACCCCCAGTTTGTTAAACATGGCACATTAAGAGCATATGCTGATTTCTGCTTCCGCCAAATGAAAGTGAAAGGCAGGTTGTATCTGCGGGTGGACACAGGTCGGGCCTCAGCCAGATGGTGGTAGGACCCACCCACAGTCTCTAGCTTTCTTTCTTCTTACAGCATCACCCCTTGGTTATGCTGTGCTGCCATGGCTCACTGGCTTGGCCTTAGCTTTCAATTTCTCACCCTACTTTGCAGGGTCACTGATCCTGGTGGTGAGACCAGCAGGCTGACCCCAGGAAGTGAACTGGCACAGTCACTCATACCTTCCTCTTCACACTCACAGCCCGCTGCCTGCTGCCCAGTGTCAGAAAACTACTGTTTTCATCTTGTTTTTCAGTTGTTTAACGTGGAAAGATCAACCCAGTCTCCTTTTCACACTGGCCTGCTCAAAGACTTTTGAAATTTAAATTTTGCATTCCTGAGAGCTACTCCCCTTGGTCTATATGCATTATGTTTCCATAAATTGCTAGATTTATAACCAAATTTCTGAAAAGCAGTACAAAGAGAATAAGTTTGGAAACAGATCTGTACTGAGCAATGAAGATTAGAACAGAAGTAGACTTCTCATCAGAAAGCACGTAGGCTGGAGGATTTTCGCATGATATGTTCATGTGTGATACTGATTTGTACATTTGCTTGCTTCCTCTCACACTGTCCTTGACTTGTTCTGATGAGTGTTCTGTGGAGATCATGAAGAAGGTGTGGCTTCATGCTGGAGCCCAGGTGACTAGGGGATCCCATCCCAGCCCTGTCCCTGGAATGTCCCTTCTGCTCACCCTTCCTGCTCTCAGAAGCTGCAGGGAGGATACCACCGCAAGAGGGCAATGTGGTGTTCAAGCACTACCCTGATGGTACGTGACACTGAGCCTAGTGGAGGCCTCCGTATAAACTTTTAAGACTCCATCGAAAGATGATGGATAAAGAAGATGTGGTCTATGTATACAATGGAATATTCCTCAGCCATTAGAAATGACAAATACCCACCATCTGCTTCAACGTGGGTGGAACTGGAGGGTATTATGCTGAGTGAAGTAAGTCAATCAGAGGACAAACATCATATGGTCTCATTCATTTGAGGAATATAAATAATAGTGAAAGGGAATAGAGGGGAAGGGAGAAGAAATGGGTGGGAAATATCAGAAAGGGAGACAGAACATGAAGACTCCTAACTCTGGGAAACGAACTAGGGGTGGTGGAAGGGGAAGAGGGCGGTGGGGGGGTGACTGGGTGGCTGGCACTGAGGAGGGCACTTGATGGGATGAGCACTGGGTGTTATTCTGTATGTTGGCAAATTGAACACCAATAAAAAATAAATTTATTATTAAAAAAAATAAATAAACTTTTAAGACTTGCTGGGCTGGGGCAGATATCTCCTCATCACATAGCCACAAAAGACAAACTTCATGAATAAGTTCCCTTGATTATTAAGGCCTCTGCCTACCTACATCTTAGTTTGCTTCTTCTTTGGTCTCTTCCTGCCATCCAGATATGGGAACTGGTTTCACATTAGATCCAGGAAGTTTCCAAGGTGGTTATAAAACCAACTGGGAAGACTTCTCTTCTTCTCTTCTGTATTATTCAAAAGATTTTGTATTTAATTGAAATTAATCCTTTCTAAAATGTTTGATAGAATTCACCAATAAAGATTTCTGGACTTGGAGTTTTCATGGAGAGTGATTTAAAATCAAAAGTGAGTTGGATTACATTGGAAGATGGTGGCAGAGTAGGACCCTAGGCTCACCTTGTCCCATGAACACATCTAGATAACTATCAACTCATCTTGAATATCCCAGAAATCAAGCCAGAGACTAGTAGAACAAACACCTTAACTAAAGGGAGACAAGAGGCCATATCAAAGGAGGTAGGAAGTGATGAGACTGGCACGGAGAGGAACAGGTCCTGGCTTTTGCAAAAAGGACAGAGCTGTGGTCACAGGAAGAGAGAGAGGAGCACACAGAGGGACCCACAAGGTGAAGTTTCCTCTCAATCATGGCTGGAAAGTGAGAAGGGCTGAATTTCATGAGTCCTGGCAACTACCAGAGCTTCACCTGGAATTTTGAAGGCCAGGGTGCTGGGCTGGGGGAGCTCAGAGGACACTGCAGCTTTTGAAGAAAAGACAAGGCAAACAGCCCGTGGACAGTGAGGAAGGAATGATCTGAGAGCACCCAGGGCACACAGTGGGGAGATCAGCTGCTCATCTCAGAGCCTGTCCCAGAGAGGCAGCGTTCATGGAGTAACCCCTCTACCCCAGGAACAAAGGTGCTGACAGGTGCCCTTTCCTACCTGCCCCTCAGCATAAACACAGAGCCACCTGTGAGAACCAGCACAGAGCCAACACTTACTCCCTAACTTGCTGATACCAAGCCTCACATCCACACTTGGGCAGGACTGCCGCCACCCTTGGGCACACCTGCTTCAGTCCCAGCATGGCGGGACCCTCCCCCTGGGATACTGGCCCAAACCCTACGCACACTGCCTTTCCTCACCTGTGAGTTTTGCAGAGCCTCTGTTCTGGTGGAGGTGGTGACAGGTCTCATTTCACAAGCAGACCAGAGCACATCTAGTTAAAAAGCACCACATTCAGACCAGGGACCAAATACCAACATCAGAAAATCTATGTTAGAGGGTTTTACTATTTTTCTTCATATATAGGTGCTCAGAAGAGATGGAATATGGCAGTAACCAGGGTCAGTTTACCCAAGATACTAATTACTCTCTATTATGAGCTAAACGCCTCTTTCTACACAAACTGGTGTGTGTGTGTGTGTGTGTGTATGTTGCAGCCTTTGCAAAATTACTTAATATTTGTGTAGTATGTGCTTCGTGTAAATGTCTTACAGAGATAAGCTCATTTAATTCAATTCCCATAATAAACCTTTGAGTTAGAAATCCACCCCATGCCTCATTCTGCCGTGCAGTAATGTGGTGCTTCCCCTTGTTCCTTTGCTGCTGCTTCAGCCCCCTGAATGGAAAGCCTCTGGTCACCCAGTGCTTCTGTGAACGACCCCTCTGCTAAGTTAAGCCACTGCCCTTGCAACCTCTGCTAAGATTCCAGGCTGAGTCATGGCCTCAAATCGGGGCTCCTACATTAAAATGCATGCAACTCGGTCACACCTGTCGGTTAAAGATACTTAGGGTCTATGGGATGCCCAGGTGGCTCAGTGGTTGAGTGTCTGCCTTTGGGTCAGGGCATGATCCCCGGGGTCCTGGGATCGAGTCCCACATCGGGATCCCCACAGAGAGCCTGCTTCTCCCTCTACCTGTGTCTCTACCTCTCTCTCTGTGTCTCTCACGAATAAATAAATAAAATCTTTTTTTTAAAAAAATACTTACTGTCCTGAAAGTATTCCTTCCTGCTGTCTTCCTCTCTGTTCTCAGGTTCTTTAAGACAGAGCATCTGTATCATTTGCTTTTTGTGTTTTGTGCCTTATGTGAGTTTCCAGCCACAGCCAATAACTTTTCTGCGTAAAAGAATAGCCGATTCTGGCTTCTCAGACCAGTCTAACTTCCCTGCTGCCTCTTCATCTTTCTGAGTTATTTGGCCAATCTTCATACATACATTTACACACACACACACACACACTCACATACCTTCCAGTGAGGGGATTTAACTGTTTAACTCTTGCAGTGAAGGTAACCATCCGTGGAAACCATGTTGCCTGGGTGGGTAAGCTTGGGAACTTAAGAAAGCCTGGCTCAATGACATGCTGATTTTTTCACCTTTTTCTCTCAAGTTTTCATTTGTAGCTATTAAAAAATAAGTCCTTAAAAACATCTTTTACGTTCAAGTCTGCTTTGACATATTTGAGGGGAGGGATGGCAATTGCACTCGTAGAAGAACACAGGTGAAATCTGCCTTCATTTCAGCTTTTTGCCACGAGCAATTCTCCTTCTTCACTTCTTCACCTGATTGAAAAGATACCTGATAGTCAACCGCGTGATGTAAAGTCTCTATAGGAAAGCATATGTCACATTCTCCTTTTAGATGACTGTGGATGGAGGTGGTTGATAGGACTAGAAGGCCATTTACCTCCTGGCTTGCAGGCATGAGTTTGGGTTCCAATAGCATTGGCAGAGGCTTCATGTTTCTGGTAGAAACAAGGCGAATGCCTGGAGAGAAGCATGGGCATGGCGTGTAAACCCGAAGTTCTCAAAAACACATGCAGTTTGCTTTTTGTTTTCTTTGCTTTTAATAAGTATGAGCCTGCTGATGAGCCACCAAGGAATGCACACAGTAGGTCTTTGACTCATTTAAACTCTAAAAACCAGAAGTGATTTGGATCGTGCATATCCAGTGCTTCTCCTGTGTGACCACATAAACCAGCACCGGATATGCAATTATTTCACTGTTTTCTGTCACCTGCGACCTTCTGTATGTAAGGGCTGTGATTGCATAAAGCGGCTCTGCCTTGTTTACACTTCCAACTCCAGTGTCCAGCAGTGTAATCAGCACATACAGCCACTTAGTAACTAAGACTACTTGTTGCATTACTAAAAGGTGTGCACTGATGGCTAGTGTTCCGAATGCGCTCAGGTATTTCAGGTTCAGGAATCCACAGAAGGGATATGGGAAGGTGAAGGATGTGGAGAGGGGAAAGCCAAGTCTATTCCCTGCAGAGTAGGGAATTCTTTCTAGCGTGTTTCAAAAGACAGAACATAAAAGTGCCTGGTGGCCAGACAAGATCTTTTGAAGAAAAAGTGAAATGCTTGGCTTAGGATCCTGATGTTTCATTCTCTGGCACCACCGTTAACAAAATTCTCTGGGAAGTATGCGTGTAGTTTGCGTGTGTCTCACTGAAGCTGTCGTTGAACCTTCTTGCACGCCAATATTAACGGTTCACAAAGTCCTCATTTCATGTGAACAGAATGGTGGACGTCAAACTTTTTTCTTCGTTTTTGGGTATTTGGCAACCTCGGTTTTTGCCAGATGTTTTGTTTTTTTATTTGATAACACATTAGCGCTCTGCACAGACAGCTGTTCCTGGAGAACGGTGAAATATGGTAAGTGATTTTGAATTTGGGACATGAGCAGAGGAAATCTACTTCGGGTCTTAAATATTTATCATATGAAATCGTCTTGGGATGCCTGGGTGGTTCAGTGGTTGAATGTCTTCCTTTGGCTCAGGTCATGATCCTGGGGTCCTGGGATCGAGTCCTGCATCAGCCTCCCCGTGGGGATCCTGCTTCTCCCTCTGCCTGTGTCTCTCCTGTCTCTGTGTGTCTCTCATGAATAAATAAATAAAATCTTTTTTTAAAAAACCCTCTAAAAATCAAAGATTTTCAGTCTGCCCAAGAGAATAGCAAAGTGGATTATCCATAAATGCATTTTCTCCATTTTCATCTGTTTGGATAATCTAAGAAAAACAAGAATCTATATAAAATAGTTTAATATTAAAATAAAAGCATATTCACAGAGCTCACATCGCTTCTTGCAGCTTTAATGTTGTCTTACTATAACATGTTTAAATCGTGACTTTATTTGAACATATTTTTTTTTCTTTGACCCGTATGTTTTCAAAGTGCTTTGCTCTCCATAATGTATTAGCAGTGAGCAGTCTGTTGACTCTGAAAACCAAAGTCGGCATTAGGAATACAAGGAAAATCATTTCTAATCTGTAAATTCTAAAGCATTTCCCCCTTGGTCTCTCATTTTCTCATCCTTTCATTTATTAATCAACATACATCATTGATTCACATATACTTTTAATATATTTTATTATGGTTACAAACATACAGATAAGTAGAGATGTGAACTGCTTTGATTAATAGTAATTTCGTATCATCTTGCCCTTAAACAAGCGTCAGCAGAAACCATGTCTCTGGAGATGTGCTTACTCTTTGAAGTTCCTCATTCCAGATTTTTTAAGCCCACCCCCAGTAGCAGGTCTCGCCGGGGTCAGCAGCGCGCTGGGGGAGGAGTGCCAGGGCCTGGCAGGGAGCTGCCTCAGCCTGACCCTGGCTCCTCCCTTTGGAATATTCTTGGATCCTCTACCCCGTGTGTGCAGTTCACTCGTGTTCACGTGAGCCCTGGAGACCAGCCCAGGGGGCCTCCCAGGGCCAGGGCCAGGGCCAGGTCAGCAGCCTAATGACTCTCCTTTGTTGGGGGATGTTTTCTTCATAGAACCTTGAGACATTGGCTGACAGAGTGTTGCAGACACGTTGATTTGAGATGACTCTCATTAGAGACAAGATGAGGAATCATTGTGAGCAAAATGGGGAAAAATGAAATAGGTTGCATATTTTATTAACTGGTATGGTTTTGATGAGAAAATGGCTGCTACTCTTTGTCCCTCTGTATGAAATGTCTTTTTTTTTCCCCTGGCTGCTTTTTAAGATTCTCTCCTCCTTTCTGGTTTTATACAACTTGATTATGATGTGCTTTGGAAAAAATAATAACTAGGCAGGAAATCATGAGATAAAAATACAAAGGATAAGGGACTTAATGCTGCTACGGAAATTTTGGACAGACCCTGGTGGAGAAAGTGATGTTTGAGCAAGTCTTAGAAACAGTGGTCAGATAGACAAATGAAACCCACATTTCAAGCAAAGGGTATTGAGTTCATAGGTTGTTTGGGGGAACACAGAAGACTAGGGTTTGGGGGGCTCGATGTGAGTTCAGGACCAGCACAGGGATGGAGTGCTCATTTGCATATGTACAGTAGGAAAAGTTTACAGGAGATTTACAGAGGCAAAATAAGCAGTTTGGTACTCAGGTCGGCACCTCTGAGAAGAGGTTAGGGCCCATACATTAATGGGTAGGCACAGGTGTGAATTGAAGTCATAGGAAATCTCAGTCTAACGGTTGCAGGAGGACAGACAACACAAGATGGGCTTAGACATGTCATCGCAGTACCTTGAGTCCACGACCTTGAGTAATTCATGGACGAGTAGAGTCCCTGAACTCATCCCTCCGTTCTCAGGGTCACCCTGGATGTGGCTGCTCCACCCAGAAGTGCATGTTCGTACATCATGACCTGATTTGTTTTGTTTCCAGAAATTTGCTAGCTCCCCACCACCTGTGGGGTCACATTAAAAGTCTCTAGCCTTGCAATCCAAACAGCATCTTCTTCTGCTCTCTCACATGGTTGAGACATTAATTTTTCTTACTCAGTATTCCTGTGCACGTTCGATGCATGGCAAGGCCTAGCATCAGATCTCTCTTGCAGGAAGTTCTCACTCCCTCCAAATACAGAGTCTCTCCCCCATGCACTGTGTGTTCGGAAGCATAATCTGCTGTCTGTGCGTTAAGTCTCCTGGGTGGTAAGAGCCATTGTGTTTGTAATTTTGCAATAATCATCATGTTTTTCAGTATGGAGACATTGTCTTCCATTTAATAAGTAAATAGACATCTCTCCTCTAGCTTTTCATATCAGCCGACATAGCATCAGAGAAATATAAGTAAATTAGTCAATATATACTTAAAATTAAAGGAATAAGATATTATAATAGTGTACCTTGAGTTACATACATTATATAAAATGAATATTGTCGGCTCAGCTGTATCAAGTAGTTTTAGGGGGCTTCAGGGGCTCTCCAAGGCTCTCTATTGAGTCTGGCCCGCGGAGATCCCTGTCTGAGGAGTGGACATTCGCTGCCTGTGTCTCTCCATACTCTCTGCCACCCCGTCATCCGCTGCACTCACTCCCTCCTGCCCTGCTCCCTGGTTCTGACTGGAGCCTCAGAGCGGCCTGCACATCTGTCAGGAACTCATCTCTTACCTGTTGGGGTTCCTCTCTACCCCACCTGTCCAGATTCCACTCTTAGTTTATCATACTCACTGATCCACTTTGTGTGCAGACCAGGACTTCTGTTATCACCATTCACTTCTTGATCACACTAGGAAAATGTAAAATTATTGTATTTATTGGTTTACTTTGTACTGGGTTCTGCCCCTCATGTACATACAGACTGTGTGAGGACAAGGGAACTGCACTCACAGGGTTAAACAGGCAAGGGACGCTTTACTCAAGATGCTGCTGTGGACAGTGCTTGAAGTCACTCTGCTGAGACAAAGTAGACAGGCTTTAGGGAGGAGATTTGTTAAGGGATGGCATGGCCGATGGAAGGTTCTGGAGGAGAACAAGGGAATCGGTCCACAGATGGGGCCACCTGAGCTTGTTGTTCGGGGCTTCTTGGGCTCTGGGTCCTACTCTTCATGGAAACCCTCAGGTCCACGCAAAATACAGTCCTGTGTCATAGAGGTGGCCAGAAGCTCTCAAGGAGAGCAAGAGAAAGAGTGTATATTTGTGGTTTTCCGAGGTAAATGTCATGGGAAAAGGGGAGCTGGGGTCCTCCACTCAGGAAGAAATATCAGGTTCACTTGGGCTGAGGCGGACAGCACAGCCCAGCTGCTTAGGTCACTGGTCCTCTGCCCTTTGACCAAGAACACGTAGCAGCCATACAAGATGAATTTGGTGAGCAAATGATGATTACGGCCAACGAGAAAGGTGCAAACGGTGGTTGACCTCACCCTAAGTGCTCATCTCCCACTGCCTTCACATTGTGGGAGGAACTCAAACATAAGCACCAGGCACTGACCTGAGCTTCATGAAATGACACAGCTGAGAGGGTGTGAAAATATGATAGAAAACATATTCATGGGCAGCCCCAGTGGCTCAGCTGTTTAGTGCAGCCTTCAGCCCAGGGCCTGATCCTGGAGTCTTGGGATCGAGTCCCACGTCGGGCTCCTGCGCGGAGCCTGCTTCTCCCTCTGCCTGTGTCTCTGCCTCTCTCTCTTTCTCTCTCTGTGTGTCTCTCATGAATAAATAAATAAATAAATAAATAATAATAAAAGAAAGAAAGAAAAGAAAACAAATTCATGGTGTGGTTCTCTTCCTCATGCCAAGTAGTCAGAAACCTTGTGGGGTACTTTGAGTTGTGGCAGTCACTCCTAATTTCGTGTGGGTATGTGCATTTTTTTAGGCAGGAAAGGAGTGTGGGTGAGGATGGGCTGCTCCCTGTTTTCTCTGGAGGTACCATGCAGCTCCAAGGCCTGGGTTCCAGCCAGCCCAAGACCCTGGGGGCGGGGGGCGGGTTGGCCAGTCCATGTGGCTCGGAGCCCTGCTGTGTTTGACTACAAAGAATGGTCATTAGAAGCAGTGTGGGGAAGGGTACAGATAGGATTGGCTGGAGCACCTTCTGAGTCTTCAGTACCCCATAAATCCTGTGTGTGTGCGCGTGCGCTCACGCATGTTGCTAAAACAAATAGGTATTTGACAGGTCATCATGTTTCTTTCCCCCAGAATCTGAGTGACTGCCTAAGCTTTAGGCACAGGCTGAGCTTTTAGTAGAATCAAAAGTTTGCCTCTCACGTGTAGTAGCTGCTGAGCACAGGGCAAATGCTGACTGGCACAGGGGAGGCGACCGAGTGCTTCCTGAGGGTGGCCGCGGTGAGCAGGTGCAGGCCGACACTGCAGGACCCTTCTTGGGGGTTAGCTCCTCTAAGACATTTTTATTATTCCTCAAAGTAATTAAAAACACATTTCCAAATAAAAATCTTAACACTCTGAATCAAATATCCTAAATATTAAATTACATCTAACTAGAGTCCATTGAAACAGTCTTCATTTCAATAGAAAGGGTAATAGGGTACCTCACATTATCCGGGTGTTTTAACACGATCACGTTTTTTGTTCCCAAACAGTCCTTTTTTAAAAAATGTTGTTTTAACTGAAGAGAAATTGACATTAAATTATTTTCTTCCTATGTTGTTCTGTAAGAAAAACAGGTTTCAGAAATGGGAGTTTGGAATGATTCAGGGTTATTTCATATACATTCAGTACACAAGGTCTAGAGGTAAGAGTCAACATTTTTAACCAATTTGTTTTTATGCTTAATTATAATGCCTAACTTTTCTAACCATACATGTTACTACTTATGAGAAAAGACTAAAATTTTAAAACAGCAATTTTCAATGAAAACTCTCTGAGGGAATCCCTGGATGGCTCAGAGGTTTAGCGCCTGCCTTCGGCCCAGGGCGTGATCCTGAAGTCCCAGGATCGAGTCCCACATTAGGCTCCCTGCATGGAGCCTGCTTCTCCCTCTGCCTGTGTCTCTGCCTCTCTCTCTGTGTGTGTCTCTCATGAATAAATAAATAAAATCTTTTTTTTTTGTTTTTTTTTAATAAAATCTTTAAAAAATAAAAAAAAGTAAAAAAATAAAAGTCTCTGAAAAATTGAATTTTTAGATGAATCCTGAGTGACTTACATATATGCACAAATGTTTTTGTTTTTGTTTTCTGTAAACTCAATTCAGAATATTTGGGGCAGTGAAGAAGACTGGCCTAAGACCCTGAAGTATTTCAGAAAATAAATGGTTAATTCCATCCATGAAAATAGGTAAGTCATTCTAAAAGTGTAGTAGGTCTTTCAGTGAAAAAAAAAAAATTCCTATAAGCAAAGTACATTTGATGGATGGCAAACATATGCAAAGTAAGCTTTAGTATCAGCAAAGCATTCTTATTTTCTATTTATCTGGCAATCCTGAGTGTCCAGTTCACTACTGTGACGATCACCCTCAAAGAGTGTGGCTGGACCCGGGACCTCCCCCTCTAAACTCCCAACACAACACATGTGTTTTCTGTGTCAGGCATTTTTGGCATCACAGGTGCCACCTGTACAGAAGTGGAGGGTAGTGGGGGATAAAGCAGGTAGTGGGGGATAAAGCAGTGGAGGGTAGTGGGGGATAAAGCAGTGTGACTTGAGGAGAGAATGCAGGTTAGACATGGTAGGTAGAGGCCTCGCACCCATGGGGTGACAGTGGCTCTGATGGGATGGGCCCTCTAGCTACACCAGCTCACCAGCCGGAGGTGTGTAGAACCTGCCAGTGTCAACAGTGACACCTCCAGAGAGGTGCTACACACGTGTGCTCAGCAACATTTCCCCTACGGTCTGTTGCAGCGATTCCGAAAATACGTTATTTGGCTCCATGGATCACTTGGCATTGGTGAGTGGTGCCCATGGGCACTGTTTCAGTTTCCTTGTCTATCTAGTTGGGCATAAACTAAATTGAATAATACCTCGTGTCCGACTGCATCCTTGGCGAACACACGAATCTTACAGGTGGCTCAACTTCCTCAGAAATAGATGGCGTGTACTGTAAAAATCGTAAATATAAATAGAAGTGAGGATAATAGGTTACGTGTTGAATTCCTAGCAGCTCATTTTCTTGTGAAATGGTGCAGTACAATTTCAAACAGCCGAACCTTGTAAGCTGCATTTTGTTTACTCTAGGTCTATTTACTTCTTCTGCGTGGCAGTTTAAAATGGGGTACTTGTAATTCTGATGCAAGATCTCATTTTTTTTCCTTTAATATGCCTTCTCTGAGCTATCAACCCTGCTGCTGCCATTACTTTATTATTTGTGTTGTGAAAATAACTTTTTTTTTTTTCCAAAAAATGCCTCCTACCAATTTTAGTTATATGTGTTTTCGGTTTTCCTGATACCTTTTTGACATTTCAAAGAAAGCGTGAGAGACAACAGGATGTAAAGGTTAACTCTCCAGTTGAAAATGATGCTGGGGTGCAGAGGTAGACGCGTGGCTGAGGGGTGTTCTGGGCCACCTGCTGGGGCAGCAGGGACACACTGGCCCTGGATCCCCTGCAGCCCCATAGATGAACCCTCCTCTGCTGTGGATGAGATTAGATGAGGAGACAGTCCTATGGGCTGAAAGAAATGGGGGTAGGGAAAACATATAAACCACTAATAAGTGGCATTTTTAGGGTGACATGGAAAGATATTTAAGATCATCCTGTTTGAATGAGATTTGAAGGATGTGACAGGCTGTAGTGTGAGGGATGTGTCATCAGTGACAGATGACACACACACTAGAGTGGTTAAGTCTGAAGGCAGTAGACACACACACACACACACACACACACTCACACCCCATACAGTGGGGCCATGTGTTGAGCAGACACCATGATTTATAAGCCTTGGAGGCAACCTAGATGGGAGGCAGGTCATTCTCAGTGGATAAAAGTCATGTAAAGCCAGTGTGGGAGAGCAGGAGCAGAAGCAGGCTTGCTTTGAGGGAGGATGGAAAGGAAGTCGGACTTGAGAGGCATTGCATGTCGAGTAGCACTGGCCGTCGGAGAACGATCTTTAGGAAGGAAAGGAAACCACAGGTTTGTAGTTCTTAAATGGATCAGAGTTAGAAATAAAGATTTAGGAGCCATAGTAACATAGGGAATGAGTGTCATGGGTAGGGCGACCCAGAAAAATACATAGAACTAAGAGAAAAAGATTGACAATAAATAGGAAAGAGCATGAAAATACAGAGGGTGGGCAGAGGACAAATGTTAGCAGAGGAGACTCTGTAATAGAGGCAGAAGGTAACTTGGGAAGATAAGAGAATGAACCCTAATGAACTGGAACCTTGCGCATTAGTGATTATCTTAGCGGGGCCTCTTTACTAGACTAGTTATGTCAACATCCATAGTGTAGTGGATTGCTGGAAAAATAATATGAGGAACTAAAGTAGACTCTACTTCTAAGAATTTTGGTGTTTAAAGGAAAGAAGAAGATCCAGGGAAGCCGGTTAAGATGGGGCAATTTGATTTTTCTATAAGCACAATGTAAGGAATCAATGGACACGTTGAGGCTGAAGATATAAGTGATAAAGTATCTATTCAAAGAACTAATGGACCGAGGGTATAAGAAGTTATGTTAGTGTTCCCTCAGCTGCAGAGTAAGAAATTTCAAAATAAGCCAAGCCAAAGAAAAGAAAAATGACTTCTGACAATGGAAGTATTAGGAATCTATCCACTTACGAGATAGCAGGCATAGCCTGCCAGGACCTGAGATGGCAGTCAGCAGAGGGGCAGTGAGAGTTGGGTGTGTGCTGTGACGAGGAAGACATAGGTTAGGGTAGAAGACAAGTGGGTCTCACCCAGGCTGGTACTCAGCCCATATGCCCCGAAACAGCTGTAGAAGGTGTTAAATTATTAGAATATTGTCCATCCTACCTCGTAAATGGTCATATGCCGAATCTTTCAATGGCCCATTTGCTTGCTGTCGAAAGTGCTCCATTTACCTCCAGGAACCTCAAAACGTCCAGCATTCAGATGCAAAATAGATAATTTCTGGCAAAACAAGAGACTCTAAGCCCTGGCTTCAGCTGTAAGGCCTGCAGAATTTTTATGAGAAATGTTACACCATTCTTATAATTGTTGACTATGGTTCATGGTGCAGGAGGTGATGATGGAACAGGAGGCGATGATGGTGCAGGAGGTGATGATGTAGAAGGTGATGATGGTACAGGAGGTGATGATGGTGTAGGAGGTGAGGAGGCAGGAGGTGATGATGGTGCAGGAGGTGATCATGGTGTAGGAGCTGATAGTACTGGAGGTGATGATGGTGCAGGAGGTGATGGGGTAGGGAGGTGATGACGGTGGAGGAGGTGATGATGCGGGAGGTGATCATGGTGTAGGAGCTGATAGTTCAGGAGGTGATGATGGTGCAGGAGGTGATGATGATACAGGATGTGATGATGCTGCAAGAGGTGAGGAGGCAGGAGCTGACGACCCAGAAGGAAATACAGGAGCCAGGGCACTTCCTCAGCCTCGGTTTCCCTCTGTGGTTGAGCCTGCACAGCGGCCCCCACACCCTCACATGTCCTGCTCTGCTCACGATCACTTCAGTACGTGGGGTTGACACCAGTCGCTTCGGCTTTGGGTTTGAGGGCTTCTCAGAAAGCACAAAGTTTTCACTGTCTAATTTTCTCATGCACGGTGGGTCCACACCCTTGGGGGGAACCGCTTCTGCAGACCCCAAGGCTCGGGATCTCCTCACTCCTGGAGAGAGTTGTTCGGTGTGCTGACCTTTACCTGAAGCGTTTTTCCTCAGGGGCTGAGCTGGCCTCTCACATACACACGTACATGCAATGGAGCATGCATTATTTATGAGTGTGCATTGCGTGAGCTCCCAGCTCGCATGCGCAGGCATTGCATTTTTCTGATATGACTAAAAAATAAATTTTGAAAACCACCGATTTTATTTCTCAGGTTGGCCCCCTGGACTGGAATTGGGGATGGGTGCTTAGATCGCTAAGATCCTGCGACAGAGCAGTATTTCACTTGGAGGGAGGACTCTGGTGGCTTCCGCTGGAATGCGAGGACGTACTGTCTGGCCTCATCAGCCGGGAGCACTGGGGAGCTTAACCATTTCTGTCCACAGTGGGTCATCACAGCCTCCCCAGCTGGTGCTCGGGCACAGGACCCCAGACAGGCCCTGCTGTGCTCATATTTCCCAAACAGTAATCCTTGAATCCAGACTGGATAAAGCGACGGCCGTTATAGGGCCTGTCAAGGTCAAAGTGTCCTAATTGTCGTGAGGAAGCGAACCTTGCCAAAGACGTCCATTGGCAAATAGACTGTGATTTAAATTTTCTTTATAGAGCTGCTACCTAAAAACTGTCATCACAAACATATTTGATTTAAACCGTGATCCTTCTAATTAAAAAAAAAACTCTTCTGGGGTCAACACTCACTTTTGATAAGCAATCCACTATTTATGGTTTGATTATATCTCTAAACCAGTCCACGTAAAAGGTGAACATTCAGATTATAGATGTTTCTTTAAAAGAACGAGGCACATTTTGATTACATAAGCTGTTAATTTAACAAATATCCATTGTGTTCCTATTACCTGTCTGGTGCTGTGGCAAGATTTTTAGGTGTAAGAATGAATAATCCTTGAATCCAAGAGGTATATAATTTTAATAGGAAAGAGACTTAAACTCATGCGGTCAGAAGACGAGCAGGCCTTGGGGTTGCTGGGTGACCTCATGACCAGAGTCGCGCTGTTCTGTTACACACAGAGAATTCACAGACCACCAACGTCAGCAGACAGAGTTACTGTGACCCTGACGGATTCAAATTCCGGAAGACCACGGTGTCCCCATGGCTGAACGCAGATAATCATGAACACAGTCCAAGACCTACAATCCCAAACATCCCCTCTTCTGGCTGAGGTGAAGAGCCGCTACTTCTTTGCCACCTACAAACTTAGCTTTGCCCTAGCCTGCCCTACGGGTGATGGCCATCAAGATTCCCAACCCACTTGCTACTATAGGAATGTTTATGTCTTTCCCCCAAATTTGTAGGTTGTCATTTTAAGCCCAAAGTGGATGGGATGAAGCTGTGGAGCCTTTGCAAGGTCATGAGGGGGGGCTCTTATGGAGGGTACCCACAGAGCACCCTTGTCCCTTTCTGACATGAGAGGATACCAGGGCGGGGCCTGCACCCAACCACATGACCCCGTCTTGGCCTGGCAGCCTGCAGACCCGGGAGCAAGGAATTCCACCTGTTCACCAGCCCCTGGTGGGCAGTGCTTTGTTCTAACAGCCCAGACCCCCTAAGATACCAAGCCTGCAAGGTGCCAGTCCAGAGCAAGACCCCCATTTCCATAAACGTCCCCCAAATCCCCTAGCGGAAACTGAAACCCTAATATATAAGTCTTTCCTAAAACCCTCCTACTCGAACCCCGTGATTCCCCACGTGTGGGTTCTCCCTCACAACGCCGAACCAGAAACCCAACCAGCTCAGCTACACCTGTCTTCCTAGTGACCTTTGGCCAGGTGATATTGACAAAGGAATTATAATCAGAAATAAACTAGGATGAAAAAAAAAAAAAAGAAATAAACTAGGGGCGATATCTTCTCCCATCCTGTAGGTTGTCTTTTGGTCTTGTTGACTGTTTCCTTTTGCTGTGCAGAAGCTTTTTACCTTGCTGAGGTCCCTCTAGTTCTCTTTGGCCTTTGTTTCTCTTGCCTTTGGAGATGGGTCTAGTAAGAAGTTGCTGTGGCCGAGGTCACAGTGGTTGCAGCATGTGTTCTTCTTTAGGATTTTGATGGGTTCCTCTCTCCCACTTAGGTCTTTCATACATTTTGAGTTGATCTTTGTGTGGATGTAAGAGCTTCATTCTTCTGCACGTGGCTGTCCAGTTTTTCCAACACCATTTGTTGAAGAGGCTTTTTTTCCACTGGATATTCTTTCCTGCTGTGTTGAAGATGGGTTGACCATACAGTGGAGGGTCCACTTCTGGGTTCTCTATTCTGTTCCATTGATCTATGTGTCCATTGTGCCAGCACCACACTGTCTTGATCACACCTCTGTAATACAGCTTGAAATCTGGAATCGTGATGCCCCCCTGCTTTGGTTTTCTTTTTCAATATTCCTTTGGCTCTTCAGGGTCTTTTCTGGTTTCATACGAATTTTAGGACTATTTGTTCCAACACTGTGAAGAAAGTCCATGGTATTCGGATAGGGATTGCGTTGAATATGTAAATTGCTCTAGGGAGCATAGACATTTTCACAGTATTTTTCCAATCCATGAACATGGAATGTCTTCCCATTTCTTTGTGTCTTCCTCGATTTCTTTCAGAAGTGTTCTGTAGTTTTCAGAGTACAGATCCTTTACCTCTTTGGTTAGGTTGATTCTTAGGTATCTTATGGTTTTTGTGTAATTGTAAATGGGATCGCTTCCTTAATTTATCTTTCTTCTGCCTCTTTGTTAGTGTACAGAAATGCCGCTGATTTCTGTGCATTGATTTTTATTTCCTGCCATGTTGCTGAACTCCTATAGTGAGTTCTAGCAATTTTGAGTGGGAGTCTTTTGGGTTTTCCACATAAAGTATCATGTCATCCTCTTTCTTTCATGATTTTATTTAATTTGGATCTTTTCTCTCGTCTTTTTGAGAAGTGTGGCTAGGGGTTTATCAATCTTATTAATAGTTTCAAAGAACCAGTTCTTAGTTTCGTTGATCTGTTCTACTACTCTTCTGGTCTCTAATCTTTATTGAGTTGAGTTCTGCTCTAATCTTTATTATTTCTCTTCTCCTGCTGAGTTTAGACTTTATTTGCTATTCTTTCTCCACCTCTTTTAGGTGTAAAGTTAGCTTGTGCATTTGAGACTTTTCTCATTTTTTGAGAGGGATTTGTAATACAATGTACTTCCCTCTTAGGACTGCCTTTGCTGCATCTCAAAGGTTTTGAACAGTTGTGTTCTCATTTTCATTAGTTTCTATGATTTTTAAAAATTCTTCTTCACTTTCCTGGTTGACCCATTTAACAAGACAGGAAGCAACAAATATTGGCGAGGATGTGGGAAAAGGGGAACCCTCTTACACTGTTTGTTGGTGGGAATGAAAACCAGTGCAGCCCCTCTGGTGAATAGTATGGAGGTTCCTCAAAAAAGTTGGAAATAGATTGACCGTATGATCCAGCAATTGCACTACTGGGTATTTACCCCAAAGATACAGAGGTAGTGAAACGGCGGGACACCTGCTCCCCAACATTCATAGCAGCAATGTCCACAATCGACAAAGGATAGAAAGAACCCAGATGTGCTTTGACAGATGAATGGATAAAGAAGATGTGGTCTATATATACAATGGAAGATTACTCAGACATCAGAAAGGACGAATACCCACTATTTACACCAATATGAATGGAACTGGAGGATATTATGCTGAGTGAAATAAATCAGTCAGAGAAAGGCAATTATCACATGGTTTCACTCATATGTGGAATATAAGAAATAGTGAAAGGGACTCTAAGGGAAGGAGGGGAAACTGAGTGGGAAAAATTAGAAAGGAAGACAAACCATGAGAGACTCCTAACTCTGGGAAACAAACAAAGGGTGTGGGGGGTAGGTGTGTGGGGATGGGGTGACTGGGTGATGCGTGTGAAGGAGGGCATGTGATGGGATGAGCACTGGGTGTTATACACAACTGCTGCATTATTGATCACTACATCTGAAACTAATGATGGACTATATGTTGGCTAATTGAATTTAAATTAAAAAAATGTTAATAAAGAAATAAACCATGGAAAAAGTTATGAACTGTGTGTATGTGAGAGAGAGGGAGAAGGTGGGGAGGGAGGGGGAGTGAGAGATGGGGAGAGGCAGAGGAAGGCAGAGCATGAGTGCCTCACGAGCACCATCTCTGCCTGGGTTGTTTGTTAGGTAATGAGGTCTGGCAGGAGTGCAGTGGGTTAGGCACTGTTAATACCCACGTATTTTTATGAGGCCTCAGAGGGAAGAGGAGCCAGTTTAAAGCTTTCCCAGAGTCACACCACCGGAGCTGTCAGGACGTGGAATCCCACGGCTGAGCCATCATCCGTACTTTAGGCAGATCTGTATATAACAACACAGATTTATGTTACTATTTGATAAAAAGCGAACATGGTCAGTATTATTAGACATGACCCTGGGTCACCCTTATTGTTATAATCCAGTAACAGTGAGGGAAGAGTGCTCGATGAATACTGGCCATCTGGCTTTCTTCTCAGCTAAGTTTCTCCGGGGGTGGGTGGTGTACTAAGGAAGTGGACACAGTCCACGCGGGAGAGAGGTGACATGGGCATGACTCACAAAGGGACCACCAGGCCAGTTCCCCAGTGCTGGTTCCTTCATACTTATTCTGAAACAGGCTCCTGCCCATGTCTGAAAACCCAGAAAAGCCAGAAGTTTCACAGAGCTGGGATAGATGAATGGGGGAGAGGAAGGAACAGATTGAAACACTTGCACCCCAAGTGTGGAATTCTGGGGTGACCTGAGATAGGGAAGATGAGAAATTGAAGTTTTGATCAAAGTTCAGTGTCACCCAAAGATGCCATAGCCTCATTCCAAAGCCTGGGACTATATTATGCAGAGTCAACTAAGAAAATGTTTTCCTAGACCACCTGAGAAGGCCCAATGCCATCCACATAAACCTGGAAAAGCAGAGAACTTTCTTCACTGGGAGGCAGGACAGGGATGCAGCAGGAGAGTATTCGAGGGCTTCCCAGGGTGGGGAGGAATGGACATCCTGATTCTCACTTCCTTTGAAGGGGCTCATGTGCCAGACTAAGCAGAGGACTCAGAGCTGAGAGGGAGCCCGAGTTGGGGAGATGGGGAGCTTGTTCCTCCAGCCTCAAGGGACTGGGTCTGCCAAGAACTCAAGTGAGCAGAGAGCAGGTCAGAGCCTGGACGTCTGACCCACACTCCTGGGAGCCAGCAGATTTGTGTAGTGTGAGCTGCTCCCTTTTGGTGATTCATCACAGCACAAGAGGAAAGTAATAGTTAGCTCGGACTTTTTAATGTCACAAAGTCAGACTTTCAATGTCTGCAAGTACCAAACACATAATAGGATTTTCTCGTTATCCGTAGGCAAGTAAGGAGAGAAGTATTAGAAAATGTGTTTGAAGACGATTACGCTTTTCCATGCCCGTGTGAACTCAGCCTGTCCTGGAGCCTTCATGGGAACTTCAGTAGGTCTTAACAACTACTCTAAGGCATGCATTTTAGATGCAAATCTCCTGGTGGTCTGCAGGTTTCTGAGAAATGCCCTCTTGCTGAGAACCATGGAGAAGGTGTGGAGAGACAGTGCCACCAGCAGTGGGGCAGCTTGGCTGAGTCCCTCGGGGACAGGGGGCCGTAACCAAGGCCTGAGAATCCCCCAGGAGGCCTGCCCGTCTGGGCTGAGTCCCTGAGGCAGAGCCACTAGAGTCCCCATCCCTGATGCTTCAGAACACAGACTTCTTGGGTTGAAGGTCAGAAAACACGGCCATCAGCAGGTGTTCTCTGTGCTGTCTTCTTGCTATTCTTCCCGTGACCTCTGCCCAAACCTCTCTTTCTGGCCCCTTTGCCTGTCCTTCTCTTCTCCCTCCAACCATCCTGCCCATTTCCCTTGTCCCTGACCAACACATGTCTTAAACCACTTTTTAAGTTTCCCCGAATACCTGAAATTGAGTGAAATGATCTCTGTAGCAGGAAAAACACACACACGATCACATAAAATACGTCTGGCAAAAGAACGAATTCCATTCTTTACGTCTGTTAATGTAACATAGTGGCCTAAGACTTTCAAACATGTGAAGAAAGCTGTAATGATTGAGCACAGCACTTACAAGTAGGCTTGTGTCGTCAAATTATGACATTATTGTTATTGTCACCGTTCATAGATTTTAAATCTGTGCCAGGATCTCTGATACATAGTTTATGTATGTTATCTCCTTTAATCCTTACAACTCTCAGAGATAGATTTATCTTCCTATTTTAAGATTAAGACGTTGGGAAGTAGCATGTCCTAGGAATAGCGTGATGCTCAAACACCAGACAGCACTGGAATTAGCTGCTCTGGCTCTTGGTAGAAAATTTTGTCAGACTCAACTGAAGAAACAGCTGAAAAATAGTGGTGTAACTAATATCTTGCCTCTTTGTCTATGACTGAGACACCTTGACTTACCTAAAAAATCAACAAATCCCTAAAGATGTTCCCACTTGTAAATATTCCTGATGCTACAACCATTCTAAAGACAACAGAATCTCAATTTATTAGATTTTTCTAATTATTATGTCATTTCTTGATGCTTTTTGCCTTCATGATATTTATATATCATAATTTTAATCAATGTTTTCATGTTGTAATACTTATTTTAAAAGTATGGCATACTTAACATACGTTTGATCAATCATCTGTCCTAAGTCATTCTTTATAAACCTTAGAAAAGTTTACCCACTGTGTTCTTACTATGCTGGAGTTTCACACTCAACTTACTACCCATCTTTCTCTTAAAGATTATCAGACTTCTGTATTATATTTCAAAAATAATGACCAGGCAGTGAAATTGTTTTCTTGGAAAACTCACTTTATTGAATTATGATATTCCTATGAGAGGATTTATCTATTAATATGTGTATTTATTTCCAAAACACTTTACTTCAAGGACCATTTCTTCAAATTATGTGATTCTGTAAATTATCCACCTTCTGGAAGAAAAGAGACATGATGGCACTTTGATCTTCCACTCTGAAGGTAGTTTGTAATATTTTGGTCGCCAGCTTCTCGGGTGAGTATAATTATAATAATTATAATAAAGATGTTCCTGGAGAATATATACATCTACAAGCATTAATGAAATAATTTATTCAAGTAGGAAAAAATCAGTTCCTCAAAAAAGAAAAAAAAAAGTCACTTTTCTGAAATTAGAACTCTCAAGAACAGAATACTCACCAAGAAATTAAAATTTTAGAAATGATGATGATGATGATGATGAGAAACAGGAATGTTGTCCCCTTCTTTTAAAATTGTTTACCGGACTCTTCTTGGAGACAGAATAGCTGCATAATTTCTTAAACTGAGGGACCTAGCCATGTTCAGAAATAGCCTTGGGACTCTTGATTCTAAGATTGTTACATTTTGGATTTTTTATTCTGTAATTTTCTTTAAAAAATACTAAAATCAGGTTTGACATCATATTAACCATTGTGCAACTAAAGATCGCCAAGATTTCATGACTGGTACTTGTGTCTTTTCAATCCTGTTTTTGACAAGGAAAAGCCAAATCTAGAGCCTTTTGCAAACTAAGTTGTCCAGGGGAACTGGGTTGCCACACACTCCAGTGCCGGCTGCAGAATTCACAACTAGAGTGACTTTGTATTCACATTTTGAACAGGCTCCCTCTAATATTTGAGGATATTTGCATGGGCTGAATAGTGTTCTTATGAAGTAGCAATAAATATGCCAGAAGTATTTTTCTGTTCTAACAATGATTGGATTGCATGCTCATTCAATTCAGAGCTCATTAAACTGCACGGTTAATCTTATATTTAAGGTAATGAGATAGCATTATAATAATCAAACGGCATACCTTTAAAGTGGCAAATGCTCATTAGTGAAGAGTTGTATAAATATGGAATCTTATTATCTATAATCAGAAAACGAAGTTTTAATATTTTCAAATCTGTATTTTATAAAGCAGTTTGTAAACAATCTACTCTGCATAAGTATTATTGAAAGAAAAGAGGAAAAATAGATTATATATATTGCAAGACTTGGCACAACATATTTCTAATTTAAAAGTGAAATCAGTGATTTATTTCTAACCCAGTATCATCTATTATACTTCATTATAGTTATTCATTAGAATTTTGCTACTTTGGTCATTTTGTTATTAACTTGTAGATTTGTCTCCGGTTTATACTTGTATAAGCACATACGCAAAAGGAGTTTAAATCTAGTTCTGTATTTGTACAAATAGCCTTAAAACAAAATGGCAGTAAAGAAATAAAAATATAGGGCAGCCCCGGTGGTGCAGCGGTTTAGTGCTGCCTGCAGCCCAGGGCGTGATCCTGGGACCCTGGATCAAGTCCCACGTCAGGCTCTCTGCATGGAGCCTGCTTCTACTTCTGCCTGTGTCTCTGCCTCTCATTCTCTCTCTGTGTCTCTATGAATAAATAAATAAATAAATAAATAAATAAATAAATAAATAAAAATATATTTTGTTTAAAAATATGCAATTCAAATTTGAAAATACTTCTAACATAAGAAGTGCTGTAATAAGAATATTCAAATCTGTAACAAGTCTTAGACTTAAAAAAATACCACCTGTATTACCGTGTTAGTCAGTAAAATGATAGGACCTTGCTCACGTGCACTCACTGCTAACATGGAAAAAAAATGCCTGTTTCCATACATTTACAAGTTTGTTTTGCCAGCCCAATGATCTAAAATGATATTAAGTGGGTGGAAACACCGCGTCCAGGTGGCACACTTGGGGGGCACCCTGTGTGGTCCATCCTACGGTGCCCCGTCACCCATGGGAGGTGCCATAAATGAGCAGTAAAAGAAGGAGGTGAAAATCCCCTAGCTTCCCTGGCTGGCTGCTTATTTTGTTTTGTAATTTTGCCCTGTGACCTTCTTGAGGTCCTATTGATTCTTTTCAGTCAACTCATAGGAAAGATGGATGAGGAAGGAATACATTTCAAGGGATTTGTTCTATTTGCATACCATTAAACTGATTCTGGCTCCGGGGGGAATTACAGAAACAGCCCCAGTCTTTGAAAACATAGTTTTCCTCTTATTTTCATTGATGGTTTTGATTTCTCCATCTGTAAAAGGAGCTGTTTGAAATTCTGAAATTCTAAATTATAATGTTAGCTTAAAGTATGTAAGAAAATGAGTTTGCTACTCAGCTAAAATGAGTTTATATTTCAAAGAAAATGTTTTTTTTTTTTAATTTTGTAATTGAGATTCCACATATTCCCAAGAGCTTGTTTTTACTAAAGCTAATTTCACTTTGCAGATTTGTGGGTGAGAATGTACTTTTTCTATATTACCAAAATTAGCATTGAGAATTTCTCTTTTTTTTTTAAATTGGTCTTTTTCATGATGCAAACAGATCCATGTCAGTGATTTCTTCATTTTAATTGCAGACGTCTTAGTTATAAAACAACAAAAATATGCCATGTATCTCATCAGATTCCATTTCGTACTGTACTCTTCCATGTTGCTGTAAAAATGAAATAAAAAAAGAGATACTTTTGTGGTTGCTGAACCAGTGAGTTATCTTTTATACTTTCTGGAATCCTTTAATAACAAGTATTTCCTTCTCTAAAATCTCTCGCTTCAAAATACTTCTCTCTCTTTGAATCTTGTGACTTAATTATGTGAGAATGGGTAAATATTTAACATATTTATGTCAATATATTTAGCAATTTGATGGAATGGAAGAATTTCTTTAATATAAAAACCACATACTAAAAAGAATAGAAATTTAAACATACTTAAATTTTAAAAAACTTAAAATTTATTTTTGTATCAATTAGAATAGCTTACTTTCTTACTAAAAGTCTTCCCACAGAGACCACTCTGTGATCTTAATCTTCCCTGATAAATTCTTCTGACATTTAAGTTGAAGTTAGCACCAATTTTACTCTAAATCTTCTTCATGGTAGAAAATATTAAGCACTTCCCAAATAGTTTTGCAATACTGATTCTTCCTTGAAAAATCAATCATTGTAATTCAATACATTAATAGAAAAGAAAGAGAAAGAAACATTTGGACAAATTCTGAAAAACTATTAAAAAAAATCTGACATCTTGGGGGATGAGAAGTGGCTAGAATTAGCACTTCCTAAGGTGGGAAGCTCTTAGGCAGATCATGCATCTTGGATGATTCCATAGTTATTTGTTGTCTTTTTCCCTCCACTTCAGAAATGAGTTTTCTGCATTTTTTTAATGTCCATGATTATATATTTTTTTTCTGAATGGACTTTACATTTTCACAGCACCAATAAAGAAATAACATAGTTTTCTCAAATTTCCCTGTTCAAAAAGCAGAAATGCTTTGAGATGAAGGGATATATTGCTTATAATAATTGAAATACAATAGTCGAGGGATCTCTAGGTGGCTCAGTGGTTTAGCACACCTGCCTTTGGCCCAGGGCGTGATCCTGGAGTCCTGGGATCGAGTCCCACATCAGGCTCCCTGCATGGAGCCTGCTTCTCCCTCTGCCCATGTCTCTGCCTCTCCCTCTTTGTGTCTCTCATGAATAAATAAATAAAATATTTTTTTAAAAAAAAGAAATACAATAGTTGGAAATACAGTTGACCCTTAAACTGCACAGAGGTGAAGGTACTGACCTCCTCACACAGATGAAAATCCACATGTAACTTCTGATTCCCCCAAACCTTAACTGGTGGTAGCCTGTTGTTGACAAAAGCCTTATCATAACATAAAGTGAATTGATATATATTTTGTATATCACATGTAATAATACTATATTCTTTTAAAAGAAAAGATTATTAAGAAAATCTTAAGGAAAGGAGGTACCTGGAGGCTCAGTCAGTCAGGCACTCAAATCTTGGCTTTAGCTCAGGTTGTGATCTCAGGGCTATGGGGTCAAGTCCTGTGTGGGGCTCTGTGCTCAGCGTGAAGTCCGCTGGAGATTCTCTCCCTCCCCTTGCCCCTCTTGCCCCTGGTGTGCTCTCTTTCTTAAAAAAAAGAATATTATGAAGAAGAGAAAGTACATTTACAGTCCTGGACTGCAAAACGCACATGTAAGTTGACCTGTTTTTGAAGGGCCAGCAGTAGTGTGCAAGGTACTGAATATCTATTTACACATAGTTGTTTTTTTTTAATGTATTAGAAGAAAAAGCCATACAAAAAAAAAGGAAGATATGTTTTTAAAAAGAAATAAAAATATGCCTCTGAACTAAAACTCTATTGCAATTCAAGGACATATTCCAACAAAGCCTTTCCTAAGTATTTCAGGTCTTCATCTCAGGATGGAGACAAAAGGGATTTAGTGTAAGGAGCAGGCTGAGAGCTAAAGGGGCATAAAGACAGTGAATGAAGACAAAGATGCAGTGTTTGTGTAGGAGCTGGAGAAAGGGTGCGAGAAGACCCAGCAGTGAGTCCCATCTTTTTTTTTTTTCTTCATCTTATTACCTTACCTTAAGTTCTCTAGCTTTGATCAATACATACTTTTTTTTTAAAATTGGAGTTCAATTTGCCAACATATAGCACAACACCCAGTCTTTGATGCGTTGGTTTCCCCACCTCCCTTGTTAGATGTCATAGTAATCTCAGACAAGGTGGGAAGTGGGGGGAGTCAGGCTGAGGGAGTCATGAGCAGCAGTGGTCATGGCAGGAGAGCCTAAGGAAATAGACCAGAAGCCTGCTACACTTCTGAGTGTCTCGTTTTGAAACAGGACTGGAGTGCACGTAGTCTACTCAGAAGTTGGTCCCAAAGACAGAGGTTTGGGGGGCAAAACGAGAGGAAGCCAAAACCACTGAAAGGCACCATTTCAGAACCAACACACTTGCTCCAGGGCCTCAGAGGACTCTAGAGGATACCTGCTAGCATCGTCTGGGAAAGGGGGGAGGCTGGGCCATTTACTGAAGACTCTCCCCCCGCTCCCCACTAATGGAGAACCGTTCCAAGGATGTTAATTCTCCCTCATTTTCAGGCTGTGTTTTCCCATAAGCTGATTAGCTGTGAGGCTTTGGAGAAAGCCTTGAGTCAAAAAAGTGGTAATGGGGAGTGGAGTAGGTCTTTGTCAGCAGGAGCAGGAGCTGTCTGTTCCTGCTGGCCAGATCACAGACTCATCCAAAGCAGTCGTGTCACCAGAAGTATCTAGTTACCTCAGGTGTGACAGTCCATCCAGTTTGAAAGCCAGCAGATGTGTTTGGTAGGAGCAATAGAGTCTCATTCATTCATTCATTCATTCATTCATTCATTCATTCATTCAATATATGGAGCTGCTATGTGTCTGTGTAGGATATATAGGAGCAAGATATGATGGTGAGCAGCCCCAGCCCTGGAGAGTCCGTAGTCTGCAGGCCATGAAAACATGCATATGTTAAGGTACAGGGTGAAGGGAACATAGAGACAAGGTGCATCCCCACCCAGAGGTGGGCACTGACATAGGGGCTGGGAAGTATATCTGGGGCAGTGACTTCTAGACTGAAACGGGAAAAATTAGTTGAAATGATGTAGGCGAATTCAGGGAAGGGATGGGTTCTGTTCAGGGACAGAACTTTCATATTCTTACACAGACTTTTCTTTCCTGCTTCTGTATTTTTAAACTTCTCTGAATTGTATTGGGACCACATAGAGGACAGACCCTACTATGTGTTAACTGCTCAGTAAGTGTTAACTTTTGTTTTCATCATCATCAGTGTCTTTATCATTAAAATCATGTGCATCTTTAAGCAGAGGGAATGCTAACAGTCCAGAATTCCTTTCCCACTGGGTAATTACAGCAAAGACTCAGCTTAACATTAGTTTCATGGAAGTGCAGATCGTAAGAGCTGTGCAAATACTGCAGTGGGTAGCATAGTGACATTTAGGTCCCTGCATGGAAATAATCAAGTATTAGAAAATGCACTATCAAGGAGTGCCTAAGAGTCTGAGATTTAGCATCAGAAAGGTCCTAGTTCCTGCGTGGCGTTGCCACTTACCCTGCATTGTGATTTGTAGCGATAATTACATTTCTGTATTTTCAATATCTTTAACTGCAAAATGGGTATAATTATAGTTCACACTCAGTAAGTAGCTTTGAGGTTAAGAGGGATCACTCAAGCAGAGCATCAAACTATCTGGCACATAATTTGTCCTGAGTTGGAATATTTATTGTTATTATCTTTTTTTTTCAATACTTAAAGAAGGCAATAATCAAATCAAACTACTAAAAAAAAAAAGACTTCCAAGCTACCATTGACCTAAGCGCCCCCCAAGCATCACCCCCAAATTAGCATCACATTTGGGAATTAAGACTTCAACATACAAATTTGGGGGGGTACCAACATTCATACTATAGGGTCTACTGATACACTAATAATTCATGCAATGGTAGACGCAGATATATTCAATTGGATTTTTACAGGCAGATCCCATAGTGCTAATTATTTTGTGACATTCCCAGTGGACCTGACCTGCTCGGAGTAAAGGTGACGTACATTGTGTTCCTTGGTGCTGAGAGACCTGATGGAAGAATCGATGAGAAGACCCAGACTTCTGGGGGCTGATGATGCTTTCAGTAGACACGGGCTTGGTAAGGAGGGTAAATAATGTGGTTTTCTATTGATAGCGAATGTGGGGACAGAGGAGAAGCCATTTACAGGGAAATTTCCCTGGTCTACAGGGGAAAAGAGGTTTGGCTTTATTGCATTATAGACATTAGATAGTTTTGTGGCTTCATTTCCAAAGAAAATTTATCTTGCACTTCACAGCCACTTTCCCAGTTCAGAGACGTCCAGGACGTCTGAACATTCCTTCTGACCTCTGAGTCTCACCACTGCTATGAGCACATGTGCGGCCACTGTACTCAGCTTCCTACAGTTCACTTAGGATCATGTCATCCTCCAGTTCAAAACCTTCAAAAGCTCCTCGAGCTTGTATCCCTTAGCCTGAGATTCATCATCTTTCTAAGTTTTTCTTACGCAGCCTCCTGTGGCACAGCCTAGGGTTCCACCCATCCAGCCTGCCATTATTTCCTCACCTCTGCATGCTGTCTCTACGGCAGGAAGCTTGCACTCTACCTGTCTCCATCTGCGAACAAACATCTTCTTTGTCCTTTGAAGCCCAGGCCAGAATCATCGTGATAGAGGTTGTGCTGACCCTTCGTGGTGAAAATGCACACGGCTTCCTCAGCAGTTGCTTTAAGCGTCTAGTAGAACATGTCTGTTCGTGTAACCACTCTGATGCATTTTAGTCTGAGGAATCCTCTTGATTGTAAATCCCTTTGTGTTCTAGAACCAGACTCTTTTTAGCAGTCCCAAATGCAACTTGGTATACAGTAGGTACTCAACAAATGCACATTTACTGAAAAAAAGATGGCCATTTGTGATGAGCTGCTGATTCATAATATGTGAAATATGTGTAGCTAAATGGTGCAAAATATTTACTTAGGGACCATCTCAACCATGACTGTACTGGTAATTCCTGCCTCCACTGCAGGAAGAATATTAATTATGTCCAATAAAATGTTACTGCAGAATGCTGAGTAGGGTTACAGAGACTCTGAGGACCTGAGCTTACAAGGACTTTTAATTATCACATCATAAATATTACAGACTATACCTTTAAGCTTCAGATGATACAAGTAAATGGATTTTTAAAATGTTTAGCAGACGATGGATCTGTTTGACCCATTGCTAATTAGGTAGGTTGAGAAAACACTTTTTATTCCCTTGGTTTAAGTTTGCTTCTCTCATATTCACCTTACAGTCAATAAGAGCTTGTCTCATAGAAAAGAGCCCTGTTAATAAGATCTCAGTTAAATCAATGCAGTGGGCTTTGAATGAAAATGATAGATGCTCACATTTATGTGCGAAATATATTATTGAAATATAAACTTCATATAAAAATGAAAGAAGGGAAAATTATAAGACACTGTCCTATATGGTTCATAGATTCTGAATTTCAATATTTTAAGACAGGAGAATGTTCAGATTATTTTTGAAATGTGACACAGAAAATGTGTTACTCAGAGCGAATTTTCAAAGTTTGCTAAACATTTCGCCTCTCAATAAATAAGAACAACTACCATCACTCAAATGCATACTTTTATTGAATTTCAAAACTAGGGGTTGTATTCTTGGAAAGGAAGAATTATAGGCAGTTCTCAATGCATCATAACCAAAAGAACATTGAGAAACACGTAGATACTTTTCTTCCCCCTCAGTTCCTTTCAGGTGGCTGTGTCTGCCAAAATAGATTGCCGGGTAATTATCAAGCAAATGCTATATACAGAAAATTACTTCTTACATAGAAGATCCTATAAAGGTAGAAAACATATTCTTCTGTTTGGAATTGTTTATAGTTTGTTAGAGTGCTGGAAAAACATTAACAGGAAAAATATTAAAATTTCATAAAGGAGTCAATAATTTGCTGGGTATATCAGATGCCATTATCTAGATCTGAAAACAGAAAAATATTACACCCAAGCCATGTGCACTAACTCTGGAAAGAAATGAAAAACAGTGAGAAGAAAAGTAAGGAAAAATAAGATGGGACTTTTGTACCCAAAATTCAATGCGCTAGCCTCCATAGACCTTGTTGAATCTGTCCCACTAAAATATGAGCTTCGTTCATGCAAGGATTGGAAGTATTTATTTTACCTCCACGCAGCCTGGCCCTTAGCATGTCTGGCACAAATGAAGCAATGAGTAGCAACATGGTGCATGCGTGGTGCATGAATGACTGCGAATGCGTGAGTGTCAGGAGCAGCTCAGGACGTGCACACCGAAGTCGTGTCTTTCACAGCATCAGGTGTACTCAGTCCTGAAGCAAGGCTACCATAACCATAATGCGGGTTCAGGATTCCAAATTCAGGGGTATTTCACCATGTGCTTAACTTAGCTTCTTACACAGCACACAGAGTGAGACCCAAGACAAACCACACAACAAACACGATAACACAGGGGGTTAGACGTTATCCAACCAAACACGAAGTTAGTCTGTGGTACACGGCTGAGATGAGGCCTCCCTCTGGTCTGGGCCAGCTCTCAACACTTACTGATTCTCATGCGCAAGCAGGGAGGGGTCTCAATTCTGTTCAGAGGTGATTTGGGCAGAGCCTTGGGGGAGAGCTGTCTTTTGGAAGTGGTCAGACATGGAGGAGTCAGGTCTGAAGAGTCTGACAGTTCAAGGCCAACATTGTTCCCTGTTTAAAGGGATGCAGTGGGCCTTGGGCCCCTGCAGACCTCCGCTGGTTCTGCTCATCATCAGTTCTGGGGTGTCATCAGCTGGTGCCGGTCTCAGCAATCTCCTGTCTGAAGTCCCTTTAACTGCTGGCACCAGTGTGCTCTCTACAGTGAGTGAGTGGAAAATTGAAGGAATGAGGGAATGGTTTACTCAACTGACTAAATTCATGAATTTATTTTTTTTTTAATTTTTAGACAAAGGGAGGAAGCACATGTGTGTGAGCAAGGGAGTGGGGAGAGGGAGAGAGAATCTCAAGCAGACTCCTCGCTGAGCATGGACCCTGATGTGGGGCTCAGTCCCACACCCTGAGGTCACGATCTGAGCCAAAATCAAGAGTCTGACACTCAACCCACTAGACCAGCCAGGTGCCCCTCTCATGGATTTATTTTTAACTGTTCCTTATTTTGGCTTTATTACCCTTGCTCTGTGCAATACTATTTCTGCCTCTCTGTGGTTAAAGCAATCACACAAGGAGGCCAGTGCACTGAGGTGGCTCTGATACCCTGGCGCCCTACGTGAGCCAACCAAAACCCCAGCCAGAATCAACGCACTAAATCCCAGAAAATGATACATAAGAGAAACCAACCACAAACAATCAGCTAACTAGGCTTTCCCAAGTAGGGCAACTGCATACACTGTGGCCGATTTCCTAGCTTTGCTTCTGCGTCTTCTCTGTAAGCTTCCTCCCCACCAGCCCCTGGGCACCTTTAGTCTGGGACTGCTCAATTGAAATCTGTGTGTGCTCCCATAAACTCCCGAGAATGTAATGTTCTCACCTTACCTTTTGACAGTGTCTTCTCCAAATAATGCGCTTTTAATTTCACCTAAGAATATAACCCTGAGCGTGTCCCCACTTTATAATCCCAGCCCTTGCGGTGCCCTTCTAGAATTCTTCCAAACCTCTGAATTCACAAGAGAATATTAAAGAATAGAGTGGAAAAATAACACTATCTGGGTAGGCCGGTAAGGTATTTTTTTTTAATTTCTTATATCTTCTTCCCATACATTAGATTAGAATTCATGACAATTTGGATGTGTCAGTGGGTTTCTGATACGTTCTTGTTAATATATGGCATGAACTGTCTTTTGCGTTAACATTTCTGACCATTCTAGGAGAGACTCTTGAACTAAGTAGAAGCTTTCTAAAAACTCACGGGCACAAGTCTTCAGGATCTTTGGGAAGGAACTCTGAACACCACAACCAAACACTAAGGGTGTATTGAAAGTAGTTCAGGCCTCACAATAAATAAAACAAACTGTAAATATAGGAATCTCCAGTTGGTAAAGGTCACATAGGACTCTGTGTTCCTAGGTGTTCAAGGGAAGTAGCATGGGAAAGAAGACATCATTTCTAAACTCATATCTATAGTATATAATACACAGTAATATATAGTCAATCATTTATTTTGTAGAGGATTTCTGCATCTGTGTTTATGAGAGATGTTGGCCTGTTATATTCTTTTTTCTAGAATCTTTATCTGGTCTTGATATCAGGGTAATGATGGCCCCATAGAATGAATTTGGAAGCTTTCCTTTATCTTCTATTTTTTGGAACAGTTTGAGGAGAATAACTATTGATACTTGTTTGCATGATAGGTAGATGGCCTGTGATGCCATCGGGCCCAGGACCTTTGTTTGTTGTGAGTTTTTTGATTACCCACTCAATCTCATTGCTAGTAATTAGTCTGTTCAGATTTTCTGTTTCTTCTTGATTCAGTTTTTGAAGACTACAAATATATGAAAGCATTAGAGTGTGGTCACAAGTATGCCAAGCTTAGGGGAAAGCTGACTCTTGAAAAGAGGGAAGAGATTTGGGATAACAACCATATTATCAAGTGTCACCTGAGGGCAAATTCCGGTCCATGCTCTACAATGCCATTCAACTTCATGCAGAAAGCCATGGTGCTACTGGACCACGGAGTGAAATAATGAGTTTTAGGCTATGGTGTCAAAGCTGCTGAACAATGAATGAGGAGTTCTGGAAATGAGGGCTCTGTAAAGAGGAAGGCCTCCTAATCTGTTTATAGATTCAAAACACAGCATTAGAAGACCACTGAACCACTCATAAAAGAGATGACTCCAAGCATGGGCACCTGGGTGGCTCAGTGGTTGAGCATCTGCCTTTAGCTCAAGTCATGATCCTGGGATCCTGGGATTATATCCTGCATTTGACTCCTCTAGGGGAGCTTACTTCTCCCTCTGCCTATATCTCTGCCTCTGTCTCTGTGTCTCTCATGAATAAATAAATAAAATCTTAAAAAATAAAAAAAAAAAACCAATGACTCCAAGTAGAAGGCACACATGAGAGAGCTCAAAGAACTTGAGCAGATATTCCAGCCATTAACCAACGCAAAGGAAGCAATCTGCAATTGGAGGCTGACCAACCCAACTTCCTCCTAAAACAGTATCAACAAACTGCAAAAGCGAACATAGACCAGAGTCTTTATAATATTTCTTCCTTGATATCCAATATACAATAAAAACTATTAGAGCTGAGAAGAGAATAAAAATTGGAAACACGGATAAAAAGGGCACTCCATAGCAGCTTTGTCAAGAAACTCCAGATGTGTGAATTAACAGATTTGATCTTAACACAACTCTTAAAAAGTATATCTTTAGAGAGTTAAAGTCATATATGACAGTGACCTACAAGCAGATCAACAGTCTCAGACTGGAGAAAACCAAAATTAGAAAGAACAAATGGAAAATCAAGGGGTGAAAAATATACTAACAGGAAAAAAAAAATCAGCTATACGTCTTCAAAAGAGACATTTGACAGCAGCAAAAAAGAGGAGATTTGATGATAAATCAATAGAAATTACTTGTAAATTGCTTAAATGTAGAAGAAACACCTGTACTGGTAATACAGTGTTAGGGGACTTCTGTGTTTAGGTCAATGCTTCAGTCACGGATATGGATGAAGTCACTTGGGGGAGCAAGCATAGGGTGAAAAAGAAAAGGACTTGAGACTGAAGGTTGAGATATTCCATGTTTAAAAGTGGGTAGAAGTCAACAAGCCTGCGGGAAGTTCTTCTCAGAACCTACACCAGGGCAGCAGCCAGGAGGATGTAGAGAATCGAGGCTGTTGTGCTTTAGCCCTAGAACAACCATATTATCAAGTGTCACCATCCGCATTTAACAGTTAAGTAAACTGAATTTCACAATGCTTTATTAATTTTCCCAGTTCCATTCGATGATTTTGAGTTGTATGTATCATTTTAAACTAGGGTCTTGGACATCCTGGGTGGCTCAGCAGTTTAGTGCCACCTTGCACCCAGGGTGTGATCCTGGAGACCCCAGATCGAGTCCCTGCATGGAACCTGCTCCCTGCAGGAGCTCTCTGCGTGGAGCCTGCTTCTCCCTCTGCCTGTCTCTGCCTCTCTCTCTCTCTGTGTCTCTCAAGAATAAATAAATAAAATCTTAAAAATAAAATAAAATAAAAAATAAACTAGGGTCTTTCTGACTCTGAGATCTGCTTTATTGCCACTGTGGTTTACTGCCTGTAATTACTGCCATGAAATGGACTTTCAGAAATTGGTAAAGAACACGTTTGGACTTGAAATATCAGAGGGGATTTAGTTATGGACAGAGGTTTAAATATAGCATTTCTAGAAACTATCTTATTCAATAAACCGTCTCCAAGAGCCTCACAAAATGGCTGACAGGTGGCAGCCACCTAATGGCTATTTGTCAAACAGTAGATGAATTGATAATATAAGCAAAATTATGAGGGTAGAGAACGTTGAGACAATATTCAGTACATATGTAAATTCTAATTTAACAGGAATAGATTATTCGTCACAAACTGCATTTATATAGTGTCACATAATAGATATTTTACTCACAAAGCATGTAGAGTTTTAAGGAGAGGATGTAGAACAAATTGCAACATGACATTATTTTTCGAAGAGCCAATAATTTCAATACTGCTCTTGAAATTGAGCCTGAGACCATTATCATCATGCAGCCCCCAACCATGTTATAGCATAACTGGGCAGACTATGTCATCTGTCTTAGCGATCAATTGCAGTCTTCAGAGCCTTTGCTAAGAGCAAATCAACTGTGCAACAATTTATATCAATTATTCAGAGCCGTGGAATGACTGGAATATCAGTCTTTGAAAAATAGGATTGAAGAACCAGAACCCTTAGAGCAGGACTTTGTTCTATGAGAAATATGAACAATTTTCAAAATTCTAAGCAAATGATATTTGAGAATATGCATGGATGGTAGAAAGTATAAATATTAATTGAGGCTGAGGAATATTAATCCTTGATAATTAGTATTCTTCCATGGTATTAATCAGGGATGAGCCTAAAATGCTAGAACCCAAAAGACATCAAAATGCAAAAGCTCTAACAAGATAGTTTCTTTCTCTGTCACGTAATAGCACAGAGATGACAAGAACAGGTTCCTAAAACAGCTCTGATCATGAGGTCATTCAGAGACAGATTTCTTCTATCTCTCTGACACTTTCCCTGAAACACTTGTCCTCGTCTGCTTGTGGAGCCAGGTCACCTCCATACCCACATTCCAGACTGGGGAAAGAGGGACGAGTGTCTGGAAGATAAGTGACTTCTTTTCAAGAAAGCAGTGTGGAAATTCCCACTTAACAATTCTGCTCATATTCTATTTATTGAGAAATTATTCTAGCTATAAGAAAGGCTAGAATGAGTAATGTTTAATTGGTTGGCTATAGGCCCAAGCCTTACCCTATTTTAAAAGACATATATCCACATTCTGACTTCCCAAGTATCTGTTCTTACCCTTTTCCCCCTAGAAAACACACACACACACAATTATGACAGAATGTTTGTGTCTCCTCCCAAATGCATATGTTAGAGTACTAATACTCAGGATGGCTGTATTTGGAGGTGGGGTCTCTAAGGAAGAAAATAAAGTTAAATGAGGTCACAAGGGTTGGGCCCTGATCCAAGAGGATTATTATCCTCATAAGAGGGGACATCAGAGAACTTTCTCGCTCTCTGTTCCACACACACACCAGGAAAGACCATGTGAGGACATGGCGAGAAGGTGACCACCTGCAGGCCAGGAAGAGAATCTTCACCAGAAGCAGAATCCATTGGAATCTTTTTTTTTTTTTTTTTTTTTTTTTTAATTTTTATTTATTTATGATAGTCACAGAGAGAGAGAGAGGCAGAGACACAGGCAGAGGGAGAAGCAGGCTCCATGCACCGGGAGCCTGACGTGGGATTCGATCCTGGGTCTCCAGGATCGCGCCCTGGGCCAAAGGCAGGCGCTAAACCGCTGCGCCACCCAGGGATCCCTCCATTGGAATCTTGATCTTGGATTCCTAACCTCCAGAATTGTGAGAAAATTAACTTATGTTATTTAAGCCACCTAGGCTGTGGTATTTTGTTATGCGGCGCAAGCTGATGAATACACTCACACACGCACACACACACAACTACTATTTAGAAAGAAAGAATGGAAAATGCTCAGCAGCAATAATCCAAAAAAGCTATAAAATGCACCTGGGCAGGAATTCTGCTCTGGCGTGGAATACATTCCTTGGGCATCCCCTCTGGGCCTTGGAAATTGTCCTTTCCCCAAGGCATGGAGAAAGATATGAAGAGAACGCTTGCATCCTTCAAAAGCACAATAATGGATGTCCTTGAGAAATAGGAACAAAGACAGGAGCCACTGCTGTTGAAATGGGCTTCTCAGTTCGTTAGAAATTGGTAGATTCTGGTGTGGCCGGGACATTTAACCAAGAGACAGAGTGTGGTCTCCATAGCAGGTAATGGTACCAAAGAAATAATGTTTTGGTTTGACCTACAAGGGTCTTCACGGACAGCTGGTTGATCATGATGTGTTGTTGGACTGAAGTGGATGGCAAGCATCTTTATATCTTAGTTAATATTTTTAACAGAAAATTACTCTTGATCTGGAGTCATTTGTCCTGTCCTTAAATGCATACTTTCGACGGCATCTTCACATTGGTGATAGAATCTGTGCATTGAGGACTAAAATTGAAGGAAGAGTCGTGGGAGTTCCTACAACTTTCCCTATATGTTAGAATTGTAACCCAAAAGATATGCCATATTTCCTGGGGAGTCACCAGCATTAGTTTTGCTCTCAAAGACTTCGAAAGTGTAAATTGAATGAGTCTTAATGCATCTCATTTGGACTTCTGCTGAAGTTGGACAAGCCTTGGAGAAGGACTGAGGTTGGCATAGAGTGCAGGTGCTCTTCCAGATGGGTTCATGTGGGGGTGGGCACATTTATTTGCAGCTACCATTTTGGCAAATGCTTGTTTCTCTGTCTCAATAAACAGAGAGCACAGCCCGATTTGCTAAGCACCGGAGTGAAGTTCTCATCTGAGGGCCACGGCATCTTCTCAGGGTTCTGCGCAGCAAGCTTTGAGCGCTCTGTGGATTCCTGAGAGGCCCTGAGACCTTTCTGGGGTGTCTCTCCTTAACATAAATGCTATTTGCATAATAATATGGAATGCTGGTCACATTTTTTCTCTGCTGCTGTTCTCACTGATGGTACGAAACGATACTGGGTAAAACTGCTGCGATCTTAGAAAAAGCCACGGCAGTTGCATCGAACTGTGTTAGTGGAGATTGTTCACTGGATGAACTTGGAGGAAGAAGATGATTTGTTATAGCAGCCTGAACTGACAAAGACGTGTGTTAATCACAATTTTGCCAAGTATTTGTATTTTTAGAAGCTCAATGTAAAAGAGAGTTGTACATTAATTCGATCCATCCAAGAGGGTAGAGTCAACTGAAAAGTGTACAGGAATGTCTTTGTGAGAGTATGATGGCAGGACACAACCAACCAGGGACGAGGAAAGCGAATTTATGTAACTACCGTTAATATGAAATAATAAAATTGTAATGGGAAAAAACATTTGAGTAACTCAGAACAAAATACCTCTGATCTGACTTCATTGCAACACAAATCCAATTTTTATGTAAATGTTTTCATTAGCCATAACCCTTCAAATTAATTTCAAAAGGTCCGTAATTACCGCTTACTCACATAAATCTAAGTTGATCCATTCTGAGCCAATAAAAACAGTCCAAGAAATAGTCATCCCTTTAATGCAGCTAACAGTCGTATCTCAGCTATGGGAGAATTCAGAATCCATGTGAATTATCTTGAGAATTTTTAGAGAGTTTATTTGAGGATAAATGTTAAGAAGAATTTATTTGAGGGTAGACACTAACAAGGACCTATTCGAGAATAAAAACTAACAAGATACCAACTGCTAGCCTGCAATTTAAACTTTAAACACCTGGCTATGTAAAAATTCTCTAGGATGGTGCATCTGTTTGACGAGATGGCACTTCTGATGTCAAAGTGCCTGAACAGGGACTCCTGGGTGGTTCAGCGGTTGAACTTTTGCTTTCAGCTCAGGGCGTGGTCGTGGGGTCCTGGGATCGAGTCCCGCATCGGGCTCCCTGCATGGAGCCTGCTTCTCCCTCTGCCCATGTCTCTGCCTCTCTTTCTCTTTGTCTCAAATAAATAAATAAATAAATAAATAAATAAATAAATAAATAAATTGTTAAAACAAAACAAAACAAACAAAAAAAAAAACCAAATAACAACAAATTGCCTGAGCACTTTGACCTTGAAACTACAAGTGAAGTGACCACTCCTTATGTTCCTCATCGTCCCTACTCTTTATCCTCTGATGTGCAGGTGACTCTGAAGAGTTCACACTATGCTTTTATCTCCATCGATAGTCCTAGCAAAGTGACAAGGATAGTGAGATGGAAACTGCAACCTTCGTGTTTGCACGTGAAAGGATCGTTACTCACGAAATCTGATGGTTCAGCATGGTAGAGCCGATGAATGGTAGTGCTCCAAGTTAAACCCGGGCTCTCCAAAGCGCATCCATTCCTCTGTACAAATTTTCCATGCCCAGGAGCAGTAATAAGCTTCATAAGTTCAAAGAGATGACATAAACTTAAGAGTATCTGCTTTGTAAAAAAAAAAAAAAAAAAAAAAAAAAAAAAGAGTATCTGCTTTGTAATCCAAAGAGAGATTTTGGGGGAAAAAAAAAAAAAAAAGGAAGCCAGGAAGTACATGTTATACAAATCAGCCTCAGGAAAGCGATGACAGCAATGCATTCCTCAAGTTGTTTTTAGGATTTGAAAAAATGGATCCATTTTCCTTTCCATAAAAAATAGGAACTCTTGTGGGTTAAAAAGAGGAAGAACGAACAATCTGAGAAATCACTGGGAAATTGGTATGACTTATGCCTAATTATTACCGAAGAGAATGTCAGCTTTGAGCTTCTGTCTGAAATCCAACCACTTGGCATATGTGATTGGACAGTTGAGAGAGAATTTGGAAAGTCAGATTGTTTTCCCTTCCAAAGCCAGATGTCTAAAGTATTTACAGACTTACAAATCCGATTCTAAAATCTCCTTTCTGTCCAGAAGTATGGTGCTTACATCCCTCATCAATTTTCAAGAGTATCTTCGCCAATCTCCCTTATGTGCTTTTTACCTCTAGGGGCCCTTCCCGTGTAATCATTTCCAGCATTCCAGGACTCTGAGAGTGAGTGGTGTAGACCGAGGAGGCCCGGAGTCAGGTCACACTGCCTAGGCCACCAGGGCGCTTGTTCAAAGTCAGGGTCCACGACTCCCACAGTAAACTGCTGTGTGGGTAGAGACTGGCTATCTTATTTCAAGCAAAAGTTTCAGGTTATTAAAAAAAAAAAATGAAAGGAAAAGGAAGGAAGGAAAATAAAAATGCTCTACATGTTACGTTCTACAGAAAGTACAAGGAAGGAGACTGGACACGTTTGCCAGTGTGTTTCTGTGCTAGATAATGGGTAGAAATACTCCATCATCAAGGATACTAATTTTTTTTGGAGGTGGGGGGGTTTCTACTTAATTTTAGAAGGTATCCAAAGTATTTTTCAAAAGAAAGTCTCACTACTCACCTAGCATGGGGGCAAATGTTCGAATGCTGAGCACAGCGAGCCCTATAGGGGATGGGGGACCAAGGGGACTCTCCCTGGCTGCTGGTTTGGAAAGCAACGTGGTGCAGCCACTTGGGAAGACACTTGCCGCACAATCCAGCGACTGTGCTCTTTGGCACCTCCTGAAGGAGTTGGAAACATGTCCATACGGAGTCTGCATACGGATTATGACTTTTGTCATAATTATGCAGCCTTTTGTCAGAATTGCCAAGACTTGGAAGACAGTCTTCAGGAGGTTAGCAGGTGATTCAGCGGTGCCTCCATACAGGGGAAGTCACGCAGGAATTTCCGGCTCAGGAAGGAAGGAAGCCTGGGAAGATCTGTGCATCTCAACTATGTGACCTCCTGGAAGACATGCAGTGGTGGGGACGGTAAAAGACCAGTGAATGGCAGGGGCTGGGGAGGGAGGGATAACAGGGCAAAGCACAGGGTTAGGTTCTGTAGGACATGGTAAGGGTGCACGTGTGTCTTGACAGATGTTCAACCCCACAGACTGTATAGGAGGGAACACAGGTGTCTGCTACCGGCCATTGGTGATAATGATGCCAGTCCTGGCCCATGGGTTGTGACAAAGCAGCAGTCTTCTGGGGGGTGTTGCAGCGCGGGAGGCTTTGTGTGCAGGGCCGGGGTGTGGGGCAGCTCTCTGTACACTGGGCTCCACAGTGCTGTGAGTCCTAACCAGCTCCTCCGGCAGTGTGTTCACTTAAAAAACTCACAGCATTTCAGAGGATAAATATTCTGAGGCCAAAAAAGAAAAAAAAAAAAAGAGTCATTTGTCTCATGAGAATATTTTTATTTAACTCAGGGCCAGACTATTTCAACTCTATGATTTAAAGTTTTAAATAAGTCTTACGGGAGCACTTTTGTGACCTTAGGTATATCAGTGTATGAAAAGCTTTGCAAAAACATATTCAGGGGCACCTGGGTGGCTCAGGGATTGAGCGTCTGCCTTTGGCTCAGGGAGTGACCCCAGGGTCCCGGGATCGAGTCTCACGTCGGGCTCCCTGCATGGAGCCTGCTTCTCCCTCTGCCTGGGTCTCTGCCTCCCTCTGTGTCTCTCATGAATAAATAAATAAAATATTTTTAAAAAATACATTCGAGTAAGGTGTTCCATAAATTTGCTTATTCTTTAAACTGATTTATTATTGAAAATATCAACTGCCAATTTGTTCTGTTCTTATACTTAATCATTAAAAGTTAAACTGTAGTCATTAAAATAGAAGTATGCCTAAAAACTGTCTAGACTATGAAAGACTTCAGTACCAAGTGTTTGCTGGCTATAATCACTGTGCCTGTACTTACCATTTTTAGTTAAATTCCCTTTCTTTCCTTTTTTTAAACAGATGATAATTATGCTTATCAAGTCCTTATACATTCCATTCCTGAAAACACTAATTTGCCCCTGTTCCAAGCTATATTTTCAATGCTCATGTAAGATACGGTTATAGAGCATTATCTGACTACATAAAACATTATTCTCCAAATCGTTCTCCTCATTCATTTTTTAAAAATCATTTCATTTGGTTTCTGATATTATTCCTGAGCAGAATGACCACTTTTCTGGGTGCTCATGACTACTCTGATGCTGAGTGAACAAAAGAGGTTAAATGTTACATTTCCCCAAGTTGTTGTAAAATAATCAACAGGCTTAGCAATAACCATATCTTTGTGACCATTCCTCTCTCCGATCTAGTGTTTAGATGTGGATATTCAGATTACTGGGTAAAACCCAGTCAACAATTTGGGGAAAGTATAAATAAATTGGCTTAGTATTTATATTTAGTATCTCCTTAGGATTTTTCTTTACAATAACCCAATTTTAGAGATCTCTAAAACTTCCCGTTGCTCTTCAGCACATGGTTTTGGCAAATTGAAACAACAAGACTTTTGATAAGTTCGAATAGTAGGATTTCCAGGAAGATACTGGAAATATTTTTTTCTGACACAACAACAAAAGAATAATTATTAATCTTTCTTAAATTCTAATAGCAACACACTATATGGGTGTCAGTGTTATATAGACAGAAAGAACAAAAATACAAATCAAGCTTGTTCTTTTTGTATACAGATAGGTCAAATTTGAAGGTTATTAGAATTCAGGTCATTATTTACACTTTTTGAGACTTTGTAGTGTACTAGAAAATAATTGAGGGCTGCTATGATCTGCAAAGTCGGTATAAGAAAAGAGAACCCATCTTCATTGTGAAACAATCTTGAGACTGGACTTGATGGTCTCATGAATGCAATACCCACTCACAATGTCCGTGCTTTTGTGCCGTGAAATTAGAATATAGATTTAACGTCTCTCGTAGGAACATGAGTATTGCAAAAAAAAGAAAGAAAAAAGAAAAGACCTTGAAGATACTGAATTGTTGAAAACCTGTTACTTCATGAATTGTGTTCACTTTTTAGAAAAATAGCATATATAATATTAGTCACTTAACAATAAATATGTCAACATGTAAATCTATGTCAATGATAGTCATGACATGAGATCAAATATTTATTTGAATATATGGTCAATATAAGCTTTTTAAAATGTACTCTTCCCATGCCGCTTCCAAACATTTAAAAATAGCATTGGGGCACTGGGTGGCTCACTTGGTGAAGCATCTGCCTTTGGCTCAGGTCATGATCCCAGCAGTCCTGGGATCAAGTCCTACGTCGGGCTCCCTGCTCAGGTGGGAGTCTGCTTCTCCCTCTCTCTCGGCCCCTCCCCACAGCGTGTACACGTGTGCCCTCTCTCTATCTCTCTCTAATAAATAAATAAAATTTTAAAAATAGTATCAACGGGTTTATAAAGCACATTTAAGTAAATATACCTTACCAAGTTTGGAATCATCCCTTCCTTATGTAAAAAGTTACTGTTATGTGCAAAATCACAGTAGTTTTAGAATTTTTTTTTTCTTGTCATTTAGCTCTTTAGTGTGACCAACTGTGAATGCATGAAAATGTGACAGTATTGTCCAGAAAACACCTGGACCTTTCCCCCCAGACTCTCCAGCCGTTAACAGTTTTCCAAATGTACTGATGTGTCTAGTTATACATTTACCTACCTCCCTGCCCGTCTGCCCCTATACGTCTTGAAAGTAAATCACATTTCTAATATGGTGGCTGTAGGCAGAACATATCTAATAAAGTCGAGTCTTAGGACCTAGTAAATATGTCAACTGATTTTTTTACAGAAGTGAAAAGTACTGAGTGATCACGTGGAAGAAGGCTAGCCATTGCTACAAACCACTGGATGTCCATATTAAAAAAAAAAAAAAAGAAAAACATTGATTCAAACCACATACTGTATATGAAAATTAATGGACCCTAGGAAGTAGAAACATTTGCACATTGTATATCTGATTATCTTGGAATGACTAAAAATAAAGACTGAGCATACCAAGTGTTGGCTACGATGTAGAGGAGCTAAAACTTTCATATCCTGCCCCTGAGATGAACTGGCTAAATTGTCCAGTCCTATTATAAAACAACCTGAGTTTCTTAAAAAAATAATTATAACCATACAGTATGTATTTTTTACAGTATGTAATTTTAAATCTATTCTTTTATATTAAAAAAATATTTATTTATTTTAAGAGAGTGAGTGAGCACAGGCAAGAGGAACAGAGGGAAGGAGACACTGTAAGGACGCGGGCTCCATCTCACGACCCTGAGATCTGACCTGAGCTGAAACCAAGAGTCAGATACTCACTCTACTGCATCACTCAGTCACCCCACATCTAAATGTTTTAGCTCATCGTTTTTGTGAGATTTTTATGAAAGTACATAATAATGCTTTTATTTTCTTTGCTATAAGCAACACTCTTGAACAGACTATTTTGCAATAATAGACATTTTCTATAGGGGCACTCTCCATGTGTCAACCGCTAGTGACCCATGGCTATTGGTTGAGCCCTTGAAGTGTGGTTAGTAGACAGAATGACTTAGCTTTTAATTTTAATTCTTGAAAATTTAAATAGCTACACATGACTAATTACTAGCATATTCAACGAGAAACCTCTTACATTCCGTTTTTATGACTGTGCCAAAACATTTAACTCTATTATTGTGGATATGCTTTTAGATTTCCTCCCATTTTTGGTTAACATTAATATTGCTGATGTAAATATTACTGTGCATATTTTACATGAATTTGTGTTTTTATTTCTGTTATGTGCATATCTGTGCTACTGAAGAGGTTTTTATTCAACTTCAGCAGGTTATGCTAAACAGTTTCCAAAGTGTTTGCACATCCAGGCTCTGAATCCCTACACACTCTGCCTCCTTGTTTACCTTGAGTCCTTGTACTGGGTGACCATTAACAATATGCAGTATGGTTATAGTAGTTCCCAGGTGACATTTGGTCAGGCTGGTAATGAAGTCATTAAATTTCCCAGGTGCGCATGCTACACCATTGTAGCTTTTACCTTAAATTGACAATTATTAAATTTCCATCTCTTTTTAACAATTCTTTATAATGTATGAATCCTTTATAATGTAATCCTTTATAATGTATGAATAAATTCACCAAACTTATTTTCCAACTCATTTTCTTGCTATATTTTTATGACTTTATTAACTGAATAATGTGTAATTTTCATCTAATTATTTTTGAGGTCTTTGCACTTTCCTGTCCTATCTGAAAATGAAAGAGTTACAATATGTACAAAAATGATTATACAATATGTACAAAAATAATTTGTGCATTTTGCTCTGCTTTTATTTTTTTTTCTGTTATTCCAACAATGGAGTAATTTCAATAGTTGAGGACACAATGCGTGCAACTCAATAGCCTCATCGAGAGCACAGATGCTGGCCAGATGGCCATTTCCCCCATCACTCTGTATTCCTATTGCTGACAGTGCTCACAGGTCTCCGATTCTCTTTGATCACAAGGTTATCTGAGTCACCTCAAGACGTTTGTGTTGTATATTCATCTTTTTATCTTAAACGGCTGGCAACTATTGAAAATAGTTAAAAATCCTACGGTAAAGTCTGATGGGGTAGCAATAATACTATAAGGGAATCAACATATATATATAAAACATATTATAATTCAGAGAAATCAGAATTTTCTATATACCCCATTATTTAACCATGTTGAAACTCTGCACATTTGTAAATTATTGATAAAAGGAACACTTGTCATACAAAATTGTTATGAGGAGTAAGTGAGAAATAGGTCCAAAGTGCCTCAAACAGTTCCCAGTATGCAGGAAACACCTGTAAGTGGTTGTCCTTCCCATTGCCTTACTAGTCCTTGTAACAGCACCACTAACAACATTGATATTGTCGTGTTTCGATCTGAGGAGATTGGGAAAGACTTCTCTGGAGTGGCCAGTTGTATCATCCTGCTGGGGCTGCCTTAACAGAACACCATAGACATAAACTACGGTAGCTTCAACCAGAGAAGTTCTGGAGCTGAAAGCCTGGGGTTGGGGTGCCAGCAGGGCTGGGTTTTCAGGAAGGTCCTCTTCCTCTCTTACCTGTGGTGGCTCCTCACCCTCTTCCTGGGCCCTCACATGGCAGAGAAGGACAGTGAGCAGACTCTCTCATAAAGACCCCAATTTCATCACCAGGGCCCCATTGTCATGACGTCTTGGAGACCTAATCACTTCCCCAAAGCCCCACTTCCAAATACCATCACCTTGGATGTTAGGACTTGTGCACATGGGTAGGGACCATGGAGGCAGTTCAGTCCATACTGGTAGTTAAACTGAATTTTCTAGGCTCCATGGAATGCAGAATTTTGGTTGATGGAATCTGGTCATGGAAGAGACCTTCTGTACAGAGTGAAGCGGGAAGACAAACAAATCAGATAGAGTTGTGTATGTTCCTGAAAACGCTACAAAAGGCTGGATGTCTTTATGAGTGACCGTTGTAGCCATATCAGAAGTGGCTGTAACCATAGTAGTAATAGCAGTCTGCACTGATTGAGTGCCTGCTGATTACCTGTGACCAAGGGGGCTTCCCATTCCCCTCAGCTTGGTTAAACTTGTCTCCACCTCAACTTCTTTCTCACTCTAGCCACCATAGAACCTGTGTCCCAATCAATGAGGTGCCTCCCCTCCCTTTTTCTGAGACCATTTACTTAAAAAAACTTGTAAACTCTTCCTCTTCCCCTTCAAGAAGTAAGTCTTTAAAAAACATCTTGTCAGTTTTACAGCCCACGACTGTCTTTCTCAAGGATCCTAGGATGTCCCTTTGAAATCCCATCACCAAAAAAAAAAAAAAAAGAAAGAAAGAAAAAAGAAATCCCATCACCAAGAAAGCTAGAAAGTTTCCACCCTCTTCCCAGAGAGTTGAGTTCAGACCCCAATCTGGCCTCGTTCTCCTATCACAATAACCTTGAATGGAAAACCTTCTCTACCTGTTGTTTGCTGTTTGATGAAATGTTTACTTTGACACCTGTCACTGGAGGATTTGATTGACAGTAGTCATCTTAGCAGTCCTGGGAATGAATAATTTCTACTCTTCCCTTTTTCAAAATGGGGGACATGGAGGTGGATTCAAAGAAATTAAGGGCTTTGCCCACGGTCACCCTTATAGAAAAAGATGAGGGCAGCTTGTAGGTCATAGCAAATTAATTCCCCTGAGTAAACTCACTCCGTGCTACTTTCTTTCTGATCCCTGGTTGCACTGTAAGAGGGGAAGTAGTAGGGGTGACTCTTTCCCAGTCATTAACCGGTAGCTTTCACCCTTGCCTCCATCTACAGCCGTAGGATGATCTCCCAGGCAGTGCTCTGTAGTCGCTCCTGTGCTGCTCCACAGGACTTGCTCATGTCTAACAGGACACTTCTTACCCACAGCGTGTGGAAATTCTCCAAGAATTGGCAGTTGTCTGCGCAACAAGAGCTGGTTTGCTGAGGTTAGGATAAGACAGCTATACCTTCTTTAACATGACAATTGAATTGTGCTATATTTTTATGTGTGTGTTTAGCCGACATATTTTCCCTTAAAAAGTGAGACTAATGTAGGATTAGATGAATTATTTTCTGATATGATTCATGTAACTGGGCCTCATGCACACGTACGTATATCATGTAACTGCCATATATTTACAAGGAACGTATATCAGATATGTAAGAGGGGGCAGGGTGTCACACTTTAAAAAAAATATTTTATTTATTTATTTGACAGATAAAGGCAGATAACAGAGTGTGTACACTCTGTGCACACACAGGGGAGGAGCAGAGGGAGAAGCAGACTCATTGCAGAGCAGGGAACCCCATGTGGGACTCGATCCCAGGGCCCTGAGGTCATGGACCTGAGCTGAAGGCAGACGCTTAACTGACCGAGCCACCTAGGATGCCACATTTATAGAAAATAATAATTAGATTATGAAGTGTATGGGGACATCAAATAAATTAGAATCAGGGATTACATTAAAATGGAATCCAAGAGTCTATGTATTGGTTAACTCTGACCTTTAAGAAGACAGGTTGATTCAGTGTTGGAAGAAGCACAAATATCTGAGCTCAGTAAGCAGAGGAAATCATTTTGAGCTGATGGCCTATCATGTTAAATAAAATAAAGATAAAAAGTTAATTGCACGCTAATAAAACTTATTTAGATGGTATGAGACAGACTGTATATTTCAGATTTGTGAGTCAAAATAAGAGTTTTACTTTCTCCTCATCACATAGTCTATACTTATTTAAAATTTTTGAGAGGTGGGACCCCTCCCTGGGTGGCTCAACAGTTGAGCGGCTGCCTTTGGCCCATGGCGTGATCTCAGGATCCGGGATCGAGTCCCCCATCGAGCTCCTTACAGGGAGCCTGCTTCTCCCTCTGCCTATATCTCTCTGTGCGTCTCTCATGAATAAATAAATAAATAAAATCTTCAAAAAAAAACTTTAAAAAATTTTTGAGAGGTAAAAATTTGAATTTTCTAAAGGGTATAACATTGATAAAGATGGTATCATATAGATTCTTTAGAAATTTTTAAGAGTGCGGTGGTGTTTGTCCCTTAAAGTAAAAGACAAAAAGGCATAGTCACATTTTATACGGCATTTTGGTTTCCATACCGATGTGATTGGCATCTATGAACACTATTTATATCCGCATATTATTTCAGGGCATGAATACCAAGAGCCAAATGCTGATCGCTAGATCTTACGCTTGCCCAGATTTGAGTGAGTAATCTTTATCTCTGTGATATCATTTGTATTCAGTTCACCTGTTGGCATTTATCCTGGATGTTGACTCACCCTCCAAAGGAAATTATGAATTCAGGAGAAAAATAGAGGCTCAGGCCTGGTAAAGTTCCTGCTGCAAAGCATAAAGCTCCACTACCAGGAAAAGAGCTTCAGCCAAAGCACTTAATTCCTGCTTGATCATTTGACAAAGAACAAATTTAAGGCCTAGCGACGTACCAGGGAAGAGATTTTTGCGTCAGTGGGACAACTCGAGAAGTTGTTCACAATATTTAAACTTCATGGAGAGACAGCGGAAAGGCCTCTGCGTGGTGCATTCACTATGTTACTCCGAAAACGTATTTTGAAGATAAAATATTGAACACTACGAAAAGCCACACATCATGGTGTTTCGTAGTAAAAAGCAAAAAAAGAAAAAAAATTAAATGTAAAGATTGTATATAAAGTTGTGCAACTGTTTCCTAGGCCTAGAGACCACCCTTTTGGAAACGAACCTTCTCGATTATGAGGGTAGGCGGCCAATCCCTCCTCCCAGTACGTTGATTCCTTAACTGTGTGAAAAAAAAAAACAAAAAAACACATGCATAGGCTGGAATCTTCTCTTCCATAAAGCATGTTTTATATGGATCAGCAAACTGTGACTGTGAAAGTTTAGGGTTTGACCCCCATTCCCTGTTTTCTTTCCGCGCTTTTTGCGTGGAGAGTCTGCTTTGTTCTCACAACGGGTGTGTGAGTGTGCGGGGGGTGAAGCTGTGCATGTGCTGGTGCTGTGCTTTTGTGAAAGTGGAACCCTTACAGGGTTCGGAAGCTGGGGCTGCCCTGCCACAGGAGCCCCGCGTGGGCTGGTGTGTGTCTGCCTGCTGCATATATATATATAAATATATAGGGTGCTGGGTTGGCATTTCGGGTGTTGTCTGGAATAAGTTGACTGTGTCTTGCACGTGGGCCTATGTAAGCCTGAGGATGTGAATGTTTGGCAAATTCCTCCTACAGTTATCTCTGACGATACAGAGACAAAACATGCCTGTGGGAGCTGCCCTGAGTGGGGTAAATACACTGGACAGGACCCAGGACCAGGACAGAGCTCTGGCCTGGACCGTGAGGTGTTATGCCACCAAGAGCACCCACCTCCTGAGGGTTGAGATACCCACCCCAAGGAGTCACCTTTCTCAACTGCAGAACCCTGTTGGGTTTCACGGCCCCTGATACGGAGGTGTGCTTTAAAGGACTTTGGATATTTTCTTTCCCTTTGTACAATACTTCAAATACATTTTGTTAACCATCACACTTATTTTTATTTTTTATTTTATTTATCTATTCATGAGAGACACAGAGAGAGCGAGAGGCAGAGACACAGGCAGAGGGAGAAGCAGGCCCCATGCAGGGAGCCCGACGTGGGACTCGATCCCGGGTCCCCAGGATCACACCCTGGGCTGAAAGTGGTGCTAAACCGCTAGGCCACCCGGGCTGCCCAACCATCACACTTATTTTGAGCTGTGCTTTCTAGAATAGCCAGGCTGGAGTAGGTCTTTACTGGGAAACTGTGTTCAGACCCGCCGTCGGAGGGCCACTGGGATTATCAACATTAGAGCAAATACCCAAGTGAAGGAACAGGCTGCTGTCGACTGGTTCTGGAATATACCTGGGCTCTATGCATTGGAAAACATCATCAGTGGCTAGGGGTTTGGTAATGCAGAGGGGATGTTCTGTGATTAGGTAAAACCATAATAAAGAAAAAACACTTTGTGACCTCAGGCTGCTGGGCTGGAAATAGGGTGCCCCTGAAGTACCGGTAGGCACCCCAGCTATCTTGCTAAGTCACCTGGCCTCTGGCGATGGAGCTAAGTCCCTGGGAAGTCACTGAGGGCACCGCAGTTTCAGAGGCCCTCCGGCCCCGTGAGGACCTCAGCAGGTGTCAGAGGGCGCAATTCTCAGGGACCAGCTCAGACTGTGGGGGGCCTGCCCTCTGAGGCCTTCCAGTGATGTGCATGCTGCTTTGGTCTGCTTTTAGATTTTCATAATGTCAATGTCAACATGTGAACAAGGACTTCTCTTTCTTTCACCTCCCTGCATGTCTCTCCCGGACGCCAGCCTGAACCCGCAGTGCTCCCCCCGCTGAGCCGCAGAGATTCTGCGGCTCCCTGCGGACACACCGAGGGTCTTGGGATTGGACGTTCCACTCCTGTGATTATGGACTTATTTTCAAAACACACACCCACGCATGAATGTACTCACACAGACGCATGCACACACATGGATGCCACACACCTACACACACATGCACACACATGCACACAGACACATGCATGCACACACGCATGCAGACACACCCACACATGCATGCAAACCCAGACAACCATGCATACACTCACACAGACACACCCACACATGCATGCACACAAACACACACACAGATGCACATGCAGCCAAACATGCACGCAGACACACATGCATGCGCACACATGCTTGCACACAGATACTCCCGCACACCTGCACGTAGATACACGCATGCAGACACACCCACATATGCATGCAAACCCAGACACCCATGCACACACGCGCACAGACACACCCACACACGCATGCACACAAACACATTCACACACATGCATGCAGACACACATGTATGCTCATACATGCTCACACACAGACACACCCACACACCTGCACGCAGACACACACAGGCAGACACACCCACACACGCATGCACACAAACACACACACATGCACGCAGACACACACATAAACACACATGCGTGCACACATGCATACACGCACATACACAAGTTATAAGCATATGAACTAATTTTTATTAGTCTATATCTACCTGTTAAGATTTTAGTCTATTTTAATAAGCTTCTTTTTCTTTATTTCTGCTCTCCAGACTTTCCAAAATGAAACTATTATACTCCCTTATAAAACTAATTAATTGAATGCATTACAAATAAATTATTTATAGAATAAAATGGGGTCTACATAAGTATCAAAAATGTGGCAGGTTGCTGGTATTATCGATTCTCCTCATTTGTCTACTCTGTTCTCTCTCTTCTCTAACCCGCTATGAATCCTGAGTAAATCAGAGGTATATATGTGTGCACGTAAGTCTAGGACCCACACATACACACACATGCATATATATATGTATATATTATATGAATGATTTATATTTCATATAAAATTATGCTCCAAATTACTGAATCAAGGAGTCATCAAATACATCTTCAGCGCCATAAGAGGAAAATAGTAATATAAATAATACTCCTTTTGATATCACTGCAGGCGGATTTAAACTTCTATGAGGCACAGACATTTCTGGGTGGAAGAAGCAGGCAATACAAACTTAAAGGATACAAATCTTCAATCTCGAAAACATTCTCCTTCCTTCACTGCTTCTGTGCCACGAGCCTCTTATTATCCCAATAAATATGGTCCAGGACGTCTGGTGTCTAGAAGCCACAGGCAGTGAAAAGCCCTGGGCCCTTTTATTACCTGAACCGTGTTTCTTACCTTTGGAATTAATGAGGACACCCTGATGTTTATTCTCCCAAGGAAATTTCTCTTTAGCCCGAAACAAACTAAAAACACAGAATGAGAAATAAGATTGAAGGCATTTCTTATTTCCCACGTCTATTTCCTGGCTAGAATAAGGAGGAGTTTGATCACAGTTTCTCTCTGATCACAATATTTTTGTCTATAATTAAGCTTCTTATTCTAGAATAATTGATGTTTCCAAAGTACAAGGTTGGAGCGTGACTAACGTTTAAATTCTCTCTCAACATGTTAAAAAACGTTATGAGGAGCAAAGAACCCATCTTTAAATTCTGCTTTCCTATATCTTCCTAAAAAGTCAGATATTTAAAGACTATACACATCTGAAAATAAAAAAAAAATATTACAAATAAGAAATTAGGTTGCATTGTTGTTCCTTAACTCCTAATGGGGAAAAAACAAAACAAAACAAAACAAAAAAAACAAAAAAACACAACCTTTTGGAATAACAAGCGCGTATGTGCTGAGGGGAAGAGCAGCGTGGGCATCTATGTGCAAACCAGTGGAAAAGTGTAGATGTGGACAGTGGGGCGCACAGACTCAGGGCATTTTGGTTTTACCTGTTTGCATATCTCAGTTTCAAACTCAAAAGAGCATTGTCACGCTGGCTTTATATTTGGATTTAAGTTACAGTCCAGCACAGGACAAATAGGGAAGCATATATGAAATCTGTTCTTTTTTTTTTAAGATTTTATTTATTTATTCATGAGAGACACAGAGAGAGAGACAGAGACATAGGCGGAGGGAGAAGCAGGCTCCCTGCGGGGAGCCTGAGGTGGGACTAGCTCCCACAACCCTGGGATCAAGGTCTGAGCCAAAAGCAGACGCTCAACCACTAAGCCACCCAGGTGCCCCTGAAATCTGTTCTTCAGATACTGTTCATTTTTACCTTCAGGCTGTGTCTCTGTATCATTTTGCTAGTGAATAATAAGTCCTTTATTTGACAGCATCATTGACTAAAACATTTCCTTATCAAAAGGATGTAACGGGCATCCCTTAACACTAAGCAGCCCGTGTGTCCTGGGTCCGTGTCCCCTGCTCCGCGAGCTCACATCCCTAGCTCTGCTGGACCACCCACACTTGTAAAAACCCTTCCATTGGTGACACCTCTCCCGTCAGCCTTCCACCTAAAGCTCCAAAACACATTCTCTGCTCACCTCTGTCTAATATAATCACACGCGATTGAAAACTAACTTCCCTATCCACCTCTCCAGAGCCCTTTTATTCCTCTGAAATGGAAGAAATTCCCCCAAAAAACCTTTTCCAAATTCCTAAAATAGCTTGTCATTGGTCAGATCACACACAACAGCCACTGCCTTTTTGTGAACTGATTGAAGAAAACGGCTTCATGTCATTTCCTAATACAAAAACTCAAAATTCTAGCAGCCCAACTTAAACCATTGTACCCCCTAAGTGGCCTAGACACGAATTATGTCATTAGTGGATGCTGAATAGATATTGGTTGAAATAATAAACTATTGGCAATGGAAAATGCCCATATATAAATCTGTGTGCTTCAGAAACTACAATAACAACCTATCAACTGTGTTGCAGTCTCTTGATGGCAAAACAATTAGTGAGGGTTAGAAGAAAGAAAAAAATGGAATTTGCTAGCAATTAATTATTAAGATGCTGGGAAAAACTAATTATCATTAACGCTTGGCATACAAAAAGGATCTTCACATGTATTCCATAAAAAAGTATTGCAAAATCCTAAAATAAGTAAAAAAAATACTCAGTTTTCTTTCCAAGTAATGAGGTGCTAATAGAGTAAATACATCTTTGGTCTTACTAATAAAAACCCTTGCCAAATATTGCACTGTTGAATTGTGGTATAAAATAAAGATCTTGGAAATTAAACATTCATTCTATAAGAGTATAAGTGTACTGGAAATATTAGAGAATTAAAAATCTAAAACCTGGGCTCTAGGGATCCTAAGCCTTTTTAGGTCCCACAAGTACTTTTTTAGGTCCCACAAGTACCATGTATAACGTGATAGTTTGGAGCCTTAAAAATCTCTCTAGAACGGATGATATTAGAATAAATGAATTTACTATGAATTTGTGAATTGATCCCAGGAAATGCACAATATTTTGATATTCCCTTTGACGTAAATTTGATTCAATCTCCACCAAAGAAACATGAATTCAAATTGGAGGGACACCTGGGTGGCTCAGCGGTTTGGCGCCTGCCTTTGGCCCAGGGCATGATCCTAGAGACCTGGGATCGAGTCCCACGTCGGGCTCCCTGCATGGAGCCTGCCTCTCTCACTCTGCCTGTGTCTCTGCCTCTCTCTCTGTGTCTCTGATGAACAAATTAATTCTTAAAAAAAAATTGGATCAAAACTACAGAGGAAATTTGAGGTGGCATCCAAATATGACACAACAGAACCAACTCAACAGGCTGAGTTTGGGGGGTGGGCAGGGAGACTTTGGTCCTCCTGGATATTTCTCTCCTGACTTCCTTCAGTCTCTCTATGAATGGGAAATAGAACTAGGACTGGTCAGATTCTGTGAGACAGGAGTTTGAGTATAAATACCCTGTTTTCATTTCTCTCTCTGCCCTTTCTTCTGTATTTATAGTTGATGTGAGAATGAACTTACAAGACAACCACATTGATTTAATGTCTACTTTTTGGCAACAGGACCCTGATTCCCTTTTTCCATCCATCTTCTTCCATTTCACATCCACCTACTTACCTGTTACAGTATGTCATATATATGCACGTGCCATAATTGCATTAGGTTTGAGAACCAGTTGCAAAACCCACTGCTATATGTTGGCGAATTGAACTCCAATATAAATGAATGAATGAATGAATGAATGAATAAATAAATAAATAAATAAATAAAGTCAGCACAGGAGAAAGAAAAAAAATCCACTTGGGATCTTGGTGTAGAGATAGTAATGAGTGTTTATATGAGGACATAACATAAACATGCATTTTATCCCATGATTCTCTGTATTTGGCTACCTTTAAAGCTTGGGGAGAACTTGAGTATTTAGGCAGAACTATTGAAATACTATGATATATCATCGAAACATCATCTTTACTTCTTAAAATACCCACTTATTAAAATGAGAAAACACATAAAATAAGAGTCCCGTTAAACCTTTGCAACCTCACATTGTTTGCATATGTTGGGTTGAGTTTAAGGTGTGGAAGGGTTTCATTTGTTTATGTATCAATGTCTATCTATCCATGAAGCAAAAATAAGCCAGAGTTGCAAAAAAAAAATCAGAATATCTAAGCATGTAAAAATTGTTAATTTTTAGCATGTGTACAAATATATGTCCTAAGATCACTGACCAGATCAATAATCAGTACATATGACAACTCTTTGGTATTTGGCCTCAGCGAATAATGAAATACTTTGATTAGTTAATAAATATCACAGTTCAAGTATCAAATTCTAAAGCAAATATGGGACACCGGTGGCTCAGCGGTTGAGCGTCTGCCTTTGGCTCAGGGCATGGTCCCAGGGTCCTGGGATCGAGTCCCACATCGGGCTCCCTGCGGGGAATCTGCTTCTCCCTTTGCCTGTGTCTCTGTCTCTCTCTGTGTCTCTCATGAATAAGTAAATAAAATTTTAAAAAGGAAATATAATAATAGACATTAAAATAGTGTATGAATGATATTTTCTTGTGTGTTTGAGAAAGACCACAAGGTCTTGTAGGACCTCAGAGCGATCGTGAGGACAATCACTTAACCTAGTACTTGGCAGTTGTGATGTTTTGTGTTAATAGAGTGATCATGTTGGTGGAAAGCTGGTTATCAAGGAATATGTTTAATAACAGGCCTCTAATATTTTAACTCTATTGAATGGCATACCCTACTAAGAAGTAGATTATGTCCATTTGTTTAAATTGCAATCAAGTATAATACATCTTTTACAGTCAACCATTGATTGCAAAAGCAATGATAATTTATATTACTCTGTTTCATATTGATCAACACTAAGTCAAGTGGTTTGAAAAACACACAAGTAGTGCTCTATAAGTATTCAGGAGGGATGTGTCTAAACAGAAACAACTCATACTAAATCCTTACTTAAGCTAATTTTAGTAGAAAAACATAGAACATAGAAAAACGTAGAACATAATGCATACTGTTCTAGTGAATTAAAGCAAAAGTAGCTGTAATTATGCCCAAATTTGTGTGGAAATTTAGTTATAAAAATCTATGTGTGTGTGTGTGTGTGTGTGTGTGTAGATCATTTGAACCAATCTGTCTTAATTCCCCTGTTTTTTTCCTGTCTGTGCTCAGCATTTTTAGGCCTTTCCACTGGTGTTTGCTCACCTCAGGTGGATTTGAGTACTAGTCATAATTCCATCCTCATTCTTCTGTAAGTCTGACAGTGTGTGAATATCCCTCTTAATCCCTTGGGAATCTGCCACAAATTTTAATACATTAGGCAGCACTCTTTGACCAAGAGCATTTAATTAGTTATAAGTTGATGTAAATACCAGTATCAGTAAGCACTCAGTAATCAATCTTAGAATTTCCTGCACTAGTCATATCAAAAAACATAGTTTTGTTTTTGTGTTTGTGTTTGTCTTTTTTAAGGTGTTCATTACGTAGACTTATCAGAATTATTGACTAGTGCGGTTGGTAAACTGTATCACTGGTTTATTACCTGAGGTTATGGAAACTCGTTTAAGGAAAGGGACTAAGAGAAATGCACAGTTGTGCTTGGAGAGGAGGTCTGATCTGAAAGCTCACAGGTGGGTCTTTTCCCCATCTCTGAAATAAGGGTTTATGAATTCTGCTATGCATCCTTTAAAAACATTGGTACATTTATTTGCCAATATATTTGGAATGAAAATAATACTAATTATTGGGTGAACATCAATCCTTTGTAAAATTTCTTTCTTTGCTGCCTGAGTTGTGTGTGTCTGTATCTGTGTATGTGCACATGTGGAAAATTTCATTTTTGTAATTGGAAACAATATAAAAAGGGGGATTTTAAATCATGTATTTGTGTCGTAATAATAGTCCTTCATGTTCAGTATCAATGTTCTAGTGAGAGCATTTTTCATGTGTGGAATATGTACTTTGATCCCCTGAGGTTCACAGTTACTGATGGTTGTGTGTTTGCGCTGAATTCTATGCAATTTCATCAATTGTGTAGGTCCAGCTGTCCATTGTGACAGCCGATATACTAAACCTTTCCAATATAAAAAGTAAAAAAAATAAAAAATAAAATAAAATAAACCTTTCCAACATCACAGGGACACCTCATGTTGCCATATTTATTTTATTATGTCCTAACAGTATCTGTCGTGTCTAATTAATAGAAAATAGATCAGTGTATCATCTTTGAGGCTCACTTTTGTGTATAAGAAATTTTGGAAGTTACTACTTATAATGTATTTATGATTCATATTTAAATCTCAAGGTATATGTGTCTTCATTGTTGGAAACATGCCAGATGTGGTTTCATGTAAATGTACCTCACCATTAGGACAGGCTCAATCAGTAATGGTGATTAAATCTCCTAACTTATAACAAAATAAAGAACAAGAGATAAAGATCATAGCTAACCCAAGAGAATTCTGGAACACTCATAAATAGCATTCTTCTAAAGAATAATGGAAATCTATGGGGCGCCTGGGTGGCTCAGTGGTTGAGCGTCTGCCTCTGTCTACGTCTCTGCCTTTCTTTCTGTGTCTCTCATGAATAAATAAATAAAACATTTTTTAAAAAAGAAATCTAATTATATGCTGTATACTTAAAACTAAAAAAAAAAAAAAATGTGGAACTCTTTAGGTGGCTCAGTGGTTTAGCTCCTGCCTTTCGCCCAGGGCATGATCCTGGGGTCCGGGATCGAGTCTCACATCAGGCTCCCTGAATGGAGCCTGCTTCTCCCTCTGCTTGTGTCTCTGCCTCTCTCTGTGTCTCTCATGAATAAATAAATAAATAATTAATCTTTTAAAAAAAACTTAAAAAATGTGCAAGTTTTCTAGGTGTTGAGTACAGACTTTTCAAAATATTATTGAAGACCTCTCAGTAAACTATAGTAATGCAAAAACCTTCACTTAGGAGATCAGTGGATATTAAAAACTGTTGTCATAGAATGATAAATTCTTATAAAGTGTTGTTAGAAAATGGGAAAATTCTGTTATCCCGTAACTCTCTTCTCAAGAAGTTGGCAGAGTTCAATGCTCCTTTTATGCCCTCGAGATTAAGGATGTTAAGGTACAAGGAAAACAACTTAGAAGGACAAGCAATGCTACTCCTGTACTTGTTTTTGTCAAATCCCTGATGTTATTAAGGAAATTTTAGTCAATTCTTGAGACCCCCTGATGGGGACACTTCGAGAAAGATCTTACAATAATTGATTCTAGAGGAGGAGAGGCAGGAAGGAAAACAGAGGCAGAGATGACTCTCTGGGTTCTCTGAGCACCAGGAATGAGGCTCTGCCTTGTGGCAGTGCGTCAGAATTTGTCCTTTACATTCCATCCAGGGATGTCACTTACTGCCTCCTTCTAGGTAGTTCTCACTTCCAAAGATGCATCCATGGCAAGGAGAGTGATTCACAGGTGTGTCCTCTTGAACAGCCATCTTCCCAGATTCCGTTTGGCTCATTACTAGTACTGCTTTCATTCCCCTTTTGGTACATCATGAAATGAAGTGTTTTTTACACAGATCAAAATCCCATTTAATATACATTTTAGGATTTCTATTTATAAAATGAAAATTAAAAGTCTGGTGTAACAAATTGTTGGAGTGATTTAGAGACAAGTCATAAAGTTTTAGACCATAATTCATGAGATTGAGCTGACCTGCCATTTCTTTCGCATAAAGTCAATAAATCCTAAAGGAAGCCTGGGAAAAACTGTATAAATAGAAGAAGATATTACTGTGCATTTTGAAGAAATAGCTCAGCACTATAGCTTACAAAACTTCAAATGCAGGATTATTATTAAATAGTTGATTATGCATATCTGTTTATAGTATATTGCCTAAAGCATCATATATATATGTATATATATATATACATATAGCCTAGAAAAATATATCTATATGTAAATATATAATAAGCACATGAATAATGCATGTTACACATAGTTATATTATAAAATATAATAATATGTCATATTAAAACCTAAATATTTAAATACCTATCTATAGAGCTATATCTATCTAGGCTATATAGAGACATATGTAGATCTATAGCTTTATTCTGTGGCTCATATACTCTCTTTTCTGACTCTATCCTTTTTTTCTTAATATAGATTTTACTTATTTTTTCATGAGAAATGCGGAGACAAAGAAGTAGAAACATAGGCAGAGGCAGAAGCAGGATCCCTGCGGGGAGCCCAATGCAGGACTTGATCTCAGGACCCTGGGATCACGACCTGAGTCAAAGGCAGATGCTCAACCACTGAGCCACCCAGGTACTCCTGACTCTATCCTCTTTTACAAACTTACTATTCCTACAATGCCTTCACTTGCACAAATTTTAACATCATATGTCTGCTTAGGGTCCCCCAATACTACTACTTTTGTCCCTGATTTTCTTGTAACCTATATTGCTCACAATTAGGAAGAATTCCTCTTCTAATTTACTACAGAATTTTTTTTTTTTTATTTTCCTACAGTACTTTTGACTATGTGCAGGATAGTCTCTTAACTACATGCATCCTAACAGCCCTAACAGACTCCCAGTTCATCACAGAGAGAAATTGTCAGGTCTGTTTTTACATGATCTGTGTAGTCTAGCTTTTTTCAAGTGGTACTCACTACTTAATTGGGGAATAAGTAAAAGAAGGTTATTTCTTTAAGGTAGTTATAACATAGTCAAATGTTAGAATTCTGAAATGAGAAGAAGCATATTTTAACTGTTTCTAATTTTATATCTAAGAAAGGTGTTTGATGATGCCCAGATTCATTTAGGTAGTGTTGCCTAAAATGTTTTGGAACTTTGTTTAATTTTAAGAATTTTTTTTCCTGCAGTGTTGACCTATGATTATTGTAGTCAGATGATCTACATTTAATCTATTTTAAATATAAGATTTATTTTGAGACTACATAGAATACTCATGATTAATTTCTGTGGTAGTAATTAATGTACCTAAATAAAATATTTCTATTTACTGAGACAAAACTTTAGATAGACTGGTTCTTAATTCATGATATATATCTTTATAATACTTATAATAATTATATTCAAAAGAAATGTGAGACATGCCATAGTTGAAGGAATAATTGAAAGTTTTTATCAGATTTCACCAATGTAAAATGTTTGAGAAACTTACTCTTACCTTTTATTAATCCAAAGGAGATTTTGTCAGAGTGTTTCTTCATAGATTAGAATAAATAACTCAGCTTGGAATATCTAGGCCCACTGTAGTTGGCCTCTTATGTTCTTTGGTGGCATACTCTTAAGTTAAATATGGAGGTGAATATTGATTGTTTTATTTCTCACACTACACTCCAGGTCTTACGTTGAAGTCTTTGATCCGTTTTGAGGTAATTTCTGTAAGTGCTGTAAGACAGAGGTCCAATTTCATTTTTCTGCATGTGTTTATCTAGTTTTCCCAAAATTATCTGGTGAAGAGACTATCCTTTCTCCACTGAGTATTCTTGGCCTCTTTGTCAAGTATTAGTTGACTGTATATGTTGGGTTTATTTCTTGGCTCTGTTTTATTGCTCTATGTGTCTATTTTTCTGCCAGCCCAATGCTATTTTAATTACTGTAGCTTTGTAGTGTACTTTGAAGTCAGGAAGTGTGATGCTCCAGCTTTGTCCTTTTTCAGGTTTGCTTTGGCTATCCAGGACCTTTTGTGGCTCCACACAAATTTTAGGATTGTTTTTTTCTATTTATGTGAAAAATGTCATTGGTATTTTGGTAGGGATTGCATTTTGGTGGTAAAGATAGTCCAATAACATGACTCCTTCCAGTCCATAAACATGGGATACCTTTTCATTTGGCTGTGCCTTCTTCCATTGTTCTGCAGTTTTCATTGTAAGGATCTCCCCCTTCTTTGGTTAAATTTATTCCAAGGTATTTTATTGTTTTTGATGCAATTATGAAGGAGGTAGTTTATCTTTAATTTCACTTTCAGGCATATCATTGATAGTGTGTAAGAATACACCTGGTTTCTCGGGATCCCTGGGTGGCACAGCAGTTTGGCGCCTGCCTTTGGCCCAGGGCGCGATCCTGGAGACCCGGGATTGAATCCCACGTCGGGCTCCCGGTGCATGGAGCCTGCTTCTCCCTCTGCCTATGTCTCTGCCTCTCTCTCTCTCTCTCTGTGACTATCATAAATAAATAAAAAATTAAAAAAAAAAAGAATACACCTGGTTTCTGAATGTTGATTTTATATACCGCAGCTTTACTGAATTTGTCAGGTGGTTCCAAGAGACTTTGGTTAAGTCTTTAGAACTGTCTATACATAAGATCATACCATTAGCAAATAAAGACAGTTGTACTTCTTTTTTTTTTTAATTTAATTTGCCTTTTTTTTTTTTTCATCTTGGGTGATTGCAACAGCTAGGATTTCCAATACAGTGTTGAAGAAAAGTGGTAAATAAGATTACAAATAAATCTCCCCTTTGATACAGCAATCTTTCTCCTAGTTATTTGCTCAGGAGGAGGAAATATGGGTCCATAAAAAACTTTGTTTTTAAAAATGTCATAATAGTCTTATAATCCTTATAAATGGAGAACACCCTAAATACCCATGAACAGGAAATACTAACCAGCAATACATGTGAAGGCTGTACTTATACATGAAACAGCAAAGATGAATCTTTGAACATTATGTTGTGATAAATTCAGGCATAGATTGTATTTTCTGTGATCACAAATGCTACAAACCACTGAGCTATGGTAGGTCAGCCAGACACCATTGCATGAGAAAGACTGACTGCAGAGGGGCAGGTCAAGACTTTGTGACATGATGGCTCATATTTTCCCATGGATGGTAGTTTATCATGGTTGTCAAAACCTACCATTTTGTTATTGGTAAATAATTATTTATTGAAATAACTAGGTAGCTAGGTAGCTAGCTAAGTCATTGATTAAATTAATAGATTCAACAGGAATTCCAGGTAAGGTATTCTCCTTTGCATCGTCATCAGAGCTCACTAATTTATTGAAAATTAAGTAAGACATAAAGAGATTTATTGTGTCATACTATTTTTAACTTAAAAAGACATAATCAGCTGCTGTATATTTTCCATGATATATTGGCACACACACATCTAGAACCTGCAGTAAATACATTAGAGAAGCCATGAGGGGTATTGGAGGTAAATAAATAAGTGAAAACAAGTTCAATAAGATGAAAAGAGACAAATACCTCATCTAGGCTAATGATGTTAGTGTGTCGTGAAAAGGAGAATAGAATTGACTTCAGTATCCATACAAATAAATATATATATTTGTTAAATTTGTGAGAAGATAAAACAATTTAATAGAAAAAATTATCCAAGCAGAAAATTCATAAAGGAGAATATAAATGGCCAATATAACCTTAAGAATGTTTTCTTTCTGAGTAATTATCAGGAATATATAATTCAAGATAATATTGTAAAAGGCAAATAAAACACTTTTTCTTCTCATAAAAACAATAAAAAATTCATAATACTTGATATTGGAATCTGTGAAAAAACAAATATTTCTTAATGATGTTGAGCTCTGTATTGATATAGTTTATTTTTGATGATTTAATAATATCAGTCAGTCTTGAAATACACTTGACTTTTCCATATTTAAGAAATGCATAGAGCTACTCTAAAGACTTCAACAATAGCTTAATTTTTTTTCACATAAGGAGAATGTCTGAAAATATGCCTTAACCACTTTCTTCTCCAGGACCCTAGGTTTGTTTTTGTTTTTTTTTTTCCCCAGTTTTCTCCTTAATGTCATTGGACATTGCTGCCTTGCATCACTCCCCATCTTTCATTCATTTTCAAGAGCTTCACTTGAGGGGCACCTGGGTGGCTCAGTGGTTGGGCATCTGCCTTCAGCTCAGGTCATGATCCCGGCATCCTGGGATCGAGTTCCACATTGGGCTCCCTACCAGAAGCCTGCTTCTCCCTCTGCCTATGTTTCTGCCTCTATTTCTGTGTCTCTCATGAATAAATAAATAAAATCTTAAAAGAAAAAAATAAAGAGCTCCATTTGAAGCCATGCGGACACCTGGATGTCACTGGCTATTGTGTAGCCAGACCTATAGGGAGAAAGGTCAGAAAATGAAGATTTTTACATTGTTGAGGATAATAGACTATTTTTCAGATTTGCTGAAAATTTGAGAGAAAGTACAGAGTCCCATATACACCTTTCTCCTCTCACACACATACTTCCCTGTTATAAATATATTGCATCCCAATAGTTCATTTACTACAAAGCATGCACCAGCATCAATGCATTATTATTAACTAGTGGACATTCTTTGTGTTGTACAGCGGTGTACAATTCATAATGACATATTTCCATAATCTCCATATCATACAAAATAGTTTCAACATTTAAAAAAATACCTGTGCTCCATCTGTTAACCCTTCTCCTACCCTGAACCCCTGGCAACCGCAGATCTTTTTAGTTTTGCATTATTCAAAATAGTTACCTCAGAATAGATGATAAGTACCATGGGAAGAAAGATATTCTCACTTTTTAATGACATTTCCATTTTTATTTTAAATACCTTTGTAATGTTTAGACTTTTTAAAATAATGGTGTTGACTTAATTACCTAATTTTACTGCACAAAACAGTATTTTTTCCCTCATGATTGTAGAAATGCCTCTAGGCATGTTGTTCAGAGTACATATCTCATGAGAGTGTGCTGTTTTGGTGTAAGTCCTGATTGTGTCACCTATAAACTTCATGAATTCCGAATATCACTCTGTATTTCTGAAGATAATAATAGTATCTACTGCTCAGGCTTGTTATGGGAAATTAAAGAGATGTGTGTGCACAGGTTGCTTAGCATAGTGTCTAGAACACTTGCAATCACTCAGTGGTTGTAAATTCTTGTCTCAGTTATTACAAAATGAGAGATTGAAGTTAGACATAAAAATCATAGGTGCTTTTACTGGGCTTGATGGGGCTACTGAAGACTTGGAAGATTTTATTTTTTGTACTACCTCTTAAAATCCCAAGGCAATATTTGCTTAAGGCAGATAGGTATGTTTTTTTCCTATAATGAAGCCTTCGCAATCTAAAATAAGTTGTAATAATTCAGAGAAAAATGGATCAGTTTCTAAACTGAAGGTTATGCTTTCCTCCTAAAGAATCATGTTGAATACTCTGTGAAATATATAGAAACATCAAACATTATCAAACTGTAAAATAACTCACATAAGGCTATAGACTAGGGATAAATATGCAGGGCAAGAAAAATAATAAACATTAGGACAAATGGAATGAAATTTACTCCAATGAATGATTCACCAAGAAAGCAAGCTCTGAATCGCATTCCTGAATGGTCAATTCTAAAAGTCTGTTAGGGATGCTGGAGATCTAACTCAGGCGAAGTCTAGGCTTGGCCCACCTGAGGCAGCTCCATCCAGACTCCCTGGCTTCAACTGCTACTGGGAAGTAGCTGGGATGGGCATGGTCTCCCCATGGGACCCAGAGCCCCACAGATGCAGGCCAGGGTGAGAATCTTCTATGGAGACTTTGTTTGTGTATATATATATATTTTTTCATGCTTTCCTTTTAGCTATAGCACATCCCTATCAGGAATCAATCTAAATATCAGTTTGCAATGGTGAACACAGGATCAAATATCTGCAACGTGCGGGAGATGGCATAGAAATTCATTCTGTAATTTTTGTTAAAGAAAGTTAGTTCTCTTGTCTTTTTTTAAAGATTTTATTTATTTATTCATGAGAAACATAGAAAGAGAGAGAGGCAGAGACACAGGCAGAGGAAGAAGCAGGCTCCATGCAGGGAGCCTGACATGGGACTCGATCCTGGGTCTCCAAGGTCACACTCTGGGCGGAAAGTGGTGCTAAACCGCTGAGCCACCTGGGCTGCCCTATTTCTCTTGTCTTTGAAAAATATGTTGATCTATTTAAGAACCTCTTACATTCTACATTTTCCTAAAAGTGAGTCATTGAGAAATAAATACAGACTTTCATATAAGAAAACCTTCTAATGTAAGATTAACTAACTACATGATTTGGATGGAGTTTTGGCCATCTGCTAGTGGGTAAGTCTACTTGTGTCCTAAAAACATTAACCATATCAGATACCAGAGAGCAACACCATTAATTTTTAAACAAAATCACAGTGTTGAGTTTAAATAGTCATTTCATAAAGCAATTGTTCTCAAAACCTTCTTTGCTCCTTGTTAATTAAACAATATACTTTCTACATTTAATTAACTGCCATATCTTACCCTAAAGCTTCCATAAGGAAAATGATGGAAACACAAAGAAAAAGATACACAAGTCTACAATCGGCTCTCCAAAATACGTTTAAACATATATTATAGGATGGAAATGTGTAAGTTATGAAATGATTGATAGAGAACAAAATGAGCAACACAACAGCTACATTTTGGCAACATGTACTTTATAAGAAATACTTGATGATATCATTTGAACAGAAAAGCACCACTGTGATGAAGTAAAGGACAAACAGCAGGGCCATACCGATCCCAAAAGTGGCTCTTGAGAACGGATATGCAGCCGAAAGTCATTATCCAAGCATCCACGATACATCTAAAAGTAAAACTTAACATCTCTCATTTGTGCCGTGGGAACCTAGAGTGAAGGTGAAGGAATCCCCAAATGAGACAAAAACATTACAGGAAAGTAAACTACAAAGAAAAAAAAATATTCGTCATGAAAAAGTGTTTTTAAAATATTAGCAAATTGCATAGAGCCACATATAAAAAGGATAATATACTGAGGCCATGTTGGGTTTTTCCCAGGAATGAAGATTGTCTCAAAATTCAATTTAATTTGTAATACCATCAGGGTACTATTTGGAAAGTGATTTTTTTTTTTAAGATTTATTCATTTATTTATTCATTAGAGACACGGAGAGAGGCAGAGACATAGGCAGAGGGAGAAACAGGCTCCCTGTGGGGAGCTCAATGAGGGACTCAATCACGTCCTGAGCCAAAGGCAGAGGCTCAACTGCTGAGCCACCCAGATGACCCAATATTTGACAAGTTTACAGCCAACATAGTGGTAAACAACTAAAAGTTTTTCCCCTAAGGTCAGGAACAAGAAAAGGATGCCCACTCTTGCCAATTCTATTCAACCAAGCACAACAGAGCAATAGGGAAGGGAAATAAATAAAAGGAATTTAAATCATAAAGGAAGAAGTAAAATGATCTCTGTTGATGCCACAGTCCTATATGTAGAAAAACCTAACAAATATTAAATATTAATTTAATATTAAATTTAATTATATTTAATATTAATATTATATGAATATTAATTTAATATTAAATATTAAAAACAAATATTTTAGAATAAAGGAAATCCTCTAAGGTGTGGTATACAAAATCAACATACAAAAATTAGTTTTATTTCTATACACCTACAACAAACCATCTGAAAGGGAAATTACAAAGATGATCCCACTTATAAGAGCATCAGAAAGAAGAAAATAGGAATAAACTTAACCAAGAGATAAAAGGTGTGTACAATGAAAACACTGATGGAAGAAATTAAGGAGATATAAATAAATGAAAGACATTCTATGTTCATGGACTAGAAGACGTAATACTGTTAAAATGACCACACCACTGAAAGCAACCTACAGATTCACTGCTCTCAGGATCCCAGTGGCTTTTATTCATAGAAATATATATATTTTTAAAAATGTCCTAAAATACATAGGAAACCACACAAGATCCAGAACTGTCAGAGCAGGCTTGAGCAAGATGAACAAAACTAGAAGGATCGCACTTGATTTCAAGACAAATTAGAGAAGCTCAGTAATCACGAGTAAGGTATCTACATAAATCCAGCCATAGCGACCTGTGGGAATTGAACAGAGAGCCCAGAAGGAAGCGCACACAGAGTCAGCTGATGTCTGACAATGGTCCTGAGAATGTGCAAGGGGAGAAGGACAGTGTCTTCAACAGTCTGATATTCACCTGCAGAGGTGAAATGGGACCCATGCCTACACCATGTGCGAAACTCAGCAAATGGATTAAAGACTTAGTGAAAAACTCCTCGAAGAAAGCACGGGGCTTGGCCATGGTTTCTCGGATGGGACACCAGACACATCAGCCACAGAAGCACAAATACACCAGGGGACACCCTGGAAATCTGTGCATGTTCTTCAGTGCTTCCTTGGCAAGTGCTTCTGTGTCCTTGTGTCCTCCAGCCTCTCCTGTTATCTGCATTGATAGGATTGTCCACGTTACTCTTGTTGCTGACTCCTCAACCCAAGCAGAGGAGGGAGGTTTGGGGGTTTCTTTTCTTGAAGATTCTTTTTTATTTATTAGAGACAGAGAGAGAGAGAGAGAGAGAGAGAGAGAGAACAGAGACTGGCAGAGGGAGAGGCAGAGAGGGAATCTCAAGCAGACTCACCACTGAGCCCGGAGCCCCATGCAGGGCTTAATCCCCAGACCCTGAGATCACGATCTGAGCTGAAACCAAGAGTCAGATGCTCATCCGACTGAGCCAGCTGGGTGCCCCTGAAGGACTGAGTTCTGAAGAGTAATCAAAAGCTATGATCTAAAAAATAGCATTGATACCATGCAGTCAAAAAATTAAAGGTGACTAAACTTGGTAAGCTGTGCTCCAGACCTTTTTTTTTTTTAAAGATTTTATTTATTTATTCATGAGAGACACACAGAGAGAAAGAGAGAGAGAGAGAGGCAGAGACACAGGCAGAGGGAGAAGCAGGCTCCACGCAGGAAGCCCGATGTGGGACTCAATCCCAAGGCTCCAGGATCACGCCCGAGCTAAAGGCAGACACTCAACCGCTGAGCCACCCAGGCATCCCTCCAGACCTTTGACCTATTTTGGTAAATTTTGTTCTGCTTTCCATCATTACGTCATTGCCTTTCCATCATTGTGTCATTGCCTCAGTGAGGTGTCTGAGTAGGATGCACACAGGGAAGTTTCTGATGATGCTCAGAACAACCCCAAGCATGCTCTGTCTGGATCTACATCCCCTATACCCTGTGGTCTACACGGGTTGTAAAACTCAGTGTAAAACACACTGTCTCACGCTAGGGTTTTCTTGAATGGATATTTCTGTGTCTTTACGTGAGTCTCAGACTATTTCTTCCCCTTTACGAGGGTTACACCTTTCTCTCCCCTCTCCCTCTCTCCTTTGTTCATGTAACTGTATTGGAACAAATAAAAGCAATAGCTAAAACGAAACAAATTAGTGGCGACCCAGGGCTCCTGGGAGGCACATTGGGCTAAAAGCAGCCGACTCTCAGTTTCATGGTCTCCAGGTCATGAGATTGAGCCCTGTGTGGGGCTCCACATTCAGCGGGGAGTTGGCTTGAGATTCTCTCCCTCTCTCCCTCCCCTGCCCTACACGTGTGCTTGCTCTCTCTCTCTCTCTTTTCAAATCAATCAATCAATCTTTGAAAAAAATCTAATGGAGACCCAACAGAATGAGAAACACTGAAACTCCCACTGGGTTTCTTGAGTATTTACATTCTTATCTCTCCCGATAGTTGTTTATTTCAGCAGCCACCATTCGGGGGATCTAGGGAAGGATTCTAGATGACTCTCCTGTGGGGTGACCCTGACCTGCCTGACACTCAGCTTGCCCCTCCTGGTCACTGGGAACTGGAGGCCCCTCCAATGGCTCCTGCTCACGGCTTGTTTGACTGAATGTGTTTGTGGCATTTCCATCGCCCCGGTGGTGGCCTCTTGTGGGTGGCCTCCAATAAAGGAGAAATGCCACATTATGGTACAGTTTCTCTAACTGAAGGATGCGCCAAATGGGGGAGAGATTTTTTTTTATAATTACCAGAAAATCAGCTGTTTCTTGCACATCACTTTCTCTAGTTCCTGAATACTTCATACAGGGGACACGTTTTTACACCATGCGTGTTTTTCACCTGAAACACCACAGACACACGGGCACAGACGTAATCCAAGTCAGTGAGGTGACAAGAACCAAGAAGAATGCAGCCACATTAAGAACCAGGACCTAGTCGCTCCCTTTCACCAGGTTCTTTGATAATGGGACTTCACTGTATGAAAACAAAATTTATTTGAAATCAAAGGATTGCTTTATTTTTAAGGCATTTAAAGAATAAGTGGTGAAATAAATCTTACACGAGCAAAATATCAAAATTTCTCTCTCTGAAATGAATATTTAAAGGGAACCCAGCTACATTGATCAGGATTGCTGAGAATAAAGCCTTTTAAATATTTAGGTATGTGTGGCCCTTTTCAGAATGATTTACTCTTGTATCCTCTCCCGAGGAAAAAGGCTCGTATCCACAGAACTTCATAGGATATATTTGAAGGCTCTTTGATGCGAATTCATGGCTTAATGGTTCTCAGACATTAGGTTAATAATCTTGACATTAGAGGTTGTATATCCACAATGATCACTTATTCTTTTATTTATTTTCTTAAAAAAATATTTATTTATTCATGAGAGACACACAGAGAGGCAGAGACACAGGCAGAGGGAGATGCAGACTCCTCACAGGGACTCTGATGTGGAACTTGATCCCAGGACCCAGGATCACACCCTGAGCTGAAGGCAGACCTCAACCACTGAGCCACCCAGGTGTCCCTCACTTATGCTTTTAAATGCATGATCATCTCATGTCATTTTGCCTTCAAACAATGTACCACATACGGACCTGATTATCCAGATCATAACTGCTTTTCTACAATGAAAATAATAGCCTGAATGTTTGTTTATTTTTTATAAGATTGTCTTACAAATTTAGGTAAGGTAGGTTATGCTTTTATCCTTATGGTCAGAAAAACAAATTTTCTAATTTGCAGTAAAATTAACACAAGTAAAAGCAAAAACTAACGGCAAGGGTATATTCATTCAATTATGATTTCTCTAAGAATCTCACATATTTAGAGCAACACTGCATAATGGTAAGCATGAAAGAAACTCACTGATTTTTTTTTTCTTTTACTATTTGCTTTATTACATGTGACAAAGATCCTGGCCCTATTTGTGCAAAGTGAAAGAAACCTGTCCACCACTACGCCTCTACCTTGTTAGGGAAAAAAGATCAATAAAGGATCACAGGTTTAGGTATGGCAGTGCCATACATCGGTAGGAGACCCAGTACCCTGAGGCATAGCCCCTGGACCTCGTGACCATCAGGGCTGGGGAACACTTCAAAGCACAGGATAGAGGAGATCCGGGACCTGGAGCATCATGGTCCTCATGGGTGCACTGTAGATGCTGACCAGGTCATCCATCCCGGTGCTCACCCACTATTGGCCCAGGGCAGGGAGTCAAGACCCAGGGTGGTGCTGTGCTTATACCCCACCATGTGCTTCTGGCCCTGGGGGCGTGTTGCTGATCTTTAATCAGAGATCTTTAACATAACTTAGTTCCAATAAGCTCAACATGGACTTCCTGTGTCATGTCATTTCTATTATATCTGTAGTGCATACGGGAAACGAGATCTATGAATAACTATTCTATTCCTTTCTTCTTTCTTTCTTTCCTTTTTTTTTTTTTTTTTTTTTTTTAGAGAGAGAGAAAGCATGAGCAGGGGAGGGGCAGAGGGAGTGGGAAATAGAGAATTCCAAGCAGACTCCGTGCTCAGCACAGAGCCCTGCACATGGCTCGATCTTATGACCCTGAGATTATGACCTGAGCTGAAATCAAGAACCAGACCAGCCACCCAGGGGCCCCAGGAGTACCTTCTCTTTAAGCATTGCTTTATTAAGTGTTATCCGTCTACCCTAATTTTAATACAGACTGTTGACCAAACTTTTTATAAAATTGATCTCTTCAAAAAAATAAACAAAATTAAAAAATTGGTCTCTTCACTTGGTCTTTTTGGAGATATTCAATAAAAGTTCAATGTTTTGGAGGCCAAAATTTTTGCTTGGAAAAGAAAATCCGTAAACCAGATTATCTGATTTTTAACTATATTAAAGATACTACATGTCATTCTAGGAACACATTCTTTCAAAAAGCATGAGTCCTAAGATCCGCCATTACCATGGCTAGGAAGTCATTATTTTATGTCCTGTTGCCTCTGTGAATAACAACGCCCTCAACAACAGTGCTAAGGGAGCTGAGGGCCAAGCTAAGATACCAGGGCCATGAGTTAGTACCCATGGCATAGGGCACCCCCAAGGGGAAGAGGCCTTCATCACCACAGACCGTTTCCTGTATGGGTGCTTGTCCATAACCTGTGAGCAGGACAGTGTGGACCCTGACACTGCAGACCTGGGCAGCCCCTGGTACCACCTTCCCCAGCTCTCACAGCCACCAGCGCCCTCATTTCTGAGCCTTGTCCACGGTGGGAACAGCATTGGCCCTGTTGCTCAGTGTTGGTGCTGTCTCATGGGACCCACCCTGGTAGAAATGATGAGCTTAGCTGCACAGGGAAGACAGGAGGATATCGCTGTATGCGTTTGGTGGCTGCCACCCAGAGAAGTGCCCGGGATTGCCTGGCTCTGCTGACCAGCAGACCTTACAGTCATGGGACCCACAAGACTGTAGCAAACAAAGATAAATTTCTTAGTGGACGATTCCCCAAGTATATTACCCTTCTGGGATTATCCTCCTGAGAGTCCGTGTGGATGACTGTATTATCCCTGGTCTGTTGGCCATGGGTCAGGTTCACCTTAGGAAAACTGCACGCCAATATAAAGATGTAGCAAATTCTATTTCTAGAGCTTAGCTAGGTGGTGATCCCTTTAATAGCCTGTGTGTGATTGGATGTTAAAGGAATCTTGAAACTCGTGCATTTATTACAAAGTATAACAGCCATCTATGTGTTAAATTGATCAATTCTTTGTTGTTTACCTTTACCATGACCATCTAATGAATGAATCAGTCTCCTACTTGATCTTCCTGACACCATTTTCTTCCTCCTTTTGCAAAATATTTGGAGCAGTAAGATGTTAATAATAAATCTGTAATTAATATGAAAGTTATAATTTAGCAGGGTTGATAAAATTATAAAATAATTATAATATCCAGAATAGAAATGAACAAAAATAAGGACACTGGCGGGCATATTTAACATAATGACAACTTACACGTTACCATTCTGCTTATATTCATTATATTAAACTTAACATAAATATATACATACCTAATTAATGTATATGGAACCAGCTACGAATGTGAAGCATTTTTGTAAAAATTATTTGGATACCAATGAGCGAAGAAAAATTATAGTTATACAAGTTAAGCTTTCAGGTAAAGCTTATCAGAGACCATTAAATGGAAGCACTTTGTGGCCATCAGAACACTTCAGTGTAACAACTGAAAATCCTCAGGAAGGCTCATGGAGGCACAGAATTCACTATTACCCATCCTTGAAATTCTAGTGGAATCTGAGGTCTGCCTCTAAGACATCATTAAGATACTGGGTAGGTTGGGAAGGCTTGAGGGGCTGATCATAAAATTAAGCTGAAACTGGAACAGAAATTTAATACCCCTTTATTTTTGGTGGTTTGGATTAAGCTTGATTCAAACCAAGAATTCATGAAAATTTAAAGTATGTGTGTGTGTGTGTGTGTGTGTGTGTGTGTGTGTGTGTGTCTGTGTGTGGCTATTTATTATTCTTGTATGAATGAATCTTTGAGGCTATATGTTTGGATGCCGAAACCCATAAGCATTGGCATTTTTTTTAAATCATCTTAAATTGAATTCCTTTGGCAACAGAAATTGAGTAAGAAATTTAAGTACAGAAAGTTATAGAACATTATATCTTTGGAATAAAAAACTGCAGGAGTGAAGGAACAGAATAGGGGAGAAAAATGAATGAAAGTGACGTAAGCACAGCAAAGGTCCGTATATACTCATAATCCCACAGGATGCGTGCAGGAGGGCTGGCTATGACAGGTTTTCCCAAATTGTGGTATGAGGGCTGGGTTTTTATGAGCACAGATTAACTAGTCATAAGATGAACATGAAATAAAAACTTTTTGAAAGAAACAAAAGCTGAGCAGATTTTTCACCAACAACTGTGAACTGCAGGAAATGATAAATAACATTATTTAACAGAAAGAAAATGCAACCAGTTGGGAATTGGATCTAAGAAAGGAAGCAAAAAGGGTCACAAAGGAAGAATATTGAAGAATCAAGTGTGCTTTTCTTGAGCCGTTATTATTTAGGATTATAATTGCTTAATGTAATATTATTTTTAAAAGGCTTTCTGGTGTTTATGATATACATAACTAAAATGCCTAACAATAGGTAATAAACCAGCAGAGGACACAAAATAAAATATTAAAAATATTACTCAGTTATTCTAAATGAAGATAGGTGTAGAGAATATAAAGATCAAAGTAAATATAGGGCATATGAGAAACAGTCATTTAGGTGACAAACGTAAGCCAACCATAGCATTAATTTTATTAACTCTAATGGATTTATGCCTTCCAATTAAGGCAGAGGATTTAGGTGGAATAGAAATTCAAGATGCAAGTACGTTCCATAGCCATAGGAAAAAAAAATCCCCATCAAATACAAAAACACTGAGAGATTAGAAGTAAAAGGATGAAAAAGCGAACCATGTAAGCACTAAGCGTATTAAAGCTGGAGTGGCTACATTAATATCAGACAAGGTAGATTCACAGTAAGTTTTCTAGGGCTAATAGAGGCATTTTAGAATAATAGGTCAATTCACAGAAAATGCATAAATATCATAAGAGCTTTAAATTAAATGAAATCAGAGGATACTGAAAAGAGAAATAGATGATCCCACAAATATATTTATTTCAACACTCTTCTCTCTGACAAGTAGACAGAAGATAAGTAAGCATAGGATAGTTGAGCACCACGATCAACTTGACATAATTCATATTTGTGAACCACTGTTCAAGACAAAAGTAGAATTCATATTTATTCTAGCCTCCAAGAAATAATGAAGATAGGATATTTATTGTTTAATAATTTTATAATGAACCAAATTATTTCTCCATTAATTTAAAAGGATAGCACTTGTGCGTAATATATATCCTGATCACAACACAAATAGAGATAAATAAAAGCGAGATAACTGAAAAAAATCCCAAAATAAATAATAAAGACAAGAAGAGAAACAAACAAAAAGAACAAAACAGATTTACGACAAAGACATCAAGTCAATCTAATGACAGTTCATCCAAAAAATCTGTAAAGTTGACAAACTTTTTCCATCATATTCAGGGAAAGAAGGGACAAAGCACAATTAACAATATTAGTTCAAAATAAGAGATATCGCTCGAGATTCTGCAGACATGAAAAGGATAAATGGCAGAAGTGTGAAATAAATGAAATAAATCTCATAAATTAATGAAATGGACAAAATCCTTAATAGACACTTGTAAACAAAATTGACAGAAAGAAATTAAAAAAAAAATGGCAGTATGTGTTCTTCCAACCCATGAGCATGGAATATCTTTCAATTTCTTTGTGTTATCTTCAATTTCTTTCATCGGTGTTTTATAGTTTTCAGAGTACAATTTTTTCACCTCTTTAGTTAGGTTTATTCCTAACTAAAAAAACATTCTTTATTTTTGGTGCAATCATATGTGGAATTATTTTCTTAATTTCTGTGTCTGCTGCTTCATTACTGTTGTATAAAAATCCAATACATTTCTGTAGATTGCTTTTGTATCCTATTTCTTACTGAATTCATTTATCAGTTCTAGCAGCTTTTTGGTGGAGTCTTTTGGGTTTTCTATATATAGTATGACGTCATCTGCAAATAGTAAAAGTTCTACTTCTTCTTTACCAATCTGGGGGCCATTTATTTCTTTCTGTGGTCTGATTGCTGTGGTAAGGTCTTTCAATACCATCTTGAATAAAAGTGGTGTGAGTAGACATCCTTGTCTTTTTTCTGACCTTAAGGGAAAATCTCTAAGTTTTTCCCTGATTAAGGATGATGTTAGCTTTGGTTTTTCCATATATGGACTTTATTATGTTGAGATATATTCCCTCTAAACCTACTTTGTTGACAACTTTTATCGTGAATGAATGTTGTACTTTGTCAAATGGTTTTTCTGCATCTATTGAAACAATCATACGATTGTTGTTTTTTTTTTTATCCTTTCTCTTATGGCTGTGATGTATCATGTTGATTGACTTGCAAATTTGCAAATATTGAACCACTCTTGCAACTCAGGAATAAATCCCATTTGACTGCGGTGAATGATTTTTTTTAATGTAGTATTAGATTCATTTTGCTAGCATTTTGTTGAGGACTTTTGCATTTAAGTTCATCAAGGATATTGGCCTCTAGTTCTCTTTTTTAATGGTGCCTTTATCAAGGTAATACTAATGTGACAGAGTGAATTTAAAAGTTTTCCTTCCCATTTCATGATTGGATTGTTTGTTTCTTTGCTGTTGAGTTTAAGAAGTTCTGTATAGATCTTGGAAACTAGCCCTTTATCTGATACGTCATTTGCAAATATCTTCTCCCATTCTGTAGGTTGTCTTTTAGTTTTGTGGACTGTATCCTTTGCTGTGCAAAAGCTTCTTATCTTGATGAAGTCCCAATAGTTCATTTTTGCTTTTGTTTCTTTTGCCTTCGTGGATGTATCTTGCAAGAAGTTACTGTGGCCGAGTTCAAAAAGGTTGTTGCTTCTGTTCTCCTCTAGGATTTTGGTGGAATCTTGTCTCACATTTAGACCTTTCATCCATTTTGAGTTTATCTTTGTGTATGGTGCAAGAGAGTGGTCTAGCTTCATTCTTCTGCACGTGGATGTCCAATTTTCCCGGCACCATTTATTGAAGAGACTGTCTTTCTTTCAATGGATAGTCTTTCCTCCTTTATCGAATATTAGTTGACCATAAAGTTCAGGGTCCACAATTCAATCATGAAATGGGCAACAGACATGAACAGAAATCTCACAGAGGAAGACACAGACATGGCCAACAAACACATGAGAAAATGCTCTGGATCACTTGCCATCAGGGAAATACAAATCAAAACCACAATGAGATACCACCTCACACCAGTGACAATGGGGAAAATTAATAAGGCAGGAAACCACAAATGTTGGAGAGGATGCGGAGAAAAGGGAACCCTCTTACACTGTTGGTGGGAATGGGAACTGGTGCAGCCATTCTGGAAAACTGTGTGGAGGTTCCTCAAAGAGTTAAAAATAGACCTGCCCTACGACCCAGCAATTGCACTGCTGGTGATTTACCCCAAAGATACAGATGCAATGAAACTCCGGGACACCTGCACCCTGATGTTTCTAGCAGCAATGTCCACAATAGCCAAACTGTGGAAGGAGCCTCGGTGTGCATCGAAAGATGAATGGATAAAGAAGATGTGGTTTATGTATACAATGGAAGATTTATTCTTCAGCCATTAGAAATGACAAATACCCACCATTTGCTTCAAGGTGGATGGAACTGGAGGGTATTATGCTGAGTGAAATAAGTCCATCGGAGAAGGACAAACATTATATGGTCTCATTCATTTGGGGAATATAAATAATAGTGAAAGGGAATAGAGGGGAAGGGAGAAGAAATGGGTAGGAAATATCAGAAAGGGAGACAGAACATGGAAGACTCCTAACTCTGGGAAATGAACTAGGGGTGGTGGAAGGGGAGGAGGGTGGGGGGTGTGGGTGACTGGGTGGCAGGCTCTGAGGGGGGCACTTGACGGGATGAGCACTGGGTGTTATTCTGTATGTTGGCAAATTGAACACCAATAAAAAATAAATTTATTATTTAAAAAAAAGTTTTCATTCCATTTCCATTTTTTGGTCTAGTTTGAGAAGATTCGGTATTAAGTTTTCTTTAAATGTTTCTAGAAATCACCTGTGAGGCCATTTGGTCCTGGTCTTATTCTTTATCTCCTCTGTTAAGGGTCTCACTCATGCATTTCACTCATTTCTCAACTCCAGTGAGTATCCTGATGATGATTACTTTAAAGAGTCTCTCAGGAATGTTACTTACATCTGTTTTGCTTTGATGTGTGTCTTCTCATTTTAAGTCTCTGTGCCTGTTTCTATGTGTGTTAAGAAGGTTAGTTATGTCTCCTGTTCCTGAGGGTAGCAGCCTTATGAAGAAGAGGTCCTGTAGTGTCCTGCAGTGCAGTGTCCCCCATTCACCAGGGCTTGGCACTTCCAGGTAAGTCTCCAGTGTGCTGCACGTTCTCTGCTGTTTTGTCCTGGCAGCTTTATCCTTCAGGCCATCCATCTGCAGAGGCTTTTTTTAAATTTCATTTATTCATTTAAGAGCAAGAGCAAGAAGGTGGAGGGGCAGGTAGAGGGAGAGGGAGAAGCAGACTCCGCATTGAGCAGGGAGCCCAACATGGGACCCCATGATCATGACCTGAGCGACCCTGCAATCATGACCTGAGCGACTGAGCCACCAAGGAGTCCCTATGTGCATCTTTTCTACGTAAACTTGCTATAGAGAAAGTTTTCCTTTTAACACGTCTTATATGTAAATGTAGAATCTGGGAAAAAAATGTTAAAGTATTGGAATAAAGCTAACGTTCTCACAAACACACTTACCTTTTTGGTGTGAATGTGTAATCAGTTGTTAACATAGTAAATAATTGTTAATAAGAGGAAAAGAAAAAGTCACCAAATATATGAAAAATCATCAGTGTGTGAATTCGCCTACCTCACCGCTGTACTAATACGGACTCTGGAATATCCAGGGCAGCTTCTTTTTATTTTTCGTCATATGGGTTTTCCTTGCATGAGTTTTTCCATCGCAACTAATTCACTTCAGGAAGGACAGAGCTTTAGGTAGTGCCAGATGATTTGTGAATCCCTATCATGACACCCATACAGAGACCCTTAGTCATCGATTTTAATGAGATATTTAAAAGACAACCTTGGAGATTTTTATTGATGTAACCATCCTGCCATATATTCACATTTGGGGCTGCTGGTTTTACGGTCTTGTAGGTATTTCAATTGTAAAGCATTGTTTTATCAGCAGATCAGCTGATTATGACCCTCTTTCATTGTCTTACATAAAATAAGACTGTGAATGTGCAATAAAATTGCTATTTTCATTGTTCCCCCACCATGTTCTCTCTCCTTTCAAATGTCCCAGTCATCGTAGATCAGAAATGGAAGCAGCCTGCTTCCCCTGGCATCTGTATGCTCCTGAATTCTCTGAATATCCCCTTACACTGAATGTAAAATGTGCATCTTTATATGACACGGAATTTGAAAACTACCAAAGCTAACCTTTCTCATGACCAAGAATAATACCTACTAAAAAAAAAAACCACATTGCCTTAAATTAAATACTCAGCCTGTCTCCATTGCTTCTGTTTTCAAATCGTGGCTGACATATCAAATGTGTTAAATTTTTTGGCATTTCTAAAATATAATAAGAGGCCTTTAATTTTAAACATTTTAAGCTTTGACTCTCTAATAGTCCCACTGCCTGTTTAAACATACGAAACATGTTATATCCACTTGTGATTTTTTAAGTAATGCACATTTATGAATCATCTCTTTGGGACAGTTTCTAGGCTAAGTACTTTATAAATAGTGACACCTAATTCAAATAATTAATCTATACAATTGGTACTACTTCTATGGAAAAATTGACACATATTCTTTGAGGTTTACAAAGATATTAAATGGTATATACTCATAAATGTAACAAAGTCAATCACATTGTAGAAAAGATTTCTAAACATTATGCCATATGCTGCCTACTTACGCTACACTAATTAAAATAAATCATTATATATTTTATTTATATAGGATTGTCATCTTCTGCCTTTACATGATACACATTTGGGGCATACAAGAGATTAGACATGGAGCGCAGCCCATCCTACATCAAATGGCATTGGCACGCCCCATGTCCAGGGAATGACTTCTGTCCACAGAAGTGCTAACGTTGCACGGGCTGGTCACATCCCTTACCCTCATCTCATGTCTGGCAATAGGAGATAATGTTTGTCTCTCAATTCCAGTCTGTTTTCCAATTTATCTAAGAAAACATGCTAAGGTAAAACAGCTATAACTATGCCTAAAGAGATCCCACAATGTGTAGACCATTTTGGTGTGATTTTGAAAGGGGTAAATGAAAAGACTTTGAATTTTAGATCTACTTTAACAGTTGATACTTTTTTATAAATCATTGTAAGTAAAATTTGAGTTTGCTTTAGTTGGTCTAATATTTAAGAGTTCTTTCCCTTTTGATTCCTGATGTTAGAATGTCTCTTCATCTCCCACCCACCATTATCTACTTTCTGTGGTTCTCTCCTTCTTCCCAATTCCCAAAGCTTATCCTCAACCCCTTAACAAGGGATTCTGTTCTGGAGGCAACTGGGTTTCCTTTCTTCTCTTTAGATTCCCGTACAATAAAATCTCTAACTATGTATTACTCGGGCAATTACCTTCCTTCTCTGGTACCAAGGGAGTGGTTGTTTCTGCGTTTAAAATGTACAGGAGTCTCAGCACCTAATGAGAAAGCCTTCTGGTGTCTCATACATTTGGTATTATATCTAACTTCATGCTTAAGAATTTCTCTTCTATAGTGTAATTTAAAAGTGTCATGTAGACATGGAAGTTGATGTCAGAAAGAAAGAAGTAGAGAAGTAATGCATTGGAGATTTGGATAAATATAATTTCTAGGTTTTTTATCTATTGAAAAGGCACCATTTGTAAATAGTTTTATTAGGTGTACTCCCAATTTTTCACTTGCTAAGACATTGAGAATTGTACCCCTTCAAAGACACTTAAAAATACCTTTTGAACAACTACATGGAAGTTCATCTGAGCCATCCTTTCATCTATGACAATTTAGTATTAAGAATCTGCAGAAAATCACTACCGATCACCAGCATGCATCTGGAAGCTGTGCTGCGGTCAGAGTGAACCAAAACTTAACAATTTCACAGTCAGGTCAATGCAACAAGCACCTATGAAGCATTTTATGTACCAGGGGTTTTTCTAGGTGTGGAGTAAAACTCAGTGAGAAGAAACACAGAGCCTGTTCCACTGCACAATGGAGGCAAAGTTCATACAAATGACCTATAGTGGGAATGAAAGCAGTGGTAAGGGGCTGACACAAATAGTAATTCCAGATTCAGAGACTACAGAGCAATCATGAAGTGACACCTGAGCTGAACCCAGAAGGCCTCCAGAGATGGAGAATTCAAATCCAGGAAAATAAGAAGTAAATACGTTGGAAGTGTGAAAGTGCATTTATAGTAGAAGAATCACGTGCAAGTTATCTAAGGCAATGGACAAGCAAAGCCAGTCAGGGCTCAGATGTAGAAGTTCAGAGCAGCTGCCTAGAGAGGTTCCAAGTCATGGGTGAGTAGTACGCTGCTCCTCCGTGGCTGTGTACTTTCATAACTCTCACTGTATACACGGTTATTCTGCTTCTGTTTAAGATTTACTTTAAAAAACAAAATATCTACAGATGTGCTTTTTTCTAAATTTTTTATAAAAGCTAAACAGGTCTTTAGAAAATTATGCATTCTCAATTTTTGAAATTTTTATTAAAGATGTCAATGATTAAATTATACGTTTCTTCAGCTCTCATCTGGGCATGTTGTGAGGAATTGTTTTTTAGCATCCTTTTGTCTGTTTAAAAATTAGGTAAGTAACAAAATATACATAATTCCCATCGTAAGCCTTTCAGGCAATACACAGTTGAGTAGATTATGGCAATATTCCCTTCATAACCAACTTCACTGTTTCCATACCTTTAAGTGGGACTCTAATTACTATACAGTGCGTATTCTGCTAGCTGTTGATTATATATATGTGTGTGTGTATAATACAAATGTAATCTTAATATATCAATTATTTTGACTTTTACTTATTTCTTCTTTTTCACTTTTACTTATTTCTAATAAACAATGACGTAGAGATATTTGATTCACCCTTCATTCTATTCTCCAAAAACTGCAACTATAAAAATATGTGCTCATTTATCGTTCTCTACAAGTACAGAAGTTTAGTTGGTAAATTAAACAGTTTAATATACATATAAACTTGGAAGACTTTACTCAGAACATCTAACTTTCAATAATCTAATGCTCAGAATTTTTAAAAAATAGTTCGATATAAAATCACACATCATTAATCTTTTTGATGTATATTTTTTTTTCTGAAGATTTCCTGTTTCCTTATACTTTCCAGCCTTAACTTACTGAAGCTAAAACCTCTTAATAAAACTCCCATGTTTGTCTATATTTATATAATCATACACAAGCAGATAGATACATATACATATGTGAATACATATATGCAAAAATATGTGTGTATATATTTATCAATTTACAGTTTATTCTCATTTTTCATGGATTCCATTTCTGGGAATACCCCCATTCACTAGAATTTATTTGTAACCTCCAAATACTGCAATCCAAAAAAAAAAAAAAAAACAAATACTGCAATCCATGGCACATCTATTGTCACTCTTGGGCATGCACAGAGCAGTGGAGCTCTGAGCCCCCCAACCCATATCTTCTGCTGAGGCTCAAAAGATGGTGCTCAAAAGATGGTGGTCTCCCTCTTTCTGCTATCACAAGACAAACCAGGGTCCTTTCTACAGTCTTGTTAGTCCATGCTTCTTTGCATTTTTGTTCTCTGTGTTGCTGATTTCGCTCATCAAAATGGTACCAAGTATAGTACTGATATACTGTAAGTCCAAGAAGGTTGTGATGTGCCTTTCAGAGAAAATATGTGTATTAGATCAACCTCATTAGGCCTGAGCTATAGTGCTGTTGGTTGTGATTTCAATGACAATGAATCAACAATGTATAGTAAATATAATGCCTTTAAACAGGAACACACACAAAATAAGTTATGTGTTGACTGGATAACAAAAATATTTTGGCCAACGGTTCTCCAGAATCTAACGCTATGTTTATTTCCCCTGGGGGAAACTATTCCTTATTTGCTAATTCAGTAATTTTAGCAACTATAGAGGCCATAACCATCATAAGTAATGAGAACTGATAGCATCAATATCTATCTGTAGTTTCATCTTTTTTCATAATGTGGATTATATTTTAAAAGAGAATTGATGTAAGTTTCTGATAAAGTGTTTCAATCTTATTTATGTAGTTTCTATTTTTCACTTGGAGTTTTAATTAAACTACTATAATCATATGCTGTTTCTATTCTATATCACCCTATAACAGTTTACAAGAAAATATTTCCTGCAATTGTAGCACTCTTGAATTCTTGTGATAAAGCACAGTTAGAAATATACATCATATCTTTTTTTCAAAAATATTTAATAAAATATAGATAACAAGTAGAAATTTATATATATGTATACATATATATATAATTATTGTACAACAGGATTAATTTATCACAAATAAACAAGCTCACATAATCAACACCGAAATAAAAAAAAAAAAAGGAATATGAGCAGGTCAAACAAAAGCTCTTACCCTGCTCCTTCTCATTCAAAAGCATCCATGTTTCCTAGGGAATTGAAATGATCATGCACATACCACAAGTAATATGCATGCTTTAAAAAAGCTCTAAAAAGATCCTACGCTTTCATCTTAGATGGACTATAGGCTCAGCAAGTTCAGGTAAGTGTCAATGAAGTGCTGTAACACAATTTTCAAAATTTTAGACAATGTTTTTGTTGGGTTGTTTGGTTTTTAGTTCCTGGCATTCATTAAAATCTGATAAAATACTAATTAAATTTGGGCTAAAGAACTGAATCTTCAGAGACTAAACACAATAAAAAAATATAATCTCTGCAAAAGATAGTTTGTATAGTCTCTAAAAAATTATACTACAAAAATTTTTTGAATTATATTACAACCTTCAATAATAAAAAAAAAAATCAATTTTTTATAAAAGGGGTGAGTATAATTTCCATACTTATATTAAACTAACTGAGTTCCAACAAAAATCACAATGCATACAAACAAAAGAAAGTATGGCCCATTCAAAGAACAGAATAAATTGACAGAAACCATCCCAAAGTCTACACATTAAATTTACTAGAAGAACACTTAAGATTGCTATTTTAAATATACTCTGAGATAAAAGAAATCATACTCAAAAAAGTAAAAGAAATAAAGAAGACAGTATATGAATAAAATAATAATAAAGATATAGATAAAGGAGGAAAAAGAAATAAATAGAAATTCTGGAGGTGAAATGTAAAATAACTGAAATTTTAAAAATAGTAGAAGTGTTCAAAAGTGAATGGAACAGAAAGAAGAAAGAATCAATAAGCATGAAAGCAAAACAACTGAAATTGAGCCACAGAAGCAGAAAGAAAAAAAAGAACAAAAGGAAGTGAAGCGACTAAGATATATGTAGGACAACAACAGTAACAGCAAAGAATCAACATATGCATTGTGGTAGCACCACATGGAGGAGAGAGGGAGAAAAAAAAAATGCAAGAATGGTTCAAAGTAAGACAATAAATCAATATAATATGTCACCTTAATAGAATGAAAGGAAAAAAAAAACATGATCTTTTCAATTGATGCAGAAAAAGCATTTGACAAAATCCACCATCCTTTCATGATTAAAAATTCATTCAGAAAACTGGGTAGACAGAATATTCCTTAATATGACAAAGAGCACTTAGAGAGGACTACAGCTAACATCACACTCGGTGGTGGAAGATTAAAAGCTTTCCCTATAACGGGAGAAAGAATAAAAGCAAGGATGCCCACTTCACCACAACTAGCTAACAGTGTACAGGAAGTTCTAGATAGAACAAGAAGATAAGAAAAATATGAGAGAGAGGAGTTCAGATGGTGGAGGGGCAGGGGGACCCTGGGCTTGCCTAATCCCCTGAACCCAGCTAGATAAATATCAAATGGTTCTCAACACTCAAGAAATTAATCTGAGGACTGAGAACATAAACTGCACAACTAGTGGTAGAAATACAGGCACCTTCTGGAAAGGTAGAAGCTGCAGAAAGTTGATTTGGGGGAGAAAAGAACTGCAGGCACTTTGGTGAGGAGTGAGCCCTTCACTGGTGAAGCAGTGGTGAGGAGAATGTACCAGAAAAACTCTTCCCCAAAACCACTGACCAGGAAAAGGAGAGGGGCTGAATATCGAAAGTCATTATAAGCATCAGAGCTCAAAATCTGAAGTTCTAGACACCCATGCAATCGCCCAGGTCATGTCTGGTAGGCTCAGCAGTGCTCCTGCAGAGAAGGAGGGTGGAGGCCCAGGAGTGGGCAGCATGGTCTGAGGATACCCTGGGTCACACAGGGAAAAATGATTCATCTTCTTGGAACGCATTTAGGAGAGATGGCACAGTCTCTTCAAGGACAAAAGACCTGGTGGGCATCACTGAGCTGCCCTGTTACCTGCATAGGAACAGAGACACCTGCCAAGGGCAGCAAGCCTTGGTACTAGCTTTTTGCTGCAACTTTACCATACAATCATTTTGCTGAGATGGACTGGCACGGGCTGTAGTGCCATAAGATCCTCCCGCAGAAGATCAACATGAGTCCACACTATGTGGATCCCTAAAATTTGGAGTTCTGAAACCCAGCCCTGTACCTGAGAGAAAACAGGAGTACAGAGCTGCCTGGCAGGCAGAATGCTTGAACATAGTCAAAGTAAAGGTGGGGATGGTGCGGAAGTCCAGGACACAAGAGAGGTGATTGTCCGTTCTTCCGTGAGGGCTTCCTGAAGAGTAGCAGACATGAATACCACCTCTGGAGTCAAGAGCCATCAGCACTGACCCACTTCAGTGAGCAACGCAATGCTCCACATTGGAGGCTGAAGCCACTTGGCAACAAGCACTGCCCTGCTGTGCCCAGCAGGTGCACCTCCACTAGGGCAAGTCCAACTGAGAGTCAGCACAGCAGGCCCCTCTCCCATAATATGAATATAAACCCTCACACACACCAAGTCTACTGATCATAGAGTTCCATAAACCTTCAACTCCAAGAGAAATAGCATCTAGCTTCTTCTAACAAGCAGACTAAAGCACATCCAGTTAAAACATGCCACACAATGGCTACTCCACCACCCTCCACTGCAGGCAAGGAGAAACTCTGCAGAGGACTGACCTGAGGGAAGGAGCAGCCATAACACAACAGCAGAGAACACACTCTGAAACACCTCTTGAGGACCAGGCCCAGGACAGTACAGGACCTCTTCCTAATATAACCATTACTCTGAGCAGCAGGAATATAACAGGCTTTCCTAACAATGACACAAAAAACCAGCAACCCAGACAAAATAACAAACTAGTGGATTTCACCCTAAAAGAAAGAGCAGGAAAAAGTAACACCAGGGATTTAGTCAATACAGAAATAAGTAAGACGCCTGAGCCAGAATTTAAGACAATGATCATAAGGATACTAGCTGGGCTTGAGAAAAACATACAAGATACTTGAAAATCATCCCTTACTGCAGAGATAAAATAACTGAAAACTGGTCAGGCAAAAATAAAGAATGCTATAACAGATGCAGAAATGATTGGATGCCATGACAATGAGGATAGATGAAGCAGCGTAATGAATCAGTGATATGGAAGATAAAATGATAGAAAATAATGAAGCTGAAAAGAGAAGAGAAAAAAAGGTATTGGGTCATGAAGATAGACTTAGGGAACTCAGAGACTCCCTAAAGCATAATAGCATTCGTATCAGAGGAGTTCCAGAAGAAGAAGAGAGGGAAAGGGGACAGAAGATTCATTTGAGTAAACTATAGTTGAAAACTTCCCTAATCTGGGGAAGGACACAGACAGTCAAAATCCAGGAAGCACAGAGAACTTCCATTAAATTCAACAAAAGCCAGCCATCACCAAGGCATAGCACTGTCAAATTCACAAAATACACACACAAGGAAAGAATCCTGAAAGCAGCAAGGTGAGGGAAAGTCCTTAATCTACAAGGGAAGCCAAATTCGGTTCCTAGCACATATATTCACAGAAGCCTGGCAGGCCAGAAGAGAGTGGCAGGATATATTCAACATGCTGAATGGGAAAAATATGCAACCAAGAACACTTTATCCAGCAAAGCTGTCATTTAGAGTAGAAGGAGAGATAAAGAGTTTCCCAGACAAACAAAAACTAAAGGAGTTTTGACCACTGGAAGAGATACTAAGGAGATTCTTTAGGTGGGGAAAAAAAGACTAATAGTAACAAAGATTAGAAAGGAACAGAGAACATCCACCAGAAACACTGACTTTACAGATAACACAATGGTACTAAATTCATATGTCTCGGTATGGATTAAATGCGCCAGTCAAAAGACATATGATAGCCAAATAGATTAAAAAAAAAAATCAAGACCATCAATGTGCTGCTTCTGCTTACAAGAGACTCATTTTATACGTAAAGACACCTACAGATTGAAAGTGATGGTATAGAGAGCAATTTATTATGCTGATGTATGTCAAAAGAAAGTCAGAGTAGCCATACTTACATCAGACAAATTCTCTGTCTCTGTCAAATAAATAAATTTTTAAAGAGAGTGAACGTGAGAGGGGGAAACACAGAGGGAGAAAGATACAAATAGGCTCCCTACTGAGCGAAGAACCCAGAACAGAGCTTGGTCCCAAGACTCTGAGATCATGACCTGTCCCAAAATGAAGAGTCAGAAGCTTAACCGACTGAGCCACCCAAGTATGCCCAGACAAACTAGATTTTAAACCAAAGACTATAACAAGAAATGAAGAAGGGCATTATATCATAATTAAGCAGCCTATGCATCAGAATCTAACAAATGTAAATATTTATGCCCCCAACTTGGGAGCACCCAAAAATATCAATGAATTAATAACAAATGTAAAGAAACTCCTTGAAAATAACACAGTAAGGGTAGAGAACTTTAACACCCCAACTGCAGCAATGGACAGATCATCTAACGAGAAAATCAACAAGGAGACAAAGGCTTTGAATGACACTGGACCAGATGGACTTAAGAGATACATTCAGAACATTTCTCCTAAATCAGCAGAATACACATTCCTTTCAAGTGCACACAGAACATTTTCCAGTGTAGACCACATACTGGGTCACAAATATGGCCTCAACTGGTACAAAAAGTCTGAGATCATACCATGCATATTGTCAGGCTACAACACTATGAAACTTGAAGTCAACCACAAGAAAAAATTTGGAAAGACTCCAAATACATGAAGATTAAAGAACATCCTATAGAGAATGAATGAGTTAAACAGGAAATTAAATAATAAATAAAAAATATATAGAAGCAAATGAAAATGAAAACATAACAGTCCAAAACCTTTGAGATGCAGCAAAGGCTGTTGTAAAACGAAGTGTGTTGCAATACAGGCCTACCCCAAGAAGCACGAAAAGTCTCAAATACATAACCTAACCTTACATACATCTAATGGAGCTAGAAAAAGAATAGCAAATAAATCCTAAATCCAAAAGGAGAAGAGAAATAATAAAGATTAGAGCAGAAATAAAAAATATAGAAACAAACAAACAAAAAACAGTACAACAGATCAACAAAACTAGGAGCTGGTTCTTTAAAAGAATTAATGAAATTGATAAACCCCTAGTTAGACTTCTCAAAAAGGAAAAAGAAAGGACCAAAATAAATAACATCACAAATGAAAGAGGAGAGATCACAACCAACACTGAAGAAGTACAAACAATTATAAGGGACTGTAATGAAAAATTATATGCTAACAAAGTGGGCAATCTGGAAGAAATGGACAAATTCCTAGAACATAAAAACTACCACACAAACATATGAACATACAAACTGTCAAGACTGAATCAGGAAGAAATTGAAAATTTGAAGAGATTCATCACCAGCAAAGAAATTGAACTTGTAATCTCAAATCTCCCAACAAACAAAAGTCCTGGGCCAGATGGCTTACCGGGAGAATTCTATCAAACATTTAAAGAAGAGTCAATATCTATTCTTCTGAAGCTGTTTCAAAAATTAATAAGGAAAGGAAAACTTCCAAACTCCTTCTATGAGGCCAAAATTCCCTTGATTCCAGTACCAAAGACCCTACTAAAAAGAAGAATTGTAGGCCAATATCCTTGATGAATATGGATACAAAAATTTTCAGCAAGATACTAGCAAATCCAATCCAATAATACATTAAAAAATATTCACCACCATCAAGCGGGATTTATCCCTGGGATGCAGAGGTGATTCAATATTCACAAATCAGTCAACATGATACATCACATTAGGAAAAGAAAGGATAAAAACCACGCAATCCTCTAAATAGATGCAGAAAAAGCATTTGACAAAGTACACTTTCCATTGATTAAAACCCTCCACAAAGTAGGGATAGAAAGAACATGCATCAACATCATACAGGCCAAATGCAAAAGACCCACAGCTAATATCATACTCAATGGGGGAAAACTGAAAGCTTTTCTTCTATGGTCAGGAGCAAGACTAGGATGTCCACTCTCACTATTACTATTTAACATGGTATTGGAAGTCCTAGCCTCAGCAGTCAGAAAACAAAAAGAAATAAAATGCATCCAACTCAGTAAGGAAGATGTCAGACTTTCACTATTTGCAGTTAACATAGTATCTAGATAGAAAACCCTAAAGACTCCACCAAAAAATTATCAGAACTAACATATGAATTCAGCAAAGTCACAAGATACAAAATCAACATACAGAAATCTGTTACATTTCTATACTTCAATAATTAAGCAGCAGAAAAAGAAACAAGAAATTGATCCCATTTACAACTGCACCAAAAACAATAAGATACCTAGAAATAAAATTAACCAAAGAGGTAAAGGATCTGAACTCTGAAAACTATAAAATACTTATGAAAGAAATTTAAGAGGACAGAAAAAAAGGAAAAAAACATTCCATGCTCAAGATTGGAAGAATAAACATTGTTAAAATGTCTATGCTACCCAAACCAATTTATACATTTAATGAAATGTGATCAAAGTACCACCAGCATTTTTCACAGGGCTAGCACAAACAATCCTAAAGTTTATATGGAATCACAAAAGATCCTGATTAGCCAAAGTCATCCTGAAAAAGAAGAGCAAAGCTGGGGACATCACAATTCTAGACTTCAAGCTGTACTACAAAGCTGTCATCACCAAAGCAGTATGGTGCTGGCACAAAAACAGACACATAGATCAATGGAACCGAATAGAGAACCCAGAAATGGACCCCCCATTATATGGTCTACTAATCTTCAATAACGCAGGAAAGAATATCTAATGGGGAAAAAAAAACAATCTCTTCAATAAATGGTGCAAGAAAACTGGAAAGTAACATGCAGAAGAATGAAACTTGACCGCTTTCTCATACCATACACAAAAATAGACTCAATATGGATCAAAGACCTAACTGTGAAACAGGAACCCATCAAAATCCTAGAGGAGAACACAGGCAACAGCCTCTTTGACCTTGGCCATATCCTTACTAGAAACATCTCCAGAGGCAAGGGAAACAAGAGCAAAAAAGAACTATTGGGACTTCATCAAGATAAAAAGCTTATGTACAAAAATAAACACACACAAAAAAATGAAAAAACAAAACAACAACAACAAAAAACTTCTATGCAGCAAAGGGAACAACTAACAAAACTAATGGGCAGCCTATGGAACGGGAGAATAAAAGAAGATATTTGCAAGTGACATATCTGATAAAGGGTTGGTACCCAAAATCTATAAAGAACTTCTCAAACTCAATAACCCCAAAAGAAATAATCCAGTTAAGAAATAAACAGAAGACATTAACAGACAGTTTTCCAAAGACATCCAGATGGCTAATATACACATGAAAAGATGCTCCACATCACTCATTATCAGGGAAATGCTAATCAATACTGTGATGAGAGAACACCTCCCACCTGTCAGATTGACTAAAATTAACACAAGAAACAACAGTTGTTGGTGAGGATGCAGAGTAAGGGGAACTCTCTTGCACTGTTGGTGGGAATGTAACTTGGGGCATTCACTCTGGGAAACAGTATTGAGATTCCTTAAGAAGTTAAAACTAGAACTACCCTACAACCCAGAAGTTGTGTTATTAAGTATTGACTCTTAGGATACAAAAACACAGATTTGAAAGGGCGCAGCCCCCCCCCCCCCCACCATGTTTACAGCAGCATTATCAACAATAGCTAAACTATGAAGAGAGCCCAGAATACCCTTAACTGATGAATGGATAAAGAAAACGTAGTATATCATCTACAACGGAATATGACTTAGCCCTTATAAAGAGTGAAATCTGGCTAATTGCAGTGAACATGGATGGAACTAGAGTATAATGTTAAGCAAAATAAATCAGTCAGAGAAAGACAAATACCATATGATTTCACACATACATGGAATTTAAAAAACAAAACTGACGAGCATAAAGGAGGGGAAAAAAGAGAGAAAGGAAAAAAAAAGCAACTCATAAGATACTGCTAATGATAGAGAACAAACTGAGGGAAGATGGAAGGAGGTGGGTGGGGGATGGGCTAGATGGGTGATGAGTTTTAAGGAGGGCACTCGGTGTGATGAGCACTGTGTGATAAATCACCATATCCACTCCTGAAACCAACACTATACTATGTATGTTTTAACCAACTAGAATTTAAATAAAATTTTTGAAAGAAAAAAGAAAAAGATGAAAGGCATCCTCTTTGGAAAGGAAGAAATAATAACCAAATCCACAAATCACATGATCCTACACATAGGAAATCCCAAAGAATCCATAACACAGCTACTATAGCTAATAAACACATTCAGCAAAGCTCTAGGGTAGACTGATACACAAAAATCAGTTCTATTTCCAAAGCAAAGAATCATCCAAAAATGAAATTAGGAAAGAATTTCCATTTATAAAGATATCTAACAGAATATAATAGCTAGGAATAAATTTATGCGAAGAAATGAAAGACTTGTACAATCACTGAAACTTATTGCAGAAATAAATCAAGAATATAAATAAATGGAAAGATATCCCGTGTTCAAGGGTTAGAGACTTACTATTACTTATATATCAATACTACTCCCAAAATCTACAGATTCAATGCAATCTCTATTAAAATTCAAAAATAAATAAATAAATAAATAAATAAATAAATAAATAAATAAAATAAAATTCAAACAGCCTTTTATCAGAAATGTAAAAAAATATTTTTACATTAGCATGGAACTGCAATGGGCCCAGAGGAGCCAGAAGAGTGTTGAAAAGGAACAAAGTTGGAGTACTCATACTTCCCAATTTCAAAGCTGACTATAAATTATAGTAATCAAAATGATGTTGTACCAGCATAAAGATAAACATCTACACCAATGTAAAAAAATTTAGATCCCAGAAATAACCCCACACATCTAAGGCCTATTGATTTTTGACAAAGGTGACAAGATTCAACCAGGAAGGAACAGTCTCTTTAATGTGTTGGAAAACTAGATTTCCACCGGAATAATAATAAAATCACATCTTTAATTCACACCGTATATAAAAATTAATGCAAATTGGATTGATGTCCTAAATATAAGAGCTAAAATCATAAAACTGTTAAAAGAAAACATAGAAATAAGTCTTCATGACCTGGCGCTTAGCAACAAGTTCTTAGGACTCCAAAAGCATGAGCAACAAAGATAAATAGGTAAACTGAACTTCATCAAAATTTAATGCTGATATGCATCAAAAGACATTACCAATACAGTGATAAGATAACCTACGAAAAGGATAAAATGTTAGCAAATGATATATTTGAATGTATAATATACAGAATTTATAAGAAACTCCAACAACTCAGCAATGAAACCAAACCAGATATTTCAGCTTTGTACACCACACAGTCAAGATATAGAAGTTTTCATCCACCAGAAATTTCCTTGTGCAATTTTTCAGAAAATCTGCCCCCCCCCCAATCCCAAAACATCATGTCTCACCATTGATTAGTATTGGCTGTGCTTGAATTTATATAACAAACTTATAGGGAATTAACTCTTTTGCCTTTGACATTGTTTTCCAACAGGAGGTTTTTGAGACCACTGTTTTTTCACATGCCAGTAAATGTTCATTCATTCACATGGCTGACTAGCATGATATTGTGTAACTGTATCAGAATTTTTAAATCAGTCTCTTGATGAAATTCTGCGATATTTGTAGTTTGTACCATTATAAGTAAGGCCACTGTGAACATCTTTGTGTATGCTTTTTGTGACATATAGCTTTATGTTCCTTGGGTAAAAATTTAAGAGCAAAGTTGCTAAGTCATAGGTAAGTGTATATGTAACACTAAAATAAAGTGCCAGAAAGTTCTCCAAAGCTGCTTCCTCATCTTCCATTACCAAAAGCAATGAATGAAAATTCCACTTGCTCCTCATCATTGCCAAATATCATGGTTATTTTTAGTTCTTTAACTGTGCCTTCTATACTGGGTATGAAGTAGTATCCAAATATATATACTTTAAAGATTTTATTTATTTATCCATGAGAGACACAGAGAGAGGCAGAGACACAGGCAGAGGGAGAAGCAGGCTCCCTGCAAGGAGCCGGATGTGGAACTCAATCCCAGGACCACAGGCCCACGCCCTGAGCTGAAGGCAGATGCTCAACTGCTGAACCACCCAGATTCTCCAAATATACTTTTAATTTAAATTTCTCTCATGGGGGTTCCGGGGGGGCTCAGCGGTTTAGCGCCTGCCTTTGGCCCAGGGTGTGATCCTAGAGACCCGGGATCGAGTCCCACGTTGGGCTCCCTGCATGGAGCCTGCTTCTCCCTCTGTCTGTGTCTCTGCCTCTCTCTCTCTCTCTCTTTCTCTCAATCTCATAAATAAATAAATAAATATTATAAATAAATAAATAAATAAATAAATAAATAAATAAATAAATTTCTCTCATGACTAATAATGTTGAGTACCTTTTCTATGGTTACTGACTTTTGCATAAGTGGTATATATTTATATATATTGTGAAGTGCTTATTGAAGTATTTACTCATTTTTTTAAGTTAGGTTGTTTTGCTTTTTATTACTGACTTGTAGGAGTTTTTAAATACGTTGTGAATGTAAGTTGTGTATTAGATTCATTATAGCAGAAGTATATTCTCATAGTTTGTGGCATTTTATTTTTCATCATGAAAATTATAAAAACATAAAATGTATCATTTTGACCATTTAACATCATTTGACATGGTATGACCAATAAGAGAGCTTTATAGGGACCTGCGTGGTTCAGTCAGTGAAACGTCTGTCTTTGGCTCAGGTCGTGGTCTCAGGGTCCTGGGACTGAGTCTTTCATCAGACTCCCTACTCAATGAGTCTGCTTCTCCCTCTCCTTCCATTCCCCCCATGCTCATGCTCTCTCTCATGCTCTCCCTCTCTCTCAAATAAATAAATAAATAAAGTCTTCCCAATAAAAGAGCTTTATAATTATTTCTAGGCATTTGCCTTTTAAATAATTTGAAAAATAAATTGTGGAGTTACAAAAAAAAAAACACATAATACTATATTTTATAGCTGCCCATGTGGTTTCTTTTATTGGGGATCTTTGTTTCTCCATACTGCTTTAAATATGTCAACCTACTGTCTTTATCCTCAATTTCTGGTGGGAAATCATCTCTTCATCTTACTGAGGACCTCTGGTATGTGACTAGTTGTTTCTCCCTTACTACATTCAAGAATTTTGTCTTTGTCTTTGGACAATTTGATTATAATATGTCTTGGCATGGATCTCTTTGAAGTTATGCTACTTGAAATGCACTGAGCATGTTGGATCTGCAGATACGTGTCTTCAGTTAGAATCAGGATATTTCTGGCCTTCTTCAAATATTCTTTCTTCCCCTCTCTCTCTTCTCCTTCTGTTACTCCTCTAATGCATGTGTTAGTCTTCTTTATGGTATTCCATAGCTCATTATGCTCTATTCACTTGTCTTCATTCTTTATTTCTCTCTGTCCATCAGACCAAATGATTCAACTGCCCTATATTCAAGCTCACTGATTCTGTTTTCTGACTGTTCAAATCTGTTGAAACTCCCTACAGAGAATTTTTCCTTTCTGTTACTATAGTTTCTAGCTCCAGAATTTCTTTTTGGTTCTTTAAAAAAAATAATCTTTTTTTTCTGGACAGTCCTATTCTAATCATACATCATTTTGCTGATTCCTTATAGTTGTTTTATCTTGTTTATCTTTAGCTCTTGGGAAATATTTTTTTTTCCCTTGGGAAATATTTGAAACATTTCCTTTAACTTCATCAACAAACAGAAAGAATTATCAATTATAGAATGAGTAAAAGATTTGAGTAGAATTTTCTCCAAAGAAGACATATAAATTGTCATTCAGCATACAAAATAATCCTCAAGGGAAGCTGAGTGGCTCAGTGGCTGAGCACCTGCCTTTGGCTCAGAGCGTGACCCTGGGTTTCTAGGATTGTGTCCCACCTCGGGCTCCCTGCCTGGAGCCAACTTTTCTCTCTGCCTGTGTCTCTGTCTCTGTCTCTCTGTATCTCTCATGAATAAATTAAATCTTTAAAAAAAACCCAAAATAATCTTCAAAATCAGCAGTTATTAAAGATACCCAAATAAAAACCACAATGAAATAAATATCACTTCACAATATATCTACCTGTATAGATATAATAGAAAAAAGAAAGGATTAAATAACACAAAGGATTAAGCACAGAGAAATTAGAATTTGTTATATATTGTTGTATATATTATACAACAATATAATATTGTTGTATATGTTATATATTGTTGTAATGTGTATATAATGTAGCTGCTGTTGGAAAAAGTTTGGCAGTTCCTTAAAAAGCTGAAAAGGAAGTTTCAAATAAAGACAAATATGATAATGCTCATTACAGCATTATTTAGCATAGCCAAAGATGAAAACAACCCGAGTTATCTATCAAGATATGAATAAACAGGGATGCCTGGGTAGCTCAGCGTTTGAGCATTTGCCTTCGGCTCAGGACATGATCCTGGGGTCCTGGTATCGATTCCCACATCAGGCTTCCTGCATGGAGCCTACTTCTCCCTCTGCCTGTGTCTCTGCTTCTCTCTGTGTGTGTCCCTCATGTATTAATAAATACAATCTTTTTTTTTAAGAGAGAGAGAGATGAATAAACAAAATGTAGTATGTACATATAGTGGAGTATTATTTGGCTATGAAAAATAATGTTCTGATATATGTATAACATAGAAGAACCCAGGTAGCATTATGCTAAGTAAAAGAAGTTTGCCACAAGTGATCCCATATTTTTAAATCCCTTTTATTTGAATGTCTAGAATAAGAAAATTATATAAAGTAGACTGTTGGTTGCCTGAGGTTGGGGAGCAAAAAATGGTTTAACAGTTTGTTTAACAGTTAGTTTCTCATTGGAGTGATGAAAATCTTTTGTAAATACATAGTGGTTATATTTGCACAGTGTTCTGAAAGTAATCTATGCTACTGTCCAATACAATTTAAAAACAACTAAAATGCCAAATTTTATATTACATGTATTTTTACCACAGTAGAATAATATAAAGCCTATATTTTCTTCATTTTTGAAGTATTTTCCTATAAGTGCAACATTCTAGGTTGAGCATTATCTTCTGGCAGATTTCTGAAGATGCCTTTCCATTTTCTTTTTATTTTTTTTCCTTTAAGAAATAAACTATCTGTCTAATCATTGCTCTTTGAATATATTGTGTTTATCTCTATTTCCACCCACTGGCTACTTTTAAGTTTTTCTCTTTACCATTTCCTACTCACAGTTGTATTATAAAGATCCCAATTGTGGTTTTATTTGTATTTATTCTTTCTAGTGTTTACATAAATCCTTCTTGCTAACTTTCACCAGTTCTTAAAACTCTATGAACACTATATTTTCAAATATTGCTTCTCTTTTCTTCTAAGGCTTCAAATTTGTGTGTGTGTGTGTGTGTGTGTGTGTGCGTGTGTGCGTAAGCACATGTGCGCACACACACATGTTATGGGTAGAATATATTTTCTTAAAAGTTTCCATTTGTCTGTTTTTATCAGAGAAAGGTCTATTCCACATTAATGAGAAGATACTATTGGGAAGGGCCTCATTAATTCCATCACAGAATGAATACAGAGTGTGTCTTCCATCGAAGAATAAGTTAAGATTCCCACTAAACATAAAACTAGAACTACCTTCTGATATTTGGAGACAGTGGTGATTCCCTCACTTCAAATAGCAAAGAAGTGAGTTACTCTCCTGGAAGGAGTGGTTCACACTGATCATTAGGCCGAGGTAGACTTGCTGTTCCACAACAGAGACAGGGAGAAGAAATGTTGCTGTAAAGTACTGATCTGTGTGGTGTTTCTTGGTGCTTCATGCAAACACTGATAATCTTCAGGGATAAAAATCTGGGTCATCCCCTCCCCAGTTGAAGACACCTAGATCTGAAGAAATGCTGACTCAAGATAAGGAGACCTTAGAATAGATAGAAAGATTATGAATATTAGTCACAGCTTCAGGACCAGCTGCAGCAGCAAGAGCTCTAGCTATCTTACAAAATCTCCTGTGGTGGGTTTTACCCTAAACTCTAACAATACTCACATGGATGGTGGGGCTGAATGGAGCATATTTAATTTGAGAGGTGACATTGATGAGTGCAAAGGGTCAACTACCATGAAATGTGCTACTATTCAAATTAGATGTTTGTTCCTTTTCCTGGTTTGCCAGGTCTATCCCCAACTCCTGCTAGCTTCTTCCTTAATGCCCCACAGCTTCAAAATTTATCAGAAAGTAAACCTGGATAAGTAGAACCACTTTGAAAAAATACCTAGAGAGACATAATAAATAGGACGATTGCTCGTGGTCAATCGCTGGCTAATAGAAGAATATGAAAATGTAACCTCCTTTCTTCAGGCCAGAATAAACCCTGTAGTCAAAATGATACTTCAGAGCTTCTTCAAAATTGAGTCAAGATTGGGACTTTACATGAAATAACACCTTTGCTTTTCTTCTTTCTCTGTATTATCATGCTTCTCATCAGCCCTTACCAGTTTTTCCTGGGAACACCTTCTGAACAAATCATTCTCAGATACAACTTCATCTGCTTCTAGTGGCCTGATCCAGGACAACCAATGATATTATTTTGTACAAAATCATGTACTTGATGACATACATCCCCAAGTATGTGATGGAGTTTAGAAGAATTATATAACTTTATGAAGAAAAGATGGATAGCTAAGTATAACACCCAATTACAACTTAGAGTTTTAGAAGAAATATTTTTTATAACTTATCTATGATCTATTTTTTTAATTTATTTTTTATTTTTTTTTATTTTTTAATTTATTTATTTATGATGGTCACAGAGAAAGAGAGAGAGGCAGAGACCCAGGCAGAGGGAGAAGCAGGCTCCATGCACCAGGAGCCCGATGTGGGATTCGATCCCGGGTCTCCAGGATCGCGCCCTGGGCCAAAGGCAGGCGCCAAACTGCTGCGCCAGCCAGGGATCCCTTATCTATGATATAAATCTATTCTATGAGCAATATGAATAATATCACAAGTTTTGATAACTGTTCGTGTAAAACATAAAAGAAATCAAAACAATCACCCTACATACAAATGATTGGTTAATAATTTCTCCCTCAAACAATAGGAGGGAAATGATAGGAACATTTTGAAACAGATCTAAACATGAAGAATTAAATCTCCAGAGCTGATCAAGAAAAATGATTCTAGAATCCACACTGTACATACCCATTGAGAATTTCTCCTTTAGTTTAAACCTAAGGACTATATGCAGAAATGTTGTAGGTACAGTTGTAGGGTTGGTACATACTAAAGAGAAGTTGTTTCCATACATACTAAAGAGAAGTTGTTTCCATGGCAACCATAACCCTAACCTTGAAAAAAGGGCTATATTAAAGACATAAATTCATATTACAACCCAAATAAAATTCACTCAAGTCCATGAAACACAAATGGAATGTGATCAACACACCTGATACATTAAGGATATTGTCCCTTTATAGGAAACTGAGACATTCAATAAAAATTTAAAGTCAGTCTGTGTTACACAGTCTATATTACTTTCCACAATTTTCAAAAAACTGGTGCGATAAAAAGGATCTTAACTAGTCTTTAGAGTGTTATTTCAGAAATAGTATATAAATGTAGTTATTTTCCATTTATTTAACCATAGCTTGTTTGGTGGCTGCTACATCTCAAGTATTTTGTTAGATGACATACAGAGCAATAGGACAAAAATACTGCTCAGTATCATTGCAGAAAGCTAATTTTTTAAAAATATAGCAATAAATAATCTTAATAGAATTATCCGATAATTGCCTAATCTAGTTAGTTCTGAAATAATTTTGGCATTTCCTGAAACTAGGATCTCCAAATTGAACATAATTAACTCCCCACTGACACAGCAGTAGAAGCTGCAGCACCAGCAGTTGGAGCGACCAGTAATTGTGGTACCGATACTGATGAAAATGATTAAAATGGGTCAAGTTCTACCAGTCTTGTCCAATTTGAACTTGATAACATTTTCCTAAACATATTTATGTGCTTTAATTGCCTACCATTCACAATACCTTCCATCTATGTTGAGCAAAGTTTTCGGTTTATCTAATTAGAAAACTTTTTCACAGAAAAAAAAAAAAAAAGAACTGTTTTCCAGGAAAAAGATGAAGCATACAAATAAATCAAACTAAAATACTTTCTACAGCTAAGTTAGATATAGTTATTATAATTAAAAAAAACAATTTCAAAATCAGTCGAACAGACAGGAGATCTAAAGTTATTTCAGGTCCATGTTATGATGGGTTTGGGAGGTCTATCATATAATAGCTGAGACTATAAAAACTTCAACTGACAAATGATCATCATGTTCTGATTGTTAGGTTAGGAGGAAAGTGGGCAAACTGCTAAAAAATATGGAAAGCCAGGATTAAAAAGATGGAGCTTGGGATATACAAAAAACAAAATAGCATTTTTGATGTATTATGTGACTATGAAAATAAAATCTGTGCTGATTTCCTATTGATACTTACGGATGGTATCTCTTCATAAGGGTTCTAGTTTTTTTTAAAGAAATTGTGGGTCAGATGGCTTAAAATTCTACAAATCGATCAACTAAAAAGCAGCTGTATTGTATCCTTTTCTTCTAGGAGGTAGTGGCACTGAAATATGCTGGCTTCTCTTTACCAAGTTTTCTTAAAGTTGGGCCTAAGTACAAAGTTATGGACATTTGATGATCAGTAGACATATTAAATTTTTGCTTATTTCAGTGTATTTAACACTTAGAGTGGTGCACCTAGCCCTACGATAATGACTAAGGGCACACACGCCTCACACTTTGCTCTGTCAGTGCCTGGCATGCCCAGCAAGGGAGATTAGCAAGTTACCAAGAGGGAAAGTGACGGGCCCTGGGACCAATGGACTAATCTCAGGATGCTTTCTCATGTTGACGACAGAGATGCATGGGAGAAATCAGAAATACCAAAGTCTTTTAGGGCCTCGGCTCAGAAATGGCACACCGTCACTCTCACCTTTTTCCTATTGGCTGAAGCAAACCACTACAGAACCTACGGGAAGAACTAAAAACCACGTGGCAAAGGCTATGGAAATGCGTCTGTTTCTGCGCAATAAGTTAGACTCAAAACAGTAACACTGTCTAAATAGCCTTCTGTCCTAATTCCAGTTATTGGCTCCTGGGTTGGGAATGAGACATGAAAGCGTGCGCCCTCTAGCATGACTCAAACATCAGCCAGGATCAGTTGCTCGATGTGGGATGTGTCACATCACCTCAAAGACCCAGGACGGGATGCTGTGATGTTTATGACCAACCCTGGGAAAACAACCTACCACTGGTCTTGTCTTCTAAATAATCATCCTGGACCTTCCCACATGATTCCTTACTGATACTTTTTGGTATTCATTCTAAAACATGAAATGCTATGTCTTGATTTTGTCTCTTTTGAAATAAAAGATACATTTCCTTTAAAAACTACCTTGTAGTATGTGTTCACAAATTAGAATTAGCATCAAAACTGATGAAGCCAAGGCTGCGCCCTTCACAATTGAGGTATCTGTAGCTGGTAGAGGAAACACACATCCAAATGAGACTATAGCCCATTCCTGGGACAGTTCTACAACCCCTATGACCACAGGAGCAAGTGCGCCTGATGAGTACAGTTCCTTTAATGAAAAAACTGTGTTTTCCTTGATTTTATTTGGGGGGATGAAAACTGTCAAGTATGATAATCATTACTTCAAATCGCCTACTAGTCAAGCATCTCGATATTCTTAATCCAAATGCCTGAAATACAAAATTCATATTTCTGTTATGGCAGGTCAGAAGACATCTCAAATCAGGTAAAAATGTATAAAGAAAAAGAGAAGGAACAGAAGTGGAGGATGAGGGATAAGTGCATTCTTAAGAAGTCTACATTTTTTTAAAGATTTTATTCATTTATTCATGAGAGACACAAAGAGGGAGAGGCAGAGACCTAGGCAGAGGGAGAAGCCCGATGTGGGACTCGATCCTGGGACTCCAGGATCACACACCCTGGGCCGAAGGCAGATGCTCAACTACTGAGCTACCCAGGTGTCCCAAGAAGTCTAAATTTCTTACCCTATTTTTTAGTACCCTCATTTTCCATACTTACTGAGCATTTAATACCTTCTGTACACTGGGATATGTATTGATACGTTACCTTAATCTTCACAAAACACAAGATATTCAAAATATGAGTAAAGGTGCCAATAACATATTTTCACCACTTATAATAAGACTCAGTGAAGAAAAAAAAAAAAAGACTCAGTGAAGGTTTCATAATGGATCCAATTATTTATCAATCATCATTGGTAATCTTACATTCACTATCAATAATAGAATTCAACACAGCAAAACTTGTGCTCATCTTCATTAATTTTAATATCTATATAATGGGAACCTGACTTAAATTTTTACTATTTTTACTCTCATTATTGATCTTATTACATAGATTACTTCTGCTCTTCCATGGACACACTTCTTCCTCACCTAATGGGTCAAGCACTTAAAGTCCAACACAGCCAGTGGAGACATGGGCTGCGGAGCATCCAGAGAACATTCCAGACACATGCTGGTGTGCTTAGGCCCCTGAGCCCTCTAGGTGTCCCTGAAGCTCAGAGTGGCTTCTGCTGTGCTCACATCCATGCCATGTCCATATCACTCTGTGCTTGAAATATTTTTCCTTTTTTCAAAAAAAGATTTTATTATTTATTCATGAGAGACCTGTAGAGAGAGGCAGAGACATAGGCAGAGGGAGGAGAAGCAGGCTCCCTGCAGGGAGTCCGATGCAGGACTCGATCCCAGGACCCTGAGATCACTCCCTGGGCTGAAGGAAGACCCTCACCCACTGAGCTACCCAGGCATCCCTTATTCCTAAAAAACTCTGAAGATAATCTTCTAATATATTCAATTTTAAAATGAGAAATTTTTGACAGGCAGTTGATGTGATTGATTTTAGTCCACTTAACCTTATTATTAGGGATAATATATATATATATAAAATAATAACCTAGTTATTAGGAATCTGAACAACTCTTATTAATGAAAGGCATATTCTGTTCTCCTTCTTTAAGGGAACAACCATATGCCTATATACAATACACACATATACACATGTATTTTGGATGGAATCAGAAGAGAATGAACTTCAAAAAAAAAGAGAATGAACTTCAGAGATAAGCTGACCTAGATTTTAGTATTTCTTCCCCACTAAGATACACTTTGGCAAAATTCTCAACAGTGTGAACTTATTTGCTCTCTAGAAAACTCAGTTAACAACTGACAATATAATAATATGTAGTGTGTGTGTATAGGTGTGGTGTGTATATGTATTGTGTGTGTGTGTGCATTGTGGGTGTCTGAGTGTGGGTGTGTGTTGTGGAGGGTGTGGGGGGTATGGGCATGTGTGCGTGTTGTGTGCACACATGCGTATTGTATGCATGTTGTGGGGTCTATGAGTGTATGTGTGTGTGCTGTATGTGTTGCGTATGTGTGCATGTGCATTGTGTGTGTGTTGTGGCGGTGTGACTCTGTGTTGGATGGGTGTGTTGGTATGGGTGTGTGTGTTGTATCTGTAGTGAGTGTATTATGTGGGTGTGCATGTGTGTGTGTGGGTATGTGTTGTGTGTGTTGTATGTGGGTGTTGATGGGTATGCGTGTTGCATGTGCACGTGTGTTGTGTGTGTCGTGTGGGTATGGATGTGGGTGAGTGTGGGTGAGTGTGGGCGTGTGTGTGGGTGTGCGTGTCCCGGTAGCTGTTTGCTCCTATCTCCTGCGGTGTTCGGGACCTCATGATGCCAGCTGAGTGTTCTGACTCAGTGTCGCTGCAGGGATAATGCACAGCAGCTGGTAATTTTGTTTTTCTTTCCTCCTCCTCCTCCCCTCAGAGTGGATTCAGCTTCCTCGAGAGACTGTAGGGCAGACAGTGATCCAAGCATGAGGCCCCACGTGTTCTTGGGCCCAAGATAATTTGCACATGGCATCGGGAGAGCGAGCTTCTGCTTTTTCTGTTGTCATTGGTTACTTCTTGTTAAAAAGCAGATTAGTGTGTCCACTAACAAAATGTGGGCATAAAACAATGTCATTTTATATTTTTCCTATGAAATTCACTGATGCATTTGTCAATGCTGTGTTGAGAAGAGGTAAATAGCAACTTAACACAAAGACCTTGGAGATTTCCCTAAGATTCACTGTGTATGCTAAAACCAGTCTGGTGCACAGAAAATTTGATTTCCGTAAGACTTGTTATTTAAAATTATGTTTTTAAAAATGGCTTAACACTGAATCTTCACTTCCTTAATGACAACTTGGGAAAATGGTATATTTCAACACGGTTGCATAGGATTTTCACTACTGCATGTAGAGGTAAAAATAGTCCACCTGTTAATGGGAAAGTAGTCATTGGCAGGCGATTGTATCCCTCAATTATTTTAAGACAGCCTAGGACAAAACATGATCCCATAAGTAAATTACCATTATTTAAACAGACATACAGGATAAATTTAATGCAGTTGGTGATACTGGCCTCAGATGCAATATTCAACCAATTTAGCAAAATGACATGGATTCCACATACTCTGCTCTGTCTGCATATGGCCAGTTAAAAAAATCAGTTGAAAATAAGTGAAATAAAAAATATAGTCTGATGTTATGCAGAAACATATACTCGGTTACTTTTTCTAATGAATCTGTTTTTTTGTTTTTTTTTTAATTTAAAAGTGATGTATTTGTCAATTTTTTCTTTGGAGGGCAACTGAGAACATTACTCTGGAAGTTTATCTGTGGGGTGAGTATAATCTAATTTCTAATTTACATGTGACACCTACTTCCCAGCAGTTAAATGTACCAATTCTTTTTTTTTAAATGTACCAATTCTTAAAATGGCACCTAAACTCTTTAATATTTTTCAAAATTGGCCTAATATACTTCCTGAGAGCTTGTGTACCTGTAAATAAACACCAGCAGGTAGCTTTGCCTGGCGGTCTGGAGACAGCACACAGAAAGGACATCTCATCAGGAGAGGAAAGGAACGGGTCATCAGCCCTGAACCTCAGCTGCCTGGAGGAGAGGATGTACTGGAAGGGGCTGCATTTTTCAACCTTCGGTGACACTCTGTCCTTGTGGCTCCAATCTCTCTGGCAAGGAGACCATGTGCTCGGTGGTCAGGGGGAAGACCGTTAAGGCAGACCTAAATGAATCCTGGCCATGTGCCTACGTTCTGGCCAGCCAGGGTGCGGCTCAGAGGGGCAAGGAGCTGGGTGGGCATCACTTTTCTGCACATCAAACCATGGGTCACCCCTGGGCCTGAGGTGCACTCAACCCTTGTAGCCTGTGCCTGCTTGGGAATGAAGATGGGGCAGATGGAGGATGTCATCTCCATCCCTTCCGACTGCACCTGTAGCATTGATGGGACGTCAACTGTCTGTGAACCCAACTCCTCAATTATCGCTTTCTGTCAATAAACTGTGTTTGTGTAAGCCAAAATAAAAACAAACAAAAAGTCAGCAAATACACTCCTATATTGGTTGCATATAAACAGCTAAGACTTTTCTGGGTAGAAAAAGACGTCAGATAAATGGAAATTACATAAATTTGTCTTAGCATAAGCTTGACAGTCAACTATTGTTGTATTAAACTAGACAACTGGTATACCCCATCATTAACCCCCTCTGCGTTCAGGAACAAAACCACAGCGTAAACACAAGGCTGGCTTTTGACGCTGAGGTGGCATCAGAAATGCAGACGTTGCAAGGATTCCAAGTCTTCTCCTATGAACACGTGGTGAGGGGGAATGGTAACTGAATGTAAAGTAGAGGGTGTTAACTTCCGTCCCTTGTTTGCTTTCCTCCACCAAGCATTTCACAATGTTCAGGGTGGATGATAGAAACTTGGGGGAGTCAGCGAGAGGAGAGTGGTGAGCCTAACAGCATGGCCATGCAGGTGCCCCTGCTGAGACCTTCCTAAGTGGAACCCAGGCAGAAGGAGCTGCACACACATGTGTGATCTGTTTGGTCAGTTCTGAGTGTGTCTCAGGAGACGTGAAGCTCAGCTAGAAGGACATCAGTCGCATCACTGGCTGGAAGCACAGTTGGTGGACCATCACCAGATGCTCAGGGCGGGGTGGGCGGCAGGCAGCACAGGCTCCTTGGACTGCATGGAGGGAAGGGAAGAGGCTGTGGGGAGGAAAGAACAGGGAGTCCAGCTGAAGAAAGAACATTTCTCACACAGTGAGAACATACAGGCCCAACACGGTAGTAGTGAGGACGACTCTTCCAGGACAACAATCAATCCAGCATATACACACCCAGGCTTTAGGACATCACCCACTTCCATTCAAACCACTGATTTGATCTGCAGTGTTCGATGCAAATGATGGGAAACCCTACCACAGATCTACCCATCACACACGTGTTATGGGAACACTGGAGCGATATATGTTGTACACTCCACCCAGGTGGGAGAAATAGAAGAAGACGGGGTATTCATGAGCTCATCCTCTGTCTTCCTTCTCCTGAAAACACTCCTATTTCTTTTTTTTTAATTTTATAAATTTATTTTTTATTGGTGTTCAATCTGCCGACATACAGAATAACACCCAGTGCTCATCCCGTCAAGTGCCCCCCTCAGTGCCCGTCACCCAGTCACCCCCACCTCCCACCCTCCTCCCCTTCCACCACCCCTAGTTCGTTTCCCAGAGTTAAGAGTCTGTCATGTTCTGTCTCCCTTTCTGATATTTCCCTCTCATTTTTTCTACTTTCCTCTTTATTCCCTTTCACTATTTTTTTCTATTCCCCAAATGAATGAGACCATATGATGTTTGTCCTTCTCCAATTGACTTATTTCACTCAGCATAATACCCTCCAGGTCCATCCACGTCGAAGCGAATGGTAACATTCTTATTTCTATTATCCATCAGAAGTCAGATGTCCAGAAGGCCAAGAGCCTCCCAGGACACTATGCGGTGTGAGAGGACACAGAAGTTCTCCAGAATCCTGTTTACAGAATTACAGGTATCAGTGAACCGCACAGTGTACAGTCATAGGAATTTTCATCTTGGGTAAACATACATTTGACTTAACCCACAGATTAACTTTCCTCTCATGAAGCTAATCACACATCCTCAATGCTGATTTTGCAATCTTCAAAAGAATGTGATTTTTTTTTTTAATTTTTATTTATTTATGATAGTCACACAGAGAGAGAGAGAGGCATAGACACAGGCAGAGGGAGAAGCAGGCTCCATGCACCGGGAGCCCGACGTGGGATTCGATCCCGGGTCTCCAGGATCGCGCCCTGGGCCAAAGGCAGGCGCCAAACCGCTGCGCCACCCAGGGTTCCCAAGAATGTGATTTTTAAAGAATGGCTGAACACTTGGTTTTTTAAAAGATAGTAAATCACATGTAAAGTAACTTTGCAGACAAAGGAGGGCAACAAAACCAATGAAATAAATTCTAAATATTAAAACCAAAAGAACTTTTATAGCTATAACCATATTGTGGTCAATTCCAAAGCAGTAAAATCGCTACGAGATATCTCTCCAGTATCTTGTAAAAAACAAACTGAAGGAAACAACTCTCTGGAGTTGCCAGGACCTCATATCAAGTTTTTCTTTCTTTTTTTTTTTTTTTTTTGGTGTCTCTGCAAATCTGCTGTATGAAAAGAGCAAAATGTGTAGATAAATGCGACTAGAACAGATAGGCCATGAATGCTCCATATCGCACCCCAACCCCTCCAGGCCTGCAGGCTACACAGCAAGGTAAGGGAGTTGCAATTTTACCTGAACAGGACAAACATATCACATGCACTGAAGCATCTGCTAGCAAACTGGGGACATGTTTGCAGACACATTAATGAAGAACCCTCAGTGCTTAGATATCAGACCCTGAGTTTTAGTCTGTCAAGTATATCTGAGTAAAATTAATAGCATTAAAAATTGATCTGCACACACAAAAAATACTGATGTCATAAAATTTTAAATATTTTCACATGTTGCTGCTAAGCATACAAAAATCACACATCTATACCTGAATTGTATTACATAAGTTGGAGCAGGGTTTTGCTCCGTGGACTCCTCAAACTTTCTTAAATTTTTCCAATTTAATGTAATTTTGTGGTCCAGGCCTATTTTTGCAAACGAGAGGTTTCTGCTCTACGGTCTTTTAATCCACTCAGATCAGATGTTAGATCCAGTGACAATTAAACACCTGTGCTACATAGCTTTGTGCTGATTCAATGTGAAAACTCCAGATTGGCCACACAGACTCCTTAGAGCTAACGAGACCTTCACGATTAATTCCCTCTGTGCCAGGATGTATATTGCTCCCTGGCGTTCAATAGCCCTTAAAGTTTTCTCATTTCTTACCTGCTGTACCACCTGCTAATGATGGAGTTATGCCATCTGCTCCTTGCACATACTCAGGGAGGAAGAGAAGGAACAGTGGCTTCTCACATAGAGCTTTCAACCACAGTAGATGCTAGAAATATACACAAACCTGCTTGAACATTCTTGCCCAGGGGTAATTTTTGCAGTCAATATTAACAGAAGGAATTCTTAAGGGTTTTTAATCCTTCTACAAAAATTCTTTATACACTAAAACTTCTATGTTTGAGATTTCCTCCCTGGGAGAAGGAGTTACCGCGTAAGAGAGATGGGGCACAAGTTGGTTCATAAAAAGACTAAATCTGCTCCTACTAAAAGTGAGGAGATACTCACCCGGTCAGAATGTTTAATTCCATTTTTATCAAGTATTTGTCTTGTGACTGACTTGGTGACATCTCTGTCTTCCAAGACGGCAAAGCTTCTTGAAGACCGGAATAGAGTCTCAGGATCATGACTGTACCCCTAGGGCCTGACACAGGGTCAGGTTCAGAGGAGGGATGGACATTTTTTTCAACTTTGCTATGTTATCACAGTAAAACATTTTTTTTTTACGTTAAAAATAGATACTGTGAATGAATGATGCCTCCAGGTAGCACCTGGGAGGCCTGGATACCAACCTGGTGGACAATGCTCCCCCTTCAACAGCAGACATCTATTCAAAGGCACCATTGCTCTAGAAACAATGGTGCTGCAAAGGAGAGAAACTGCAGAGGCAGGAAGCTTTCAGAGGAGCACTGGGGATCCAGAGCTGACCTGGTGGGCATGAGGCTGTCCTGGGCACCAGCTGGAGGCCTCGATCTGGAGCTGGCTTGCCTCTCTGGTCATGGAATGAGCTGGGGAAACAGGAGGACTGGACTCCAGAGAATTAAGGCAAAGCCTCTGAAAAACAAAGTGGCCTTAGAGCCTCCAGGTGCCAGCACGGAGAAGGATGGGTACCCTGAAACAGGATCTCCAACCACCCCTCCGTCTGGTCACCTACCAGTCTGAACCAGTGACTAGAATGTGCCATCCTATTGCAGCTTAACTTGCAAATCGACGACAATGATGTTTATTTAGCACATTTCCAGGTGCTGTCTACTTTAGTATTTTATATAATTATTTCTTATAAAGCATCTGTTCAAGTTTTTTCCTGCTATTAATTGAGTGGGAGTTTTTGTGTTATAAATGTTGACTCTTATAAAGGGAGAGAAATCCAACAAAACAAAATGAATACATGACAGAGATTATAAAAGTCATAAATTACAGAACAATATTTGTCATGAATACAGATGGAAAATCCTATCTTTCATGGAGTATAAAAAAATTGATTCCACCAAATAAAAAAAGAAGTTAATGGATCGTGACCAAGTGGAGTTTATTGTACAAGTGGTTAACATTAGAAAATTAATCTTTGTGACTCAATGTTAGTAAAAGAAAAAAAAAAGAAAAGCTAATTAATCAGTAGGTAGATTCCAAAAATGTATTAAACAAAATTCTAAATTGACAAACTCGGAATAATAATACATTGTTAATAGAATAAAAATTTATCTATAAACATGTACAGAAAACCCCAATTAGCCTGTGAAATTATGAAGACATTCCTCTGCAAAGTAGGGACAAATAAGGATGCCCATCATCATGATTTCAAAGCAAATATAAACATTTAAGGAGAACGCTACCAGGGCTCCTGGGTGGCTCAGTCTGTTAAGCACCTAACTTTCAGTTTGGGCTCAGGTCATCATCTCAGAGTCGTGATCTGAGAGTTGTGGGATCGAGCCCCGTGTTGGGCTCCATGCTCAGTGGGGAGACTGTGGTTTTCCTTCTCTCTATGCTCCTCCCACAACCTGCTCTCTCTAAAATAAATAAATAAATAAATAAATAAATAAATAAATAAATAAATAAATAAATATTTTTAAAAAGAAAGAGAATACTACTTATAATAGTGTTGAAACTATCACATATTTAGGAATGAATCTAACAAATATGCTCTTTATACACAAAAATGTGAAAAAAAAATAATTATTTAAAGAAATTGTTTGGGGCACCTGGGTGGCTCAGTGGTTGAGCATCTGCCTTTGGCTCAGGTTGTGATCCCAGGGTCCTGGGATCGAGTTCCGCATCAGGCTCCCCACAGGGAGTCTGCTTCTCCTTCTACTCTGCCTCTCTCTCTCTGTGTCTCGCATGAATAAATAAAATCTTTTTTGAAAAAAGAAATTGTTCAAAGAATAAACTTAAAAAGGTAGGTACCATATTCGTGGATTAAAGGACTCTAGGTTTATCATTCCCCTCTCCCAAATTATATATTTTGTGAAATCCAAATAAAGTTCAGTAGGATGTGAATATATTTGTCTATGAACATGTAACTTTGTTTCTAAAATTCATGTGAAAAAACAAAGGGTTTATTAATAGTGTAAAAACAGAACTACACAGAAAAGAACAAAAATAAACCACATACCTGGTATCAAGTCCAAGTCTGAAGCTATTTACCACTGACCCCTCCGTGACTGATGGGGGATAGAGAGCATACGTCAGTGAAACTACACAGGTGTTTCACACTTGGACCGTCTACAGTCAGTCACATAAATACAATGAACATGACACTTCAGTGTAATAAAAACTATGGTCATAGTAACAAGTGGTCCTGGGCCAGCTGGTCATCGATATGAATGACTATGTCAGTTCTCGTCTTCATTAGGCATCAGGAAAATACAAAATAAAGCTACAGTAAAATGCCACCCCGTGGAAGACAGAATGACCAAAGTAGAGGAATTGGCCAATATCAAGTTTGGCAACAAGTTAAAGCAACCCAGGAACACTTTTCCTGCAGACAAAAAGCTCAATTTGTTGAGATGTCTGGGGTGGCTCAGTAGTTGACCATCTGCCTTTGGCTCAGGGCGCGATCCTGGAGTCTCAGGATCAAGTTCTGCATCAGGTTCCTTGTATGGAGCCTGCTTCTCCCTCTGCCTAGGTCTCTGCCTCTCTCTCTCTCTCTCTCTCTCTCTGTGTGTGTGTGTCTCTCATGAATAAACAAATAAAATCTTTATTAAAAAAAAACTCAATTCATAAAGCTACTTTGGAAAACATCCAGTAATGACAGGAATGAACACATCCATACCCTCCAATGCAAGAGTGCCACTCCCAGGTATACAGCCCCCTATGACGTTTACACACATTTAAGACAGATACGTGCACAGGTGCATGATGAATGTCCATGTTATCACTACACAAGGTAGTTCCAAGGGTAAACTTCAGAAATGCCTATTAGTAGAACGAATAAATGTATTTGGATTACTCGTCAAGCAGATTATCAAACAAATGCATGGTAACTCCCAGCAACAGCATGGATGATCACAAGCAGCACGCTAAAATGGTTGTAAAAATAAAGTTTCTACACTGAAAAAAAATTTTTGCTAAACAAGCCTTAGCCTGGGTTATAACTAGGATTTCCTAAATACCAGTACAAATCATACTACAGTTATAAAACATTAATAAGATATTAACTAATATGAGTTTTTACCAAGTGTGATATCTTATAATAAGCCTAATTTATATGACTATGTTGTCTTATTATCCAAGGAACATCTGAGATGACTAAATATGATTACTCTCACTTTATATATTTAAACAACTATAACAACACAAAACAGACCCCTAGGGCAGTTAAATAATTTCCTCAACTTGACTCACAGAGCTAAAAAATTATAACACTTGGATTTAAAAATCAGAATTCGGCTTTGACACTATGTTTTCTTACTTATAGCTAATTAATTGAACTTCTAAAAAGAATTTGATTTAGAAATCAATTTATTAGCTCATTCATCATTTACTTTGTTGGCGATGAAAGCGTAGTTTTAGTCGTCCTATATGCTGGATTTTTTAAGGGATTCTTCCAAACTCAGTTACTTCAAAACATTAGACAGTTGGTCATATGACATAATGTGTTTTAGGAAATTTAAAGACTAATCACATAAAACAATTTTTTCCTTAAATATAATCTGACAACCAATAGTATGAAGACCATCTGTCTCAAAGATGAAGGTAAATTCCAGTGCCAAACATTTTCTTCAATCCAAGCATTTGAGTTAATGATACTTGTTGCCCACATGGTCAATTTATAAGACAACAATGTGTTTTTGTCCTTAAAATATTTCATACTGCAATCAATCTGCGACTTGCCTTTTGCATATTCACGTGCCTGCACAGCCTAAATAAACTTTCTACGTTGAGGATAGTAATAAAATACAATTTGTGGGGGCCTGGGTGGCTCAGTCAGTTAAGTGTCCGACTCCTGATCAAAGGTCAGATATCAATCTCAGGGTTATGAGTTTGACCCCATGTGTACACACACACACACACACACACACACACACACACACATATAATTTCTGATATTGTAGTATTTAACACATTAAATAGTACTTAAATTTTAAAGTGTGGCTTACAATTGCTTAAATGAATCATCAATGATCAGAAATTAAATAAGAAATTTAAAAATTATATGCACTACTGAAATGTTAAAGTTAAATCATACTTTCAATCCCCTTTTTACAAAAATTAATTAACCTACCCCTTTTAAAAGCATCTTTATTAGAGCTTTTGATATTATTTAAAATTGGGTTTCTCTCCATAATTTATATCTTATAGTTTTAATTTTTCTCGGTTTCAGGGGGAGATTCTGTTTTCATATATAGCTAATGTGTGGCTGTTACTTCAGAAACCATGCTATTTAAACAATTTCTATCACTATTTCTTCATTTCTTCAGCATTCCCATGTTGATTTTAAAATAGTTTCAAGCATTTATGATTGATTGTTTTAAAATGAACTTTTTTTTTAATACAAAAGGAACTATCAAAAGCTAGCACAAGATCACAGTGCTAAGCCTCAGATGTGGCATTATAATTCACGATTTCACAAGCTGTTCACCAAATTGGATAAGACCCTCTGTGCTTTTGCGTCCAGAATACTTGTTTTGTGTCACCTATGAAGCTGGTCATATTGAGATTCAGAGGGGAAATTTAAACTCCTCCCTGTAGCATCATGTTGGTAAGGCCAGAGTACAATCCCTCCTTGCATACAGCTGAGATCTCCTGCAGGGCAACATAATGATGCCTCCTACTGGTCTGAAAGCCAAACAGTGAATTCCTGCTGAATACACTGCATCCAAGATGCAGAAGGAAACAAAGCTCACATCACTGAACACTACTTTGAGAACAGAAGCTCTTTTAAATGAAAGCAATTTTTTTTTTATATTGTTGGGAAGGATTTGTGGAGGAGTAAAGTAGTTCGGGTTTGTTAAATTTCTAAGCAAAGGCAAGAAACATAAAAAGTAAAAAAAAAAAAAAAAAAAAAGAAACATAAAAAGTGTTGAAAAACTGGTATTATGTGATGTAGGAAAGACCTTAGGGTTCGAAGCTGATGGCCAAGAAAGAATTAATTGAGACGTCTTTGGTGCAAGAAGATGGTTTTATTCAAGCCCCAGGACAGGACCTGTGGGCAGGAAGAGCTGTCCTGGGGTCATGACGGGTGGTCCATTAGTTACTTCCAAGTTAGAAGGGGGTTAGGGAGAGCATAAGTCTCTAAGGAATTCGGGAAGCAAGGTTTCCAGGACCTTGAGGCAGTTACTTGTTGTTGGGAGAAGGTCATTTATTACCTTCTAATAAAACCTGAGTCATGAGACCTTTCAGATGTGTATTGGTGGGTCATATGCTTGGGGGATGATTGCCAACATGTATCTTGAGGGGTTTAGAGATAAAGGAAGTTTCCAAAGGGATTTTTATATTTAAAGTAGACTTTCAGGATCCTGGGGGTTTGGGCAAAGACTGCCTGTTGCCCTCAGCAAAGTGTCCACATCAAGGCCGCTGAGCCCCTAGAGGAAGGTCCTTCTGCCTGGTTCAAGGACATATCAGTCAGCTGTGGGGAGTAAGGACAGTCCATCATTTCTCTTCTGCCTTTGTTTCCCACATCATTATGTATAGGGTTTTTCAAGATCCAGGTTTTACTCAGTTTTCTCAACCATTCAGTTCTCAAAATTTATAACCTTACAAATGCATGTCTACTTCATGTAAAATAAAACACTGGGGGAGCATGTTGAATGTCAGTACCCAAAAGCTGAACATTTTACTTCCAGCCTAAAAATACTTTCATTATAAACTACTAAAAAAATTTCTTTTTTTAGTGAAAAGGAATACAAGTATTTTAGAAAGGTGCAAGTATACTTTCACATCTCTTTGAGCATAGATACTGCCCCCTGATGAAGAGCACCTGTTGGCTTAGGTATGCAATTGGATATAATGGGAGTTCCGCAGCAGTATGTGCACACAGCACACGGAGTCACAAGGACCAGCTCAACAAAGGTAAGAGGAAGTGTTCAAGAGCAACACACTAACACAGGTACAGCTTCTCCTACAACTGCTGAGGAGAGGAAATCTGAAATTGGGTGGCAGCCCCGGTGGCAGGACTCTGGCAGCCATGGGACACACACTCTCCAGATGGCGGAGACACAGCAAAGCCAGCTATGACCAAGGACGTCACCACATGATGGGAGCTGGAGATCTTCAGATTTTTTTTTTTTTGAGATTTTCAGATTTAAATATGTTTAATTTAGGAAATTCTCTTTTTTCTAGAATTAATTTTTTATAAAAAAATTCTGAATATACAGAAAGTGTAGTTGTTTTATACCAGCTGAAGTTGACTGGTTGCTAAATACGTGCCTATGCTTTCAGATTCACAAAGATGTAATGGAGCACCCATCACACAAGACAGGATGATGCCAGAGACAGACAGGTAGGGACCTGGTAAGATTAGTCCCCAGCAGGGGTAACAACCCTATGTCCCTAAAGGATAGTCGATGCCCAGGGGCAGCCAGAAACTCTGCCCCCGCCCAGCACTAACAAGGATCCTTCCAGGTTTGTGGAGGCTGAGCAGGAAAAATGTACTCTCTACCCTCCAGAGTAAGAAGGTGGGGTCCCTACATCCTGCACCATGGCAGTGTCAGAGGAAAGCAGCTAAAACCGAAGGTTTAAACAAGATCCAGAGACGATAACACCCAAAATATGCCATTTTCAATTTTAAAAAATCATATCAGAGGAAAATCTCAAACTAAATGAAAAAGGACAACTGAATGAAACCAATACAGAGGTGAGAGATGTTAAAATAATCTGATAAAGATTTTAATGTAGCTATCACAAAATTGCTAAGAAGAGCAATTATAAACACTCTTGAAACAAATGAAAAGATAGGACATCTCAGTAAAGGAACAGTAGTTCAAATGAAGAACCAAATACAAATACACTAACTGAAATAAAAGCTCAGTGAATGGGCTTCAGCACAATGGAGAAGACAGGAATGACTGTCTTCTGGACACAGAACAATAGGAATTACTCAAACAGAGAGAAAATAAGTGGGAAAAAATGAATGACTATATAACGAAATATCCAACATCATAGTCTTGGGAGGATAGTGGGGAGTGTCTGAGATACACGAGGAGAAATAATGGCTAGAATTTTCAAAGTAGGCGAAAGACATAAATCTACGGATTCAAGATAAGTGAGCACAAACAAAATGCACCCATAGAAAATCACGTAACATCATAGCTGGAATTCTGAAAACTGAAGACAAAAGGAAGTTCTTGAAAGCTGCAAGACAGAAATTACAACTTATCTAGAGAAGAAAGACCTGAATGACTGGAATTTCCTCATAGAAACCATGGAGGGTAGAGGAGTTCGCACACCATTTTTCAAGGAGGAAGAAGGAAGAGGAAGGAAGGGATAATTGTCAACCCAGAATCTTAAATGCAATGAAAATGACCTTCAGTGATAAATGGGAAATCAAAGCATTATCAGATGGAGGACACGCGACATAATTTGGCATCACCACACCTACCTTAAATGAAGGCCTATGTAACTAAACAGAAAGTGATAAATTAAGGAAACTTAGAACATCAGTTGAGAAAGAAACAACAGCTACCAAAAAAAAAAAAAAAAAAAACATGGAAAAATACAATGGACTGTGCTTTTCCTCTTAAATTTTCTAAATTATGTTTGAAAGTTGAAGCAAGACGTATAATATCCTCTGATGTGGTTTTAAATGACTGTAGATGAAACATCTGAGATAATTATAAGTGGGAGGAGTTGTAAAGGGATGTGGAAACAGGTAAGTTTTCCACACTTCACTCATTCTTGGGAATGATCCCACTGTAGATTGTGATGTCTGTGTCTCCATCTCTATCACCTAGAGCTACTGTAAGAAAAGCTATATCAAGAAACATACTCAAAATAATAATGAAAAACCCTTCTCATGATAGAAATGTGCTTTATCTTGATTGTATCAATAGCCATATCTTAGTGGTAATATCGTACGGTATAGTTTTGCACGATGTTATCACTTGGGGAAATGGGATCTCTGTGTGCTATTCCTTACAGTGGCTTCCTAATCACAATGATCTCAAAATAAAAGATTTAACAACAGCAAGAAAGCTACTCTAAATATAGAAGTTTCTAGGTCAATCCTCTATTACATATTGATTTCTTCATTTAACAAATATTGATTGACATCGGGGGCATAAACATTCAGTCCACGGTATCAACTCCCATGCTTTTTTTTTTTAAGATTTTATTTATTTATTCATGAGAGAAACACAGAGAGAGAGAGAGAGAGAGAGAGGAGGCAGAGACACAGGTAGAGGGAGAAGCAGGCTTCATGCAGGGAGCCCGATGCGGGACCCGATCCTGGGTCTCCAGGATCAGGCCCTGGGCCCAAGGCAGGTGCTCAACCACTGAGCCACCCAGGCGTCCCAGCAACTCCCCTGCTTGCATAAACTTTTCTGATAGAAACATCACAATTTAAAATAATCATAAGCACCAACAAGATTCTGTTCCATCGGTCTATGTGTCTCTCTGCCATTACTATCCAATTTTGACTATTATGGCTATATAAATCCACAGAAATAGGCCAACTAATTTTTGACAGTAGTGCAAAAACAATGCAGTGGAGAAATAGCTTTCTCAGCAAACAACGTTGGAGCAAGTAGAAATCCAGCAGGTACTACCTATGATCATTAATGAAGGCCGAGGCTCAGAGGTGTAGCCTGCGGGGACCCCTTCTGCCAAGGGAGTGCTCATACAGAAACTACAATTCCTAACCTAATTTAGAGTTTTATGAGGTCACATAATAAGATCTGGCCATGTGCACATAATCTAAAATGGCCTGATCCAAATATATGTCTCCCTCGATGCTCCCATGTCCTCCTTTAGGTTGGATGGAACAGAGGTGACCTCATGAGTATTCTTGAAAGACAACTGACAAAGGCATAAACTCTTATTAGCCTGTGTCCCTGAATGGATAGATATTTCTAATACCATTTGTTGTAAGACTCACCATTTTTAATGTACATAACCAAAACAGACGCCAATCCCGTTTCTATTTCGATTTCATTTTCAATTTAGAAAAACTAGCATTTGCGGCATAACCGAATTTCAGTTAGTAAACATGTGGAAAGGAAAGCTCCTCTCAGAATTTATGATATTCAATTCATACTCTGTAAGTAGTTTACAAAGATTTTCATAAATATTCAAATATTCACCACTAGAATCATCAATTGACTGGCAGAAATATAAATGTCCAAGGAGGAAACTGATTGGCCAAAATTTCAGAGCAGTTGTGTGGCTAAGACTGGCCCAGACCCAAAGTTATCTGACTTCAGCACTCTATGATTTATCTCTTTTAAAGTCATATAAAGACTTCTAGAGTCATATAGCCCTTGACTGTTAGGCGACCCTCGTGATTGTCAGCTGAAATACCATCTTAGAAGGTGATAATTTCAGCTTACAATTTCCCTGCATCTGTGTTTCTCGTCAACCTGCTCTCTGTACTATGCTGAATGTAAATATAGGCCCTTTTTAAAGAATTTACACTGTGACCCTTGCATGATGGCTTCATGTGGAATATGTATGGACATCCACAATTTCTCCCTATGGTGATTGGAATTCAACAAGGAATGAGTAGTGAAATGTCTGCCTTCAGCTCAGGTCACGATCCTTGGGATCCTGGAATCGAGTCCTATGTCTGGCTCCCTGCTCAGTGGAGAGGCTCCCTCTCCCTCTGTTCCTCCCCCAGGCCCATGGTCTCTCTCTCTCTCTCCCTCTGTCTAAAATAAATAAATAAAATCTTTAAAACAAATAAAGGTGCAATAGCTCCCCCCAAATAAACAAACCTGCAAATAGCTCCCAAATAGCTCCCGAAATCAGAGAATGTTTATGTATATTCCTCTTGTATTATATAATTACTTCTGCTTTAAAAAAAATTGCAGTTCTTTGGAAATTTATCCTTGTATGCAGTTTGATGTTTGACTGCAACTTTATTTTACAGACAGCCATTCAACTGTTCTAAAACTATTTATTGATATAACCACAACTTTTCTGTATTTTAAAGTTATTGCAAGTGGCCAATATCATTATAATACACTAAGCAATTTAATCATTTTAATATATTTGGGGACTTTCCATCCATGGGCTAATACTGCACAGCTGTTGATCAACGTGGTTTCATCAACTGCATCAGTACCTGGTGGTATAAATACCTCTTTCATCTATATTTTCTTCTCCATAATACATCAGTTGTTTTACCAAGAATTTTAAATTGGTATACTTAAATCAGCTTTATCTGGAGTTTCTTTTTTTTTTTTTTTAAATAAATTTTGGTACAAATATTATTTTCTCTAAATATATTATATTAGCTTTTCTTTTTCTTTTTTTTTTTTTTCATTTTCTATGCTCTGGATTGGCTTAACATTAAAATGACCTATCAAAAAAAAATACAATAAAATGACCTATCATTATGGTTGTTAAGAACTGCTGTGTAAATTACCTCAGGACTGGTGTTTTATATACAGATAGAATTTAGGTGACATTTCTCTCTGATGCTACTATGCTAATTAATCTTTTCTTGATTTCCCTTTCTTGTGAGAAGCCCTTTTGATAAATTCTTATTTTGTAGAAAATACTATATTTTATCTATTTTTACTAAATTATTTTTAGTATAAGAGAAAAGCATCTTATGATATTTTTACTTTTTTCTTATTTGTGGTTATTTCCCTCTTGTTATTCTTATTTTGTACAACCATAATCTTTCCCCGTTTATATTCAGTTAGCTAAGATCTGATTATCTTGTTATTTTTAAATTATTATCTTCTGCATTTTTCCTCCTTAATCCCTTTCTTCTCTCCTTAGATGATTTCACTGTAAGATTTAAATTCAATTTTAGATTTCTCTAACTTACTACAATTTATGCTTTTCTGGTAATTTCTTATCCTTTAATTTTTAAATAAAATTAAATATGTGAACTCCTTTGTAAGCATGATTTCAAATATTTTCAGTTTATTCTGATGTATATTATTGACAAAAATAATCTTAGAACTATTCAACTATTCAAGTTTGGATTGGATCTGTGATCCAAGAATTAAGAGACAGTACTTTTGTTTGCTTATTTGTTGTTTCTCTTTCATATGGTTGAGATATTTTCTTTTCTCAACTTGTTTTTAATTTTTATCATATTCTTTTTAAAAATGTTTTATATATTTATTTGTGAGAGACACACAGATGAGGCAGAGACACAGGCAGGGGGAGAAGCAGGCTCCCTGTGGGGAGCCTGATGTGGGACTTGATCCCTGGACCCCAGCATCAAGCCCTGAGCCAAAGGCAGATGCTCAACCACTGAGCCCCACAGGTGCCCCTTATCATATTCTTAATCAGAAACTGACTTTTCAGGACGTTTACTCTTTGGAAATTATGGGTATATTATTTGCAGGCTCTGAAGGGTCTGTTTTCATAATGTGATTCAGACAATTCAGATGAAGATGGTTCCCTATCTATCGGTGCTATTACTCTGCTGGAACAACTGATTAGTGCACGTTGACTGACCTTGTATCCCAAGCGTGGATGAATTCATTTACTCTTCTAATGGATTTTTTAGTGAATTTCTTAGAATTTTTTATGTAAGATAATAGGCCAACTGCAACTATATTCTATCGTTTTATTCCTACTCTGAGAGACTTTTACTTTCTCAAGGTCGTAAAACTTGGAAGTAATGGAACTCAAATTGAGCCCAGATCCTATGACTGCGAAGTTGTCATTCTAACTCCCAATTACAATAGAGGTTCTAAAATTCTAAGCAGTATTTTAAAGCCAGGAAGAACGATAAAGATTCAATGCAGTGGTTTCCTATTAAGTTTCAGAAACTGATTTAAAAAATGAGGCGGAAAGAATGGTATGACTTTTTGTCAGAAAACATCAAGCCAACAAAACACTACAGTAAAATAAATACCACCAAAATCACCACGTTTTCACAAAGCAGACGTTAACTCCAAGAAATTGGAAGGGCACAATCTTAACACAATCTGTCCCAAAAAAGATAGATGGTTGGTACCTTTAACTGACAGGTGCACACAGGCTACCGTGCAATTGTAAGTATTTTCCTTGTGTGACTGTGGATGTATGGAAATGTCTGTTTTATAAATGATAATGTTGAGAGGGAAAGGGTAAAAGGGAGAGAGGGAAGCAGGGAGGAAGAGAGAGGAGGGAGAAGGAGACAAAGAGAGAGGGAGAAACAGGGAGAGAGAGATGGGATGTGTGTGTAGATAGACAGGAAGTGGCAGGAATTACCAACGAAACTGTAGAGACACTATCCACCTGGAACATGTAAAAAGATGACAGTTGACTCGATCTCCAATTTAGCTAAAATGTTTTAAAGTTATCATAGAAAAGGGTTGTTCTTTACAAAGGTCTTAAACAGGACTGACCTTCAAATTTCCATTTGTTTTTATATATACACGTATATCAGCTGAAGCCTGCCCTGCCAATGTCAATGGTGAGACAGTGTCAAAAAGATGAAACTCTGAATCAAAGAAACTGGACAAATCAGTAATGTATATTATTATTATTATTATTATTATTATTATTATTATTTTATTAAGTAATGTATATTAACATATGGCTTACCCTTCTATACCGTGAAAGCAATGCTCTTTTTCTTCAACACTTGTCTTGATTTGAAGAACGTCCTCACGAAGCCTCTGAATCAGTTCTAAACCCCGAGGAAAACTCCAAAATGGAAACAGTGGGGAACAGAGGCAGATCATATATTGAATGTCTATATACCGAGTGGCTTCATGGCACCCTGACTGCTCAGTGATCGTGGTAACAACTGCTGATAACCAAGGGGGGTGGGTGAACATCCACCCTGCACGTCATGCTCACGTGCCAGCATCAGGTGCATCACCGCTGGCATCATGGGATTACAGCCTTTAGCCCTACAAGAGCACCAGGGCGGCAGGTGGTGAGGAAAGTCCACCACACTGAGGGGTTTGTCCAAGGTCAGGCTTCAGCAACTTCATGTCTGAGAAAATGTAACCACTCTGTTAGCAAAGCAGCAGTTTTTATATTTAGAATTATCATTAGTAAATATTAAAGACTGTTATTAAAATTCTAGTAATTGATTAGGCTTTAAAATAAAAACCAGACTGTACTACATTGAATTTGAGTAATTTAGTAGAATATTAATATCCAGTAACTTCACTCAATAATTATGTTTCACAAATAGCACAATCTATTTTTAGATCTGAAAATCTATTATATTGTCATTTAAGATGAAAAAATATTTAACTAGGCTTAAAAGCATGCTTTTATCTTTGTAAAATGTCAATAGAGTAATCACAGTGATCTGAGACATATTCTAAAAATTTATGAGAAGAAAAATCTCAGGTTAGTTTAAAAAGCATTAGGATTATACTCTGACCATTCGAGTTTTAATCTAGCCAAACACTGCGCTTCCCTGAATCTCAGTAACGTCCTCTGAAAAGTGAAGGGCTCTATCTGTGGTCTGTTAAGAGTCTTCCTTAGAAAAGTCACTGTTTCAGCTCTTACAGAGGGAAATTTCTAATAGGAATGGAGTTGAACAATAATATCTCATCTTTTAGTCAATCTAATTAAAATAAGAATATTTCAGATTTTTTTTAAGTAGGCTCCATGCTAACATGGAACCCAACGTGGGGCTTGGACTCATGGCCCTGATGTCAAGACCTGAGCTGAGATCACGGGTTGGTTCTTAACCAACTGAACCACCCAGGCACCCTGAGAACATTTCAGATTTTAGGTGGTAAGTTTGGTCAAGTTAATTTCTTGATACTGACTAGATTTTTTTTTAAGATTTTATTTATTTATTCATGAAAGACACACAGAGAGAGGCAGAGACACAGGTAGAGGGAGAAGTAGGCTCCCTACCGGGATCTCAAGACCCCAGGGATCATGACCTGAGCCAAAGGCAGATGCTCAACCACTGAACCACCCAGGCGTCCCTGAATAGAGTCAGTGCTGTGTCCAAAAGGCTGGAGGTGAAGTAGTGAAAATCTTGATCCTTGAGATAGTTACAGTAAGGGAGTCCAACATATAAAGTGATCATCTAAGTTAGTCTAAATGAATCTACTTTAGAGACGGGAAGAGATGAATATAGCTACACTGATACACTGAATCTTGCTCTACTTTCTTCATACGTCAGGGCCTTTCCAAGTAGTAAAATTCTAAGCTCATTAAAATGTAAAAATCTGAATGTGAGGTCCTTTGGTGGTTCTTGGTGACTCGTGTGACATACTTTATCTGAACTTTAGTTCTGTTCTTTTGTCTTCAAACTTTTCAACAGGCCTCTTTCAACTTCAGGGCTTAAGTTTAAAACCTACACTTTAGTACCTAAATCCTTTCCATCTCATTTAATCTGTATCTATTCTTGAAAAAGCCCTATGAAAGCTCCTGATTATATATCAATGAGTGTTTTACGTGTCTTTGAAAATTGGGTCTTTATGATTCAATGTCTTCTTCAGTTCATCCCCAGTTCATAGCGTGAGTTACACATTGGCCCTAAGTAGGCCCCCAATGAAAGGTCCAATCCAAGAAAACGTAAGAAAAATTTGTTTCTCTCACCTTCTAAGGTACGTGGAAGATGTCCAGATATTTGTCCAAATGTTATTCTGGGTGTTTCTGTGAGGTATTTTCAGATGACACTAAAACTGAAGGTAAGAGTCCTTGAGAAAAGCTGACTGCCTCCCATACGTGGGCCTCATCCCCAACAGCGGCACGTCTATCACAAAGACGGCAGGCTCCCCGGAGCCACAGAAAGAACTCTCTAGCAGGCTCTCAGCTGACTTCAGAGCAGCACTGGCTTCCTGTCCCCACCACAGACAGTCTTCACACTGCAGCTGGAACATCGGCTGTGCTGGGCAGCCATTGGACTTGCCAGGCTTCATAACTGGGTAAGTCGATTTTGGAAATCATATATGTCTCTATATATTTAAGTATAAAACATGCTATTAAATATAAGTAAAATAAAATATGTGTGTCTCCCACTGATTCTGTTTCTCTGGAGAAATCTAATGCAGGCTTGGTGCTGAGATACTGGTTACCAAGGAACAAAATCTTAAGGATGAATTTCCAAATTAGTCTTAGGTGTTCTGGAATGGACCTTCTAATCTGATTAAATGGAAAGTCACTCGGTGGTAAAGAGATCACTGACGTAGGTCTACTGTGGGATCTGGCAGCAGAAACACGAAGTATCGCCACTGGATGCTTCTAATCCAACACTTACACGAAACAATGGCCTGGTGACTGTGTTCATGACACTTTCCCAGGTATCTGTCAAAGTAGCAAGGGTAATTCGTGGTTGCTTCTAACACGGCTGGACAAAGTGGAGAAAGAAAAGGATGAGTCAGGGACTGGAATTCCCAGCTCGAGAGCCACAGGAAGCACCTAAAGCTCCTATGTCTACACTGAAGGAGGCCCCTCATCTCCCCATGGCCCCAGGGCTGAGAGTGCTGAAAACAAGAACACAGGTTCATCCTCTGAGAGGCTGGCCTAGCAGACAACCGACATTCCCAGTTTCGTAGGCTGCCTATGACCAGATGGGAATCGGATCCTGAAAGTAGGAATGGGGAGTTATGGGAAGACACAATGACACTGGGGTTGATGAGCTCTGAAATTCTAATGAGCCTTTTCTGCCAGCAGAAGGGGTCTCTCATAGCTCCTCCCAGTTTAGGAGGTTCACCCTGCTTGGCCTGAGGAACTCATAAGAGTCTCCAAGAGGCAGCCGCCAAGCTCTAGCACCGAAAATCACATCTGTTTGACCATGCAGGCAGCACGGCAAAGCTTCCATTTCAGGACCGATCAAGTAAAACCAGGGCTGATGAAAACACGCTGCAAACTCAATTAAAATGGGGAAGTAATGCATTTCAAGGTGCGCTTTCATGGCCTTCCTGATTCCTTAATGGAATACTTAGCCACTATGCATTCTATTAACAGATACAATAGTATGTCTAATATACAGCAAATACACATCATGCAAAAATGTAGGCTTAAAATAACAGATATCTGCTTATTTATTTTAGAAGAAGAGAGAGTGTGTGAGTGGGAGGGGTAGAGCAAGAGAGAGAATCTCAAACAGGCTGTACACCCAGCACAGAGGCCAACACGGGGCTCCATCCCAAGACCCTGAGATCATGACTTGAGCCAAAACCAAGTGTTGGATGTTTAACCAACTGGGCCACCCAGGCACCCCACAAATATTTATAAATTCAGTATCTCAGTTGCTGTGGGTCAGGAACCAAGTCCTGCTCAGTAGATGCCTATGGCTCACAAGGCTGCAGTCAAGGTGGGAAGAAGGGACACAGCTTCACCTGAAGTCCCCACAGCAGAAGACCCACTTTAAAAATCAGTTACATGGTGGCTGTGGGCTCAGTTTCCAACGTGCTGCTGGATGAAGGCTTCAGTTCCTCGGGATCTACAGGACAGAGGTCTCTTTCAGGAGCTTTGTGGAGTATCTCCAAGATGGAATAGAACTTCATCAAAGCAAGTGAGTGAGTGAGCAAGCACGAGGGCGAGGGGACACCAGGAAGACTGGGAAGGCACTCAGGTAAGGAGAACCACAGCTCTGCAACCTCACCAGGACAGCGATGCTCCCTACCTTATAACTTCTTTTTTTTTGGACAGAAGTGAGTGCTGACATAAAGCCCAAAAACAACTTGAGGACAATTACATAATGCTGTAAATATTAAGAAAGAGGGGTCACAGGAGAGCACTTTGTAAAGTTTGGCCACCACACTTACTGTAAGGAAGACTTCAATTTTCTCTACTTTTTCATTACTGTGCTGCTCTCTTCAGCTCTGTAGATTCTATTTGTCTTTGGCATGACTTAAAACCAGTCATTAAACTGCATTTAAAAATATGTAATGTGGGGCAGCCCGGGTAGCTCAGTGGTTTAGAGCCTGATCCTGGAGACCCGGGATCGAGTCCCACGTCGGGCTCCCTGCATGGAGGCTGCTTCTCCCTCTGCCTGTGTCTCTGCCTCTCTCGCTGTGTCTCTCATGAATAAATAAATAAAATCTTAAGAAAATATATGTAATGTGTTCCTCATTTGCAGCATGCTCAATAGTGGGAAAATAAATTATTTACTCGGCAAGTCCTTACATCACTCAAACTAAGTAATCTGTAATGGATTAAAAAGACATGCTTGAGTATAGGCTGATTGAGTAACAGACAGCCTCTAGGTGCCCACTCTCATTTTCTTCCTACTCTTTTTAAAAATGCTTATTGATTTTAAATAGTTTTTATTATTAATAATCAGGTGAAGTAATTTCTGGACGGACACATTTTTTCAAATTATTTTTCTGTAGCAATTTTTATTTATGCTATATTGAAGGGGAGCAATAATTAAAGCCAATGCATAGTCAGTATGTTCCCATAAAAATACAGAAGAAAACTAACTCATCTTCGTTTAATTAAGATAATCTGCTAAGTATACCAATGTTGTTTAATTGTACCTGTCAAAAACAAAATGAAAACAGAGGAAACTGGTATTTCGAATCCCAGAATACACTTGCACAGTTTAAAAAAAAAAAACTGATCTGCTTTCTGTCACTGTAAGAATTTATAGAATTTTATGGAAATGGAATTGTGGATTTTATGCATTTGGGGGAGGTTGTTATCTTCTTCACAGTAAAACTATTTTGAGATTGATCTACCTTGTTATAGCAACAGTCCATTCATTCCTCATTATTGCAGAAAAGTATTTTGTTGTATGAATGTACCACAGTTTATCAATTTACCTTTTGATGGGCATCTGAGTTGTTTCCAGGTTTTGACCAGAGAAAATAAGGCTGTGAGAAACATCGACGTATGTACAAGTCTTTGCTGGGACATACACATTTATCTTTCATAAGTAAACACAGTGGGGAAATGGCTGGAGTAGGTGCTAAGTATATGTTTAACTAAAATATAAGAAACTGCCACACATTTTCCCAGAATGATTGTACTATTTTCTATTTTCACCATTTATGTTTTTATCAACAAAATGTGTTTTTGTTTACTAAACCTGGCAATCCACCTGAGTTTAAATTCTGCTGTAAATATAATATAGAATAATATAACATAACATAATATTATATTATATTATATTATATTATATTATATTATATTATCAAGTTATTTCATCATTTGTTTTCCCAATGGTGTCAGGAGATAAAACTATATTGTGTTGTAATGCATTTATGCTACGTTGTAGAATAAGAAATAAGTAATAAAATCCACATAAAAGTTACCACAGTATATGACACAATAAATTATACTGAATTGTAGCCACCATGGTATTCTTAAGTTCTAATCATAGCATTGTTTTTCCTTAATTATAAAAACGATGCCTGTTTTTCCTTCAGGAATATTGAAGAACACGGTGAAATATATATAAAAGAACAAAAAGCACGTGAGCTTGCAGACATGTCCACTAATAAGACCTCAATATATTTCCTCCCAGCCAATTACCATGCCTCTATCTTCAAATTTACGTCACTTATCAAAAACCATTTTAAATTTTTTGTCGTATTTTTTTGTCTTTTGATAACTCCTCTTAAAAAACTATATTGATAGCTATTATAAGGTAGTATTGATAAGAATTAATATATAATGAATGTTCTCCAAGTATCTTAGCCCTTTTACTCATTTGTAAGCTGAACACTTACATTAGATTATTTCATTTGAAAAAAAAAAATTTAATTAAAAAAAAGATTATTTCATTTGACCTCATGACCAATATATTTTCCTTAACTGTTATATTATCTTATTTTTAAGAAATTCAGGCTCTTTCTACAAATTCACTCTTATTAAGTGACAGTAAACATCACTTGTATAGATCTGATAATACTTCAAAGGCTTTTTTTAGTGTGGAATCCTAGTTGTGAAATTACTGGAATAAGAATATTTCAGTAATTAAATACACACAAAATAAAAATAGATTTATAAAGTAAATATTGTATAACGTTACCAGTATGTTTACCTCATATATACTATACACACATATTTAAAACTCTGCCAAATGGGTTTTAATCATTCTATTCTCAATAAACCCCAATTTGTTATGGTTTATTTATTTTTTTACAATTTTTATATTGTTCTATTACTGTTAAAGTGAACATCTTTAGAACTGCAGAGACCAACCGAATTTCCCACTTGGTATCTGCCACATGAAGCTGGTGGGGTCAGGGTTCACCATCCATGGTTAATATCCCAACGCCTACAATGAAGGCAACCGTCAACACGTTCACTTCACTGTGTGCGGAACAGATGATCCGAATAAAACAAAATGTCAGCAGGGAGCAGATCTTGACCTAATCACTCTTGAGTGTTATTTCAGAGCACGTAACTGCTGCAGCCTGTAACACAGAGAAGTGTGGCATCATCTCATGGGAAAATGACCCAAGATTTCCAGATGATCAGAGCTAAGTATGTGCAGCATGTCGTGAGGCCAGGAAAACCTGGCAGACACTGAGCCTTTACAATGGATGGAACTAGAGGAAAACAACATCAGTCCGGCTTGAGAGGTCTATAGGGATGATCACTGAGAAAATCAAGATTCAGCCTCAAAAGGAATAGAAAGCCTCCTTGGGAATAAGTTGTGAAGTTTTCACTTAACTAATCATGCTTTCCCTTGACAAGTTATTAAACTTTTCATTAGTACAATCAGACGAGTAGATGATGTGATGTATCAGCTCCCAGGAAACTTGAAAATTAGAGAATAATTATGACACAGTTTTGAAGAGCACTCACTTGGGAATGAAGTAGGCTTATTTCCTACATTCTATCAAATATTTATTAAATATCAACCATGTGCAAAGCACAGCCCAGGCACACAAGAGAAGCTGAGAAGGGTGGCAAAGCTGTGTGCACTCACGTAACCTGGAAGAGACATGGGGAGGAGCAACCGGCACCAGCAGGAGTCCTACAAGGTACACGGGTCAGTGAGTCCTAGAACGGGGCATGCCCTCGCCCTGATGCCAGTCTGTGCCCGTGGGTAAGGGTGGGCTGCACAGTGTGGACCAGGGACCAGCACCTGAAGCAGCTCACGTAAACCATGCCCCAACATGGAAGACACCCCATGCTGAGTTCACACATTTATGCAGGTCCAGTTGGGGGGACCACCTGCAGCTGGTACAAGCTAGGGTTGTACCAACTCAAAGGTCTCTTTTACTTACCCTGCTCCTGGACAGTAGGTACCAGCTCAAAGGGTGCGAGCAGGGATGGGAGCAATGCTGGGGACTGTTGTTCATAACAAAAGCTCTTTATTATTTCATATAAACTATATTTTTCACTATTCATTTCATGTGGCTTTTTTTTTAAATCTCAAAATAAACTAAATACATACCTTGAAGACAAACTCTGTTTCATGATATTTTTCTAAATTTTTTTTTTTTTAGATTTTTAGTAGAGTACTGAACTCCCCAGGAGGAGCCTAAAACACCGGTGGTCAAGCATTAAAACACACACAGAAACTAATAAACCGACTTCCTACTCTCCAGCATGAACCTGTGCTAATTTCTAAGCTATGCTATAAGAACTGTGTGCGTGTACGTGTCTGTTATCTCAGAGGCAATTGTTCATTATTAGAGTTTAAAAAGCCATCTGCTCATTTATATAAAAGTGATCTCTGGCCCAGCATCTCTCTAAAGTCAATACTATTTCTAGACGAACCCTATTTTCTTGTTATCAAGGCTCTATCCTCCAGAGAAGCATTAAGCATAACCAATAATCAACTATAAATACCTGTCATTTGTCACAGAAATCACATTGAATCTGAAACTTGATTAAACGATCTGGGCACATTACCTCTTACATCCTGTGATTAACAGGGGTTCATTTCCAGCACTTTTATAGAGAGAAACAGGGTGCGTGCATGTGCACAGGTGTGTGTGTGTGTGTGTGTGCACTCACGCACACATGCATCTGTTGGGACTTGAGGTGCACGTCAAAGAACCAAGGCAGGAGGGCTGCAAAGAAACGTGATGGATGTCCGAACCTCAAGTTGCCTGCTTAAGCTGAGGAGTAGAGAGGCATGAGCAGTGAGAACCAGAAGTGCATGGTGAGTGATCGTTCTGGTGCTAAACCACAGTGCCTATTGTACACGAAATATTCAAAATACATTTTTAAGTAAAAAAAATGTATATATCTATATCTTCAAGAAGTCCCAAAAGATTCACATCATTGCTTTTTTAAAACTGCTCAGGTACAGTTACAAATACAGGGGAGAGTAAATGTAAGAGAAAGTGTTGTGATGAGAAGCCAATGTGGATCTTTTTTTTTTCTTTTAATCCAATGAGGTTGTTTATTAAGAGCAGTTCTTAATTTTTTCTTTGTGTAACACTATCATATAGACCAAGGGTCAGCAAACTGTTTCTATTAAGGGCCAGATAACAAGTATTTTAGCCTTTGCAGGTCATAAGGCTTCTTTTCCAATTACTCAGTTTTGTTATTGTAGCACAAAACGGCCATGGATGATGTGAAAATGAATGAGTGTGGCTGTGTTCTAATAAAACTTTATTTATAGACATTGGAATTTGAATTTTATATCATTTTGTATCATAAAATGTTATTCTTCTTTTGATTATTATCAATGAGGTCAATGATTTAAAAATTTAAAACTATTCTTAGCTCAGAAAACATACACAACAGGTAATGAGGTAATGGGGTGGATTTGGCTCAAGTGCCAAAGTTTGCGACCCCTGAAACTGAGTTAGGTTTTTGGTTTCTTTTTATATATATATATATATAAATTTATTTTTTATTGGTGTTCAATTTCTCAACATATAGAATAACCCCCAGTGCTCATCCAGTCAAGTGCCCCCCTCAGTGCCCGTCACCCAGTCACCCCCACCCCCCCCGCCCACCTCCCCTTCCACCACCCCTAGTTCATTTCCCAGAGTTAGGAGCCTTTCATGTTCTGTCTCCCCTTCTGAACAGCTATACACCAATAAATTAGGCAATCTAGAAGAAATGGACGCATTTCTGGAAAGCCACAAACTATCAAAACTGGAACTGGAAGAAATAGAAACCCTGAACAGGCCAATAACCAGGGAGGACATTGAAGCAGTCATCAAAAACCTCCCAAGACACAAAAGTCCAGGGCCAGATGGCTTCCCTGGGGAATTCTATCAAACGTTTAATGAAGAAACCATACCTATTCTACTAAAGCTGTTCGGAAAGATAGAAAGAGATGGAGTACTTCCAAATTCGTTCTATGAGGTCAGCATCACCTTAATTCCAAAACCAGACAAAAACCCCACCAAAAAGGAGAATTATAGACCAACATCCCTGATGAACATGGATGCAAAAATTCTCAACAAGATACTAGCCAATAGGATCCAACAATACATTAAGAAGATTATTCACCATGACCAAGAGGGATTTATCCCCGGGATGCAAGGCTGGTTCAACACTCGTAAAACAATCAGTGTGATTCATCATATCAGCAAGAGAAAAACCAAGAACCACATGATTAGATGCAGAGAAAGCATTTGACAAAATACAGCATCCATTCCTGATCAAAACTCTTCAGAGTGTAGGGATAGAGGGAACATGCCTCAACATCTTAAAAGCCATCTACAAAAAGCCCACAGCACATATCATTCTCAATGGGGAAGCACTGGGAGCCTTTCCCCTCAGACCAGGAACAAGACAGGGATGTCCACTCTCACCACTGCTATTCAACATAGTCCTAGAAGTCCTAGCCTCAGCAATCAGACAACAAAAAGACAGAAAAGGCATTCAAACTGGCAAAGAAGAAGTCAAAGTCTCCCTCTTCACCGATGACATGATACTCTACGTAGAAAACCCAAAAGTCTCCACCCCAAGATTACTAGAACTCATACAGCAATTCGGTAGCGTGGCAGGATACACAATCAATGCCCAGAAATCAGTGGCATTTCTAGACACTAACAATGAGACTGAAGAAAGAGAAATTAAGGAGTCAATCCCATTTACAATTGCACCCAAAAGCCTAAGATACCTAGGAATAAACCTAACCAAAGAGGTAAAGGATCTATACCCTAAAAACTACAGAACACTTCTGAAAGAAATCAAGGAAGACACAAAGAGATGGATCTTTTATCACAGAGAGAATTACAAGGCTGGACAGGTTTTGCTCACACCGTAGCATTGTTCCTCTGGTACATCATTTATCTTCTCACAGCTTTTATGTAAAATATCTGAAAATCTAGCAATTAGTTCACCTCTGCTTTATATTTTTTCGAGAAAGAACTTTGTATATTTAGAAAAGTAGAAAGATGCAGAAGTATTTGTTAGACACTCATATTTAAGTCAAGATGCCCTGTGAGGTCAGAGAGCCTCCACGTGGTCTGACAGTCACAAATAAATTAAGATTTTCCTGTGATTATCCATTAGGGCGCAGATCAAATAATACCATCTCACTGATCAGGAGGCTACATTCTTCAGGTCATGATTTTATTGCTTATCTTTGGACTAAGAATCCCTGGTCTTAATTAGATAAATGAAGTATGATATAGTTTTATTTAGCAGGATTGTTTTCTCCTGGAAGGACAGCAGTGGTGCCAAGTAATTTAAGAACTGTCAAGTCAGGCGGACCCTATGCAAAACCCCTAGAATTTAGTGTTCATATGCTGAATGAATGCAGTCATAGATGTTAAATACAGGGATTCATGAGGCATTATTCCAACCCAGATACTTTAAAAAGATTTAAAAGTTGGGGCACCTGGGGGGCTCAGTGGTTGAGCATCTGCCTTTGGCTCAGTCATGATCCCAGGGTCCTGGGATCGAGTCCTACATCAGGCTCCTTGCGGGGAGCCTGCTTCTCCCTCTGCCTGTGTCTCTACCTCTGTGTGCGTGCGTGTGTCTCATGAATAAATGAATAAAATCTTTTAAAAAAGATTCAAAAGCTTTTAAAAAATGATATAAATAAATAAGTAAATAAATAAATAAATACGATGTTTACTATATTGAAGGTTTCCTATTTCCTGGGAACAACCTTTAATACCTATGAGGTTCCTTAAAGTTAATATTGGCTTCCTGCAAATTGCTTATGGGGAAATCCCAGAAAAAATATAACAATCGTGAATTTGGCATGCCAAATACAGTTTGTGAGCTATGGGAACCTAAGAGAAGATAAGCAGAACTTCGGGAGCACTGTTACCGCCACAGGCTCCACAAGATGTGCTACTGAAAACCTCAAAAACCAGCACACAGCCCAGTTTCTGCTGCCATCGTGCTCACAACACTGGGATGATTCCTGTGTCCCATGGTCTACTACAGGTACATACGCTGCTACTGCTGGGAAAATAAAAATGAAGGATACACAGAACATCTCTGCCCTATTGTTGCAATTTTCCGTGAATGTGCAACTATTTCAAAGTAAAAAAAAAAAAAAAAGTTTAAAAAATATTTCATTAATTAATGGAAAGGATTTTATCAGCATGGGGTAAAAGGAAGGATGAAAAAAATATGTCATTTCTAATATCCCCTTTGAATTTTTCTCATTCTAAATTGAAATGTTAGTTCATCTGGAACATCACGTACAAGTGAGCAGATCTATGGATTTTAGTATTTAGGATTACTTAGTATCATGAGGTGAACTATCTGTAAATTAGAAAAAGTCTTCCAACGAGTACCAATTTTGTACTGACAGGCAGACAGACCCGCAGGGCGAGCAGTAGAGGAGGCCCCGGGAGCGGCTTCAAGGAGCAAGCGAGCATGGGATGTGCCATGACTCACACTTTGTGCCACGCACATCACAATGGCCACAAACTGAGCTGTGAAAGGAGGAAAAGGCACAGTTGTAGGGAGTAATCAACCCACCAACCCAACAGTCTCTTTGCCCACCTAGCGGCTGACCTCGTCCTTCCATCATTTGCACCAGGCCTGTCATTTCTGAAATTCTCCCGCCTGGCAGGGAGGAATGGAAATCCCTTTTGTTTTTGAAAAAGTGATTTGGAGGGGGGCCTGGGGTGCAGTCGGTTGAGTGTCTAACTCTTGAATTCAGCTCAGATCATGATTTCAGGGATTGGGATCAAACCCCAAATCGGGCTCCATGCTCAGCTCAGAGTTGGCTTGCGATTCTCTCTCTCTCCCTCTGCCCCTTCAGCTCATGCTGTCTCTCCCTCTCTCAAGTAAATACATAAATCTTTTTCTCAAGTCATTTGGACACATTGGTCATAATTTTCTATAATAGATATACTTCTAAAAATTCACTCTGAAAGCAAAGCAAATCATTTCATAAAGTTATCAGAAAAAAAAGAAAAGTCCATGCGTACAGCTGTGAAACGTAGTGTTATTTATGATACCGAGGAAACAAGACAGCCAATGTCACATACAGGGTCATGTCATGCACCGAATAACAGCCCCAGAGACGACAACATTTAATCACCAAGCCTGTGGCTATGGCACCTTACATGGTAGCAGGAACTCTGTAGGTGACATTAAGAGTTTTAAAAAAATAGGTGACTATCCTGGATTATCCTACCTCAGTGGGTCTCAGGGAATCACAAGGGTCCAGAGGGGAAGAAGGCAGGTCAGAGCCAAAACAATGTCAGGCTGCAGACTTGGAAGGTCGAGAGAGGGGTCACAGGTGGAAGGAGGAAGCCTCTAGGAGTCAGAGATGCAAGGACATGGATTCTCTACAGTCTTTGCAAGAAATGCCAGGTCCCAAACTCTTTGGCTTCCCTCACTATGAAATAACATACGTATATTGTTTTCAGTTACTAGCTTTTTGGTAATTTATTACAGGTTGTGGAAGTTGTTGTGGTCGGGATACACTGCTCAATGGAACTTCAAAAATTCTATGCCATGATGTCTCTGTGACAAAGCTGGTGAAACATAAACCGGGTGAAGTGTGAGCACACCAGCAGTGGATAAAACCATCAGAGATAGGGATCCCTGGGTGGCGCAGCGGTTTGGCGCCTGCCTTTGGCCCAGGGCGCAATCCTGGAGACCCGGGATCGAATCCCACGTTGGGCTCCCGGTGCATGGAGCCTGCTTCTCCCTCGGCCTGTGTCTCTGCCTCTCTCTCTCTCTCTGTGTGTGTGTGTGTGACTATCATAAATAAATAAAAATTAAAAAAAAAACCATCAGAGATGGATGGACCACAAAATCCGGCACAATCTACTATATCTGCTCGAACACGGCATTCGTAATCGAGCAGTAGAGTGATGCTTCTCTGTATCTTCCCATATTTACCATTTTCCTGTAATGAGTATTTATTTATATTAAATAATATAGTAAATCATAAACCACTTTGCCATTCTTCAACAGAGACTAAGGACATCCGTTAGACTTGTTTGTAAAATGGTTATTCATCAGTTGGGCCTCTTCCATCTCCTTCTCCACTAAATCACTGAGGTGCCTGATTATTACACAAGCAAACTCTGACCTCGTCTGAGGATCTGAGGCACGAAACGTGCTGGGAGGCTGATTTTTCCTTACTCTGGTAGCTCGGTACTTCTATGCCTCCCGCCTGTGACTATATTATTTCTCACTTTCCCAGAGGTGACAAAATTCTACCAAAACATCATCTACTTCCCATGACATACGTTTCAAAATTATGTTTCAGAAATAGAAGCAAAAATTCCAGCATTTGGACACTTAAAAAAAAAAAAAACAAAATAAATGAGGTGGCTGATTGAAAGGTTAATTGACTTGGCCCAGGATTCTCATCAGGAAAAATTACTTGTACTAAAATATTATATGATGTCGTGGCTCTTGGACCAGCCACTGTGATGCAAGATGTGACCATGGTCTGGGCCAGGCCAACACCACAGACCACCCACGAGGATGTAAGCACAGCTTGAGGAGGAGCATCCAGGGGGCCTTGCTCTCATTAGCCTTCCTATGATCACCTCACTTGCAGTGGTCACCGTGACCTTCGTGAATTCAGAGTGACCCTGCTGTGCTAATGCAGATTCCAGGCCATGTGAGCTTCGCCTAAATTGACAGAACATTTCAGCCAAAGCAGTTGGACACATTATATTTATAGATATGGTCGCCAAATACCTTCATCCATCCACCTCTCCATGGAATAGGATTTTTATTTATTTATTTTTAAAAAAAATTTTTTAAATTTATTTATGATAGTCACAGAGTGAGAGAGAGAGAGAGAGAGAGAGAGGCAGAGACACAGGCAGAGGGAGAAGCAGGCTCCATGCACCGGGAGCCCGATGTGGGATTCGATCGCAGGTCTCCAGGATTGTGCCCTGGGCCAAAGGCAGGCGCCAAACCGCTGTGCCACCCAGGGATCCCGGAATGGGATTTTTAAATAAATGTGTGAAAGATGAATAAAAAAAATATGTTTGGAAAAAAATTTAATTTTACTTCATAAGTGTAATTATAAATTGTTGCAAAATTTGCTCAGTTATTTTCTATAGATAAATTTATTTTAATCATTAAAATATTGTGCTTTCATTATAAAATAATTTTTGTTCATCTTTAAATCCTGCTCCTGGTACCTGAATATTAAATGAATTTTGCAGCTCTTTGAAGCAGGAATATTTTTTCTAAATTTGGCCATGTGAGTGCCATGAATAAAAGTTTAAGATTTAGCATGCCTGGGTGACTCAGTAGGGTAAGCAACTGCTTTCAGCTCAGGTCATGATCTCAGAGTCCTGGGATCAAGTCCCAGGCCGGGCTCCTTCCTCAGCAGGGAGCCTGCTTCTCCCTCTGTTCACTTTGCCCCTCTTCACTCTCTCTCAAATAAATAAATAAAATCTTTAAAAAAATTAAGATGAATATAGGCATGTCTATATTTTGGTAAACATGTTTTGTTTGCCATTATTTGCATTTTATGAAAAGCAGGCCAATTTTATTGATTGATTGATGATTTTATCCATTTGACAGAGAGAGTACGAGAAGGGGGGAGCAGAGGTAGAAGTAGACTCCCCGCTGAGCAGGGAGCCCCACATTCCAGGTCTCTGAGATCATGACCTGAGCAGAAGACAGACACTTCACCCACTGAGACACACAGGCACTCCAATGAGACCAATTTAAAACTGAAGATATTTGACTTCAAATTTAGACTTCTAATTTTTCGTGAATAATTGGAATTTCTGGCAACATATAGCTCACAGAGCAGCATGACCACAACCAGAACATTCTGAAGAAAATATGCATGCCTTGAAAGACATGTACATGAACGTGCACTCAAATTTCCCTCAAAGCCCATCATTTGTACAACTCATGCACGTGGTTAATTACCTACCTGATTCTTTTAGGCTTGCATTTTCTGGTAGTTATATTAGATATCCTGAAGTCCCACAGTGAATAAGGATACAAAATTGGAGGAAAGTTGGCAAAGGGGATATGTAGAGATTAGAATTGAAACCCAAACTTTCTTAATAATTTTGTAACTATTATTCTTTATCTGTCAGGAAGCATCAGGTGTGGATTTGACATGTGCAGAGAGCTGACAGGGCCTCTCTAAAATGAACTTAGAAAAGTTCTACCAAAAAGGAGTTAGACTATTACTTGTATCTTATTCTATTCTTTCTTTCTTTGATCAAGAGTGAACACTGCCTTCAGGCCCTGACCTTTCAATCCAGCAACAGGCAAGTACAAGGTCAAGTGCAGGGGCTCATGAAGAGTATTTCCATGAGAAATGGCCATTCCTGGTATATAACACCAAGGCGGTTGGTAAAAAAGTGAGAGGATTCCTCAATGTTATAATGTTAAGTTACAGTTATAACTTAAAATATTGTACTCAATGACACACATGCCACTATATGACAGTCAACAGTTTACTGGAATGAAAGCAATACAAATATATAAATGTGACAGTTCCCTGTCTGAAAAAGACAGATCACAAAACTGACACTGTGCAAAATGCAGTCATGAACCAGAGACCTAGAGGAACAGAAGATACGCTGGAGTTTTACAGGAAAGGAAAAAGCCATTTGACAAAGGCTTCAGGTGATGGGTACATCTCTGCAGAACATAGGAGCTTGCTCTAAAAGCTTCACTGACAGGAATTTATGTGATAAATTCATTACAGGGAAACAGAATTTACATAATGAAAACTAACAAAAGAAAATTTTATTTCACAGAGTATTTACATTTATGAAGGAAGCAATGAATCTGTATTTTTAGCTTACAAACTGCTTTCACTTATAGTTTCTTTCATATAATTCTTACAAACCTTTACAGCAAAATTAGAAATGTCTATCTTTTGAAAATGTACTTTCTTAAAAAGGCTATTCCAAAAACTATCCAAAATATAATGAAAGAAAATAAATTCCTGGGTGCTCTCAGTGAGGTGCTGATATGACTTTGATTTGTCTGGTCTATACTATAATTCTCTAGGGACCAAGTTAATTTCTAGATTTTATTTAGTAGAGATGCAAATCATTTTTGTGCAGTGGAACATATGACTGTAATGGTATGGTTTATGGTCTTTTTGAATATTAACCAGTTTAATATGTAACCAGCAATCATATCCTACCATTGCCTATAAACAGTTGGTTTTTCACATTCTCTCTTTTTTTTTTTTTTTTTGTTTTTCACATTCTCTTTGAATATTGCGGACATTTTAAGGATTCTCTCATTAATTAACAATGTTCATGAACATTTTATGGGTTCCTGATTTTACATTTTAGAATAATACACATTAAAAACTTATATTTATAGGACTTCCAGGGAAGCTGGTGGAGAAGGATGATCCTGAGCTCATAGTGACCCACATATACAAGTAGATAACACCCAAATTGGTGTAAATAACCCAGAAAACAACTCAAAACCTGAGAGCTAAATGTTGAAAAAAAGGCCACTGCCACAAGGTTAGGAAGGGCAGAGATGCAGCTGGAAATCAAAATGACCTCCAAGACTGTCTGGGGAAGGAGAGATACCAAAACACAGTGATGGAAATGGAGCAGACCCCATCCTAGGCACCTCAGGCACAGGGGACCCACACTAGGAAGACTAATTCCCATGATATTTAGCTTCAAAAACCAGTGGGGCTTACCTGTGTGAGTTCTTATGATCAGTGGAGCTTAATTCTTGGAACTTTGAATATTTTAAACATTTTTTAAATTTTTATTTATTTATGATAGGCACACAGTGAGAGAGAGAGAGGCAGAGACACAGGCAGAGGGAGAAGCAGGCTCCATGCACCGGGAGCCCGACGTGGGATTCGATCCCGGGTCTCCAGGATCGCGCCCTGGGCCAAAGGCAGGCGCCAAACCGCTGCGCCACCCAGGGATCCCAATTCTTGGAACTTTGAAAATCAGATGTTCAGCTCTGCAAGAGTCCGGAGGGTGAGAGGAAACTGAGTCCACACCCTTAAAGAGCCAGCATAACAAACAGCCCCACTAAGATATAGCACAGAAGCAGCAGTTTAAAAAAATGCCTCAGGTGTATGGGAGGGAGATTTATTTGCTAGTCTCAGAACATGTGCTGGAGGGGCAGGGATTTTTGAGCAAAGGAACTGTCAGGTATAATTTTCCTCTCCCAGCCCCCATTCCAGACACACATACACCCGTGGAAACCAGTGCATTGCCAAAACTCCATACCTAACTTGCTAATAGCATGCCCCACCCCCACAATGGCCAACAGACCCAGCCCCTCCAACAGGTCCCCTCCCACAGCTGCCCAGCTAACAACTTACTAATACTCTGCGCCCAACTCAGCACTGTCCTGCAGACCCAATAACTCCAACAAGCCCTCAGCAGGAGTCCATCCAAAGTGGCTCCACAAGCTTGGCACTGTGCAAGCAGCCCCAACAGGATACAACTTCAAAGTAACTCCTGCCCCAAGAAAAAAAATGAAGGTAACCATATAGCATAAGAATGGGGTCAACCATCTGGTCTGATCGTAGGGCCTGCTCACCAATAAAATGTCAGGGGACAACACAGGGAAAGCACCCCATCCTACTGCATCTCTGGCAATTACCTGGTCTGACTCATCTCAAGACAGCCCCAGTTAGTCTACAAACAACCCAGGGAACAAACACTGCCCGAATCAGGCAGGAAGAAACACTGCAGACAACTGGACTAAAGACAAATGTAGCTCAGCCATGACAGCAAGATGCACACAACACACATAGGAGGCACCCTTAGAGCACCAGGTTCTGGTGAACAAGGTACACTGCCCTGCAGGGCACTATGGAGCCTCTTCTTCATATGGCTATTACTTTCAAGAGTAGAAGACATAAGTGACTTTCCTAATAAATAGAAACAGACACAGAGAATTAGACAAAATGAGGAGACAGAGGAATATATCCTGAATGAAAGAATAGGACCAAACTATAGCACAAATCCAAGAAAAATGGAGATAAGGGATATGCATGATAGAGAATCTAAAGTAAGCACACAAAAGTACTCACTGGACTAGAGAACAGAGTAGGGAATGCCATGAAACCCTCAACAAAGAGACAGGAAACATTTAACAAAATCAGAGATAAAGATCTCGATAAACAAAATTAAAAATACACTAAATGTAATAAATAGTGGACTAAGGAAAGAAGAACCATATATCAGTGCCCTGGAGGACAGAGTAATGGAAAGTAATCAAGCTGATAAAGAGAATAAGAACGAAAAGAGGAATGCCTGGGTGGCTCAGTGGTTGAGTGTCTCCCTTTGGCTCAGGTCATGATCCCAGGGTCCTGATTGAGTCTTGCACCGGGCTTCCTGAAAGGAACCTGCCTCTCCCTCTGCCTATGTCTCTGCCTCTCTCTGTGCGTCTCTCATGAGACAAAAGTACAACATCCATTCATGATAAAAATCCTCAACAATGTAGGTTTAGAGAGAACATACCACAACAAAAGAAAGGCCATAAATGAAAAATCCACAGTTGACAATCATATTCAATGGTGAAAAACTGTGAGCTTTCCCCCTGAGATCAAGAATAAGACAGGAATGTCTACTCTCGCTACTTTTCTTCAACATAGTACTGCAAGTCCTAGTCACAGCAATCAGACAACAAAAATAAATAAAAGGCATCCAAATCAGTAAGGAAGAAGTAAAACTTTCACTATTCACAAATAACATGACACCTTATATAGAAAACCCTAGAGTCTACAAAAAAAAAAAAAAAACCTGCCAGAACTTATAAATGAATTCAGTAAATTTGTAGAATACAAAATCAATGTAGAGAAACCTCTTGTATTTCTATGCATCAATAACAAAGCAGCAGAAATAAAGAAAACGATCCCATTCACAATTGCACCAAAAATAAGAATATATTTCTGAATAAACATAACCAAGGAGGTGAAAGACTTATACTCTAAAAACAATAAAACACTGATGAAAGATATTGAAGAAGATATAAATGGAAATGAAATGAAATATTCTTAGACATTGAAGAAAAAATATTGTTAAAATATCCATACTAACCACAGGAATCTACAGATTTAATACACTCCTATCAAAATACCACCAGCATTTTTCACAAAACTAGAAGAAATCATCTTAAAATTGCTGTGGAACCACAAGACATCAAATTGCCAAAGCAATCTTGAAAAAAAATGGAAGTATCACAACCCCAAATATCAATATATATTACAAAGCTATAGTAGTAAAAACAGTATAATACTGGCACAGAAAGAGACACATAGATCAATAACACAGAATAGAGTTTAGGTATAAACTCATAATTACATGGTCAATTAATCTTTGATAAAGCAGGAAAGAAAATCCAATGGGAAAAAGACTGTCTCTTCAACAAATGATGTTGGAAAAAGTGGACAACATGCAAAATAATGAAAATGGACCACTTTCGCACACCACACACAAAAATAAACTCAAAATGGATTAAGGACCTAAATGTAAGACCTGGAATCATAAAAATCCTACAATAAAGCACAGGAAAACATTGACCACAGCAAACTTTTTCTAGATAGGTCTCCTGAGGCAAGGGAAACAAAAGCAAACATAAATTATTGGGACTACATCAAAATAAAAAGCTTATGCACAGCAAAGGAAATAGTAAAACAAAAAGACAACCCATGGGATGATAGAAAATGTTTGTGAATGACATAGCTGATAAAGGGTTAGTATCCAAAATATATGAAGAATTTATCAAACTCAGCACCCCAAAACCACATAGTCCAGTTAAGAAATGGGCAGAAGACATGAACAGGCATTTTTCCAAAGACATCCAGATGGTCAGCAGACATGAAATAATGCTCAACATCACTCATTATCAGGGAATTACAAATCAAACAACAGTGAAACATCACCTCACACCTGTCAGAATGGCTGAAATCAAGAAACAAGAAGTGTTGGCAAGGATGTGAAGAAAAAGTAACCCCTGTGCTCTGCTGGTGTGAATGCAAGCTAATGCAGACACTCTGGAAAACAATATGGAGGTTCCTCAAAAAATTAAAAATAGAATTACCATCTGATTCATTAATTCCACTACTGGGTATTTACCCAAATAATGTGAAACCAAATAAAATATGCCCCCCTATGTGTATTTGAGAATTATTTACAATAAACCAAAGTATGAAAGCAGCCCAAGTGTCCATCTGTAGATGAACAGATAAAAAGATGTATTATGTATGTAAAATGGAATATTACTCAGCCATAAAAATGAAATCCTGCCATTTGCAATAACATGGATGGAGCAAAGAGTATAACACTAAGCAAAATACGTTAGAGAAAAGCAAATGCCATATGACTTCACTCATATGTGGAACTTAAGAAACAAAGCAAACAGCAAAAGGGTGAAAAGAGGAGAGACAAGCCAAGAAACAGGCTCTTAACTACAGACGACATTCTGATGTTCACCAGAGGGGAGGTGGGTGGGGGGTTGGGGAAAACAGGTGATGGGGATGAAGGAGAGCACTTGTGATGAGCACTGAGTAATGTACAGAATTGCTCAATCACTATATTATATACCTAAAACTAATATAATATTGTATGTTAACTATACTGGAATTCAAAGAAATTCATATTTGCAAGGGATAAGCATCATATGAATTTTATACTCAAATTTTGGGGAGACTAATGATCCTTGGAGATCCTTTATGGATCTGGACAAATGTATTCATATCTCAAAGTTCTTCCTAAGCTATAAAATGAGAAAACTAATATCTATATTTCTTCCTCTACTTTAAAATACTACGATATTGTGATTTAAAGGGCTCAATTTGAGTGAAGTCGTCCTTCTTAAGCCATGACAAACCAAGTAGAAGCCCAAATAATCTCTCTGAACTGTGGAAAGGAAAAGTAGAGGACTTCGATACTACGCTACTCTTAGAAATGCTTCCCAGCAATCCTTGGAGAGAGAACTTACGCTGAGAAAAATAATAGCTACATAAAGCAGGCCAAATACACAGAGTGGCTGAATCCTAGCATCTCCAATATTGGTAAATCATAAAATGCATTTCATTGTTTCCTTTTTTTAAGACTTATTTATTTATCAGAGAGAGAGAGAAAGAGTGCGAGAATCCCAAGCAGACTCTGCACTGAGCACAGAGCCCGATCTCATGACCATCTCATGACCATGACCATGACCATCTCCAGGTGGAGCCTGGATCTCCAGGCTCCATTTCATGACCCTGAGATCATGACTAGAGCAGAAACCAAGAGTTGGGTGCCCAACCAACTGAGCCCTAAGGTCCCCTTCATTTTTTTATTACTCTTTATTTGTTTCCAGGTCTTTGAGATTCCCAGTTACTTACGCATGACTCCGAATAGACTTACTGCATCACCCCGTATATGCTTCATTTATTATAGTTCTCTCCATACATTTAAGGTGCTGGGGAGGATGAAGAGGAAGATATTGGCTTAAATTCTCCCATTTGGTTTTTTACAAAGTTCATCAAGTTTGCTGGATAACAATTTTACTTAATAGTTTTCTTGATCTTGAGATCTCCAAATAGCTGCTTCAGGAAGATACTCTTACCATCTCTATTTCAGGAGTGAGAGATTAAAACTCTGAGAAGTGATTTACCCAGAAAACACATAACTGGTGCCTGACAGAACCAGACGAAGTAAGGTTGGGTGACCAGACTGCATGGATGTGAACATCCGACTTGAATGACAGTGGGAGGTGGCCTCTAAGACATCCCTCAAGGATCCATACTTCCTGTTGTTCACTCCGGGTAGCCTTTCCCGCACTGATAGACCTGGCCTGTGTTAGCAGGACAGTCCAGAAATGACACAGTCTGCCTTCTGACACCAGCCGGTAAGAATCTCTTTCTTGGGTCACCTGCTCTAGGGAAGATCAGCTGCCATGTCCCAAGGATGCCCAAATTAGCCAGGCATCCTGGATGAGCCACCTTGGAAGAAGGCCTTCCAGTCCCAGTTAAACCTTCAAACACCTCCATCTGTAGCCCACATCCCCGTGACAAGCTCATGAAAGACAGACCCCGGGACATAATCACCCAGCTGACCCAACTGGATTCTCACCCTACACAATAGCACACACTTATTTTTTAAAGCATTTCTTATATTAATATAAATCAATTTTCCTTTCCCCTTGTCAGGACTCTGGGAATCTCAAAATTAAATCATACTGATGCTATGATGACATTGCAATATATTGCCATTGTCAATATATGTAAAATACTTTGCTGTGATTTTGAAAGATTGAAAAATTAAGATATTATTAAACGACAAAATACATAAGATATATACTGGGAGATATTATTCTATAGACAGCATCTCCAGTAGATTTTCAGAACAGAAAGCCAGTAAAATCCCTCACAGTTGTAGGAAACCTTACCACAGGAATCAGTAGTAAGTCACTTAAAAAATACTATATCTTGTGACTTTATAAAGAAGCTTTGGGTGAACAGCAGTGACATCACATACGTCAGAGTGGCAAGTGAATGTTGGCTGGGGAAATATTCCTGAGGAAGCACTGCTCTAACTATTCCAAGAGGCCGTGCGCACAGGGGGCAGGGGGAGGTGTGAACTCTGTAGTTTCACCCCAAGTTTGCTATGAATCTAACACTTCTCTAGAAAATAATGTCTATTTTATATACACACATGCTTACATACATACATATAAAATACACACATATGTTATACATAAAAATACATATAAAATACATACATATATCTTATATAGTACAATGTGTGTCTATATTATATAATATATAGATGTACTTATCTATCTCTATATGTACCTAATACAGATGCATATCACCCATATATTATATATCTAGCATAAATTTAATTCATTTAAATATACTTGTATATGAAAATTAAAATAATCTGAAATTATAAACAGAAGGAAAACAATACTGATGGGAAAGGCTGGAAAACTTCGTTTAACTATTCAATGTATCCACACGAGCATACATAGAACCTAAAGTAAACGTCTGGACAGTGAAAATAGTTTAAAATCTGATAGAATATAGTTTTTACGCATCCTGATGTCTATGTATGCTGCAGCTCAAGAGTCCTTCTCTTTCCTTGGGATCGCCTGACCTTGCAAGGGCAGAGGACAACTGGGGGACGGCCTTATACTCCAGAACCTCTTCAGAAACACATCCTCAATTTACTGAGTCACAAACGTCACCCAGGGAGTAGTCTGTGCTATCTTTGAAGTATTTCTACATTTAACGTGAATCGTGTGACTCATCCGAGGGGTCTCTGCAACATACCCACCCTCTTGTCACAAAAGGACATTAACAGAGAGAACAACTCTGCAGACTTCTGATGATACACTTAATACCAGTACAGACAACTCAATGACCTGTTTCTACAACTGTGAACTTTTACTTAATGAGGAAAATATAGGGGCACCTGGGTGGCTCAGCTGGTGAAGCCTTTGCTTTCAGGTCAGGTCATGATCTCGGGGCCCTGGGATCAAGTCCCACATCGGGCTCCCTGCTCAGTGGGGAGTCTGCTTCTCTGTCTTCCTCTGCTCCTCCCCTCTGTTTGTGCTCTCTCTCTCTCTCTCAAATAAATGAATAAATAAAACAATTTTTTTTAAAATAAGGAAAGTGTATAGTTTAAACTCCCCTATGGACACATGCACTAAGTTTTGTTCATCAGCAATATATATTACTTAAATTTTTAATGTTTGCCTTTGGCAATAAAAGTGGTACCAAACCAGACAGTATGGTTATCAGAAAAATGTAATAGTCTACTTGTCCAGTAAGAAGAAATAGATGACACACTCATCAATTCAAATCACTTTTGTTTTCATAAGTGCCCTTATTGTGAAAAGTAGTTTAACAATACAGAAATACACAAAGTATTACTTCCATTAAAAGTTATTGATTTCAAAAGAATAAAATTAAATTAAAAAATAAAAGTTACTGATTTCAAGTGCAGTGGATTCTCATGTTTGCTGAGCGTGTGTCTTTGCCTTCTATTAAAATCTCCATCCAGAAAACAGACTGTAATCAGGGTTTGGATCTTGAACATGAATGTAGAATTGGGAGATATTTGTCAAAATGGATTATTTCAAAAAACATAGTACTCTACACATTCATTCTTGAGAAAATCTCCAAGACCCAAAAGATACTCCTTTTTATAGGTCTTTAGATATTCTCTCACAGAGTATAAAATGTAAGGACCCATACTCTTCCATGAATATTTTATATCCCTTAAAATTCACTGTAAGCACTAGCCTTCTGGTTGCATTTCTTTTTCTCTAAATATCTGTACAATTCTGACATATGAGTGAACATTATTTTCACAGCAAAATTGTCCTGCTCTTCATCAAAGACACCAAGCTGGTCTGATGTGGAGAAGTGTTAGAAAGGCAATCACTACATGTCACAGGAGACCAACAAAGAAGATTCCATACCCAAGGATAAACTAAGTAGTTCATTAGGTTACCATCATCCTTCCAGTCTCATGAGTTCTAAAAGTTCTAAAACACCAATGTATATACACTGATAACTATAAATACCAGACATTATCCTTTTGGCTTCATTTTCTGTGAATTTCTCTATAGTTCCTAAAGCAAAGCCTCTCTACTTTGGAATCCCGCTGCATGGTACATTTTTTAGTTATGTTTATAAAAGGATTAACAATGTAATTCTGAAATATTTTAAATTGAAAAATCCCATTCTCTTGGAAAAATGCATCTGGAGAACTGAAATTTTACAAAAGTCTAACTTGAATGTTTAAATACCACTTGGCAGAGATCAAAGCTGTATTTTATTTAATATATGCTTCAAGGTACATGACAAACACTTCATACTGAAAGTTCCTGGAAGAAGGTATAGTCAATAATATTCTAAGGACCTCTACAACGTGCTACAAAAAATATGTATATATTGTGTGCTTTGATCTGTTTAGAGAAACAGGCTCCTTTTGACATTGAACTTTCTCAGTTTTATATTAAGTGCCATAAACATTAAAGGAGTCAAAATGATCTGCACATTTTTATTCTAACACTTAGGTACCTTCTTTTTTTAAAGATTTTATTATTTATTTGTGAGAGAGAGATACCGAGAGACAGTACAAGCAGGGAGGAGATGGAGAAGCAACCCCCGCTCCCAAGCAGGGAGCCCAATGTGGGGACACGATCCCAGGACCCTGAGAGCATGACCTGAGCTGAAGTCAGATGTTTCACTGACTGAACCACCCAGGCGCTCCAACAAATACATATCTTCTTTTTGTAACTGCTTTTTATATTTAATGATGAGAGGAATTTGAAAGCCAATCAACTTGCCTCCTATTCAAAACTCTGATAATTGTCAGAATAGTAAAGACAGACACAAACAAAAAAAGAATAGTAAAAAAAAAAAAAATCCCCTGCTGCTGGTAATTTTGAAATAAAGAAACTGATTTATTACTGTAATGATGTAACATTTTACTCTATTTTCATATTTAATACTATCCCATTTAGGAGGCTGGGCATTATTATTTGCTTTTCGACTGAAGAAAAGTGTGTTAATAAGTAAGAGATTCACACCAATACTAACCTAAGAACTTGGTAAAGTGACTTACTATAATAAACATCAAAACATTATACAGGTTGTAATGTCACATATTACTTTTTCAAGGCTCAATATAATAGACTTTTAAAAGCAGTCTGGCTCTCAAATGAGAGATTCAGATGTATCTCCATTTCTTTTATGCAAATTATAAGGATAAAAGACATAAAGGAAGAAAATTAGTACCATTGAGATTTAAAGGGAAAATAAATCAATTGTCTTAAAAGTGTTATTTCTGAGTGACCTTTCTGGGATACCTTCAAAGCCAGTAAGATGCCTGGACAGACACTTACCCAAGGCATTAGGACAGTGAAAAATTAAATATTAGTAACAACTTTGCATTTGGCTTAGCATGTTGTCTTGGAAGATAAAAGAGCCCAGGATCCTAGGGTAGGGCGTTAAAACCTATCTGCTGAAAAGATTATTTTAACTCACTGTTATCTTTCTTCTTAGATTTACTATGGAAATGAAGACTTTATCAAGGGGAACAAGGAAAAAGAGTAAAACCTCACTATGTAAGGATGTAGCAAAATCATCACCAATGGCAAATAGGTGGTGTCGTTTGAGTTTCCTCTATGACTTCTGAGAGACACTCACACCTCACAGCCTAACAAGGGCTGCACTCCTCCTGGGGGACGCCGTGTCAGCGTGTACAGTGTGTATCAGAATATGTAAGATGTAAAATGTTACTTGCAAAAACGTACAGGCAAGAAAGGAGGTTTCTTAGTTAAGAATTTAAATGAATAAGGGAGTAAAAATTAACACCAATGATTAAAATTAGTTATATATCAGACCATCAACAACTCAAATATCAGTATCATTTAATATTGCGAATTTGAACATTCTAAATGAGGGGTTTTCAAAATTTCTGCTGTAAAGCGCTAGATATTAAATATTTTAGGCTTTGTGACTGACAGGATATCTGTTCCCATCACCTAATTATGCCACTGGAAAGACGTAGATGAACATGGCTGATTCCACTAATATATTATTAACAAAAACATACTGTCCTCATGGATAGTAAGTCCATCGCTACTTTACATAAATAATTTTGATCATGAGTTTAATTTCAGGTGTGTCATGTATAGACCTATCCTTATTGCTTTTACTTGTAAACTTCCTAGAATTTAGCAAACATGCACACATACACTACAATAAATATTATATGTACTTGTTATATGTGACAAATGTGTGTGCAAACACACATATATGGTAACATATACACACATTCATATATATATATATATACACATAGATTTATATAATACCTGTTTTTAATACATTTGATTGAAAATCAGGACAGTAGTCTTTCTCAATATTATGGAAGAGATTTGGTTTCTATATTTACCCAGTGGTCATAGAAGCACTTCACAGGCGATTAAAAGTGAATTAATTATAAAGAAGATTCACGGTATCTCCCACCTTTTTTAAAAAAAATCAATTTTACTGTGATATAATTTATACATAATAGACTTTTTTTCTGTACTTAGCAACATTTCATAGAATGAAAGAACAGGTTTGTTTGTTTTTGCTTTTAACTCAAAACAGGAAGCATCACAGCCTCTTAAGAGCAACACATTTAATACAGTCATAAGATTTCAATGAAAACCATTTATCAATCATGCTAAGGTTTTCAATCTTCCTCAGACAACATGAAAACACAGCACTCGAATCGCCTATTTTGACAAGCGGAACATGAAAGCTCATTTTGACACAAAAGTTAAAAAATAAAATCAAAGCAATGTTGGCCTAACCCAGCAGCAGCAGCAGGCTCCGGCCCCTCAGGGCGACCCCCGGGGATGCGTTCCTGCTGCAGCAGAGCGGTGTCCCCAGCGCTGTCCCTGGTCTCCACCGTCCCCCTGGGCTGGGTCTTCCCCTGCCCTCTGCCCTCTCCGTCCACGGTAGAGCACGTGCGGCCCTGCTTTATGGTGTCACCGCTGGGTCTTCTGACATTCTCTCCCTGCAAACTTGAGAGCCCGCTTTCTGGTCTCCCAGGCTCAAGTGGCTTCCAACATTTTATGGAGGAAAAACACTCTTTGTGATGATTAGATCTATAGTGGGCTGTCCGGGGGGGACAGAGGTGGGAAGACCCCCTCAAACCTTCAAACCTCAAACCTTCACAGCTGCACCGGGAGAGCTCAGATCAGTTCTTCCTCGGTATCTCCGTGCCACCTCCTTGGGGCCCCGTGGGAAAGGGAAAAACCCTCCTTCAAAGTCCTCAGATTCTTTCAAACTCACAATCCGCAGACACCACTGAGAACAAGCCAGTGCTGGGATAGATCTATAAATCAAGAACATACGTGATGCCTGCTTGATACGTGGTCATCAAGGCCTCACGCGTGACCATCTGTGACATTACTTATTTAGCTTATTTTAGAGACAAAGTAATTCAGGCACAGGAGTTCGGGAACCTGTCCCGGGGTCACACTGATGGCAAGAGGTGAGAATGTGAGCACGAGCCCCCCTGCTGCAGGCCCCTGCGTGCAGGACAGCCACGGCCTCCCCGCTGGGCCCCCCGGGTCCCCAGCAGTGTCGCTCCCCAGCCTGGTGACCCCCCGTGTGACACTTGCCAGGGCAGTGACACACATACCTGCTTCCACTTCTCATCCCGTGCACCTCAGGAAACCATAATGCTCTCTTCCTCCCCCTAAGAGACCTCTGGCCCCAGAGTAAAGGAGCCCTTCATCTCTTCCAGTCACAGAAGTTGAAATCATCTTTTATCCTGTGGCTACGAGCTACTCCAGCAAGACTCTTAATTTCCAGAGATGTGGAGAGTTTCAAATCAAATATGCATCTCATCTTGTTGATTTTTAGGTTTCTGCTTGTGTTTCTTTTATATGAGCTGTGGCACAGGCAACTTCTAGCTGCAAACGTGCCCGGGAATTTGTGTCGTTGGCTTGTTTTCTTCTCATTTTTTTTGTTTTGCTATACATATTTTTTTTATTTTTTATTTTTTTCAGTGAGATTCATTCCTCCTCCCCTCACCCAAAATGAGATTCTGTTTTTTGGAGAAGTAGTGGAGACCACTCCCTAAGAACACCAGGTGATCCAGCCTCTCGGCCAATTCAAGCTCACAGCTCTGCAGGCCGGGTGTCTGACATCAAGGCTGCAGCAGGTCACGCGGTGTTAGGGGTGAGGGGACGCCCTGGGGTCTCTGTCACAAGGCACTGACCCCATCATGGGGGATCCACCCCATCACACTGGGAGTTAGGATTCACATGTGGACGTTGGGGGTACAAACATTCAGTCCACGGCGACAACTTCTTTACTTATGTGGATTTTCCTGATTGACATATCACAACCTAAAATAACCATAAACACCAAAAACTCAGTTCTTGCTCAGCCCTTTTGGCCATTGTTTTCTCTTTCTTCTTATGTTTATTTTTATATTTATGACAGATGTTATGGATGAGGTCACGGGGAGGAATGGTGCTTCCCTTTGTCCCGTGTTCAATATACACTCTATTTGCCAAACATTCAATGTTTCTCCTCCGTTCCTAACCCAAGTTCTCTTAGCCTTTGCATCTGCATTTAATGTTCAGAACACTTAATGTCCTTGAAGACCCTCCTGTTAGCCCTTTCTAGGTACTTGAGCTCTATGTACAGAGACCAGAAAAGAATGATCACTACTTCTTCAAGGTGTTCTAAAGATATAAGGCTGAAAATAAATGAAGCACTTGAAATCTCTAAGGCTTTTTCTTTATTATTCATTGCTCAACATTGATGACCTAAGTTCCCCCAAATTAGTTTAATTCCATGCATAATTTCAGAGTGGAGATTCTGGGTTAGAAATTCAATAGAAAAGTGTGTCTGTGTGTACATGTGTGCACGCATGTGTTTGCATGTGCCCGTGTGTACACAGGTGTGTTGCACATGCATGTGTGCATGTGTGTGTGCAGGTATGAGGAGGTGTGCATGTGTGTGGTGGTACATGTGTCTGCATGTGCATAGTTTGAGTGTCTGTGTGTGTGCACATTTGTGTTCAGGTGTGGGGAGGTTTGTGCATTTGTATGGGGTTCATGCAGGCAGGCATGCACATAGGTATGAGTGTGCATGTGTATGCATGTACGTGTGCAGATGTGGGGAGCTGCATGCACATATGCACATGTATGTGTGAGGTGCATGGGGCCTGTGTGTGCATAGGTGTATTGCACATGCATGTGTGCACATGTGTGTGTAGGTGTGGGGAGGTATGCATGTATGTGTGGGGTACATGTGTCTGCATGTATATAGTTTGAGTGTCTGTGTGTGTGCACATTTGTGTTCAGGTGTGAGGAGGTTTATGCGTTTGTATGGGGTTCATGCAGGCATGCATGTGCCTAGGTATGAGTGTGCATGTGTATGCATGTACGTGTGCAGATGTGGGGAGCTGCTTGCATATGCACATGTATGTGTGGGGTGCATGGGGCCTGTTGTGTGCACATGTGTGCAGGTGTGGGAGGTGTGTACGTGCATGTGTATGTGTAGGGCACCTTGTAGGGGGTGGTATGTACATGTCTGTGCCTACAATCCTAATCTCTACGAGGAGCATAAGGCTTCTGGGATTTCCCACTGGTTTGACAGAGCTCCGTATGAATGCAGAAGACACAGGCCTCAAGCTATTGTATACATGTCGAGGTCATCAGGAAAGACTAATAAACACTTCTGCACAGTTTTTGAAAAAACCTCATGTATGTTCACTTGTCCCTTCTGAATATTGATATTCTAAGAAATAACAAACACAACACGCATGGAAGAGAACTCGATAGACACAACACAGTTGTGTTCTAATAAATATGGACACGTCTGTGGCTCTGTGAGGTGCACCTGCTGGCACAACGTTCCCCTGATTGCATCTGCACTTGAATGTGTCATCATAATTTTTAAGACAGTTCTCAGAAAACATTCACAGACTCTAATAAAATGGTGTTCTAGGAACTTACCCCTCCAGTCCTCCTCCTGTCACCTCTGAGTTAGATCAGAAAGGCTGTAGAAGACCAGGGAAGGTCACTCTCGACCAGGACATGAGCTGTGGGTTAGAGAACACCTGCGCTCTCCACCATCCCCACGTCTTTGGTTTTTTTTTTTTTTTTTTTGCTTTATTTATTCATTTATTTATTTATGTATTTATTTATGTTTATTTATTTATTTATTATTGGAGTTCAATTTGTCAACATGTTGCATATCATATGTACAACATATGTACAACATGAGCATATCACATCACCCAGTGCTCATCCCACGTCTTTGTTTTAGGGCAAATGGGCAAAGAGAAGGAAGCGCTAGCCAGGCCTGCAGTTGCAGTTCCCAGCACCTGCAGAGCTCTGGTGAGGCTGAGGGAAGCCGTGAGAGCAAGAGTCAAGCACCCTCAGGATCCAGACATCAGGGAAGGTGAAGAGAGCAGCTAAGGCCTCCTGAGCAACCATGTGTCGAGTGCTCCAGTGTGGCTCTTATTAATCAGGCGAATGAGCTGGGCTCGGAGGCAACCACTCAGGCCATGGCACAGCCCACGTCCCACCTTCGTGTGGCTCCTCACCCCCTCCGCCCTGCTCACATGGAGGGAACAAGAGGGGACAACAGGGAGATGGGATCGGGCGACGTCTGCGGGACCAGGCTTGCCCTGCACCTTCACATCTTGTATGGATTTTCTTGTGTTGGAACTAATTTTACTCTTTTTTCCAAAACAAAAAAGTGCTTATTAATATGCTTTAATAATGTTAGTTTTTAAAATATAGGCCATAACAAGAACATACTTTTAAAATTTACAGTCATCTTGAACCACAGATGATTGTAACAGTTGTGAATTCACCCATAGAAAACCTTCCAAATTTTTTGTTTTTGTTTTTGTCTGTGTATAAATACCTTCCAATGTTTACAAATACAGCATCTTTTACAAGATAAAACCAGTAGTTCATGCTTTGTCATCTTTCAACGTTAACAATAGAGGGTTACACCATCCTTTTCAGTAGTCCTTATTATTTCTTTTAAAAACTTTTACTTGACTGGGTGACAGGCAGTGAGGGGGCACTTGACAGGATGAGCACTGGGTGTTATACTATATGTTGAAATAGAACTTCAACAGAAAAAAAAAACACAAAATAAACCTTTTACTATTCTTTTGTTATAATTCATTAAATTCTTCAGATGGCTATTAAATACAAGAGTTGCTTTAAATATGCTGAAAAAGACATCTATGCTTAAACAACTTAATCCTAAATGTGTATTTTTTGTGATTGAATGGGGGGCTCATTACACATCTTTTCCAGACAGTATTCCTATAAAGTACGCCTTTATCTCAGTTACTTACTCACATGAATCATTTCACCCCTTTAGTTTAGAACTACTGCCAAACAGTGAAATGCCGGGACCCCTGCACCCCGATGTTTCTAGCAGCAATGTCCACAATAGCCAAACTGTGGAAGGAGCCTCAGTGTCCATCGAAAGATGAATGGATAAAGAAGCTGTGGTCTATGTATACAATGGAATATTCCTCAGCCATTAGAAACGACAAATACCCACCATTTGCTTCGACATGGGTGGAACTGGAGGGTATTATGCTTAGTGAAGTCAATCAGAGGAGGACAAACATTATATGGTCTCATTCACTTGGAGAATATAAAAAATAGTGAAAGGGAATAAAGGGGAAAGGAGAGAAAATGAGTGAAAATATCAGTGAGGGTGACAAAACATGAGAGACTCCTAACACTGGGAAACGAACAAGGGGTAGTAGAAGGGGAGGTGGGCGGGGTGACGGGGGGACTGGGTGATGGGCACTGAGGGCGGCACTTGGTGGGATGAGCACTGGGTGTTATGCTATATGTTGGCAAATTGAACTCCAACAAAAAAAATAAAAAATAAAAAATAGGAAAAATAAAATAAAATTTCCTTTCAGCTAAAAAAAAAAAAAAAACGAAAGAACTACTGCCAAACCAGTACAATGGAAAAGATCTACTACTATTTTAAATTGTCCTTTTAAATTCATTAATGAACGCCCATCCTTTTGCCCACTGTGGATGGGGTTGCTCACCTCTTTCTCAATAATGCGTATAAAGTCTGCATACAGAAAGGATGCTGACCATTTGCATGCTGTGTGTGTGGCAATGTTTGATCAAATATGCCATTATTTTTTAAAATGCTGAATATGGTTTTGTTTCTGTGAAGTGTAAAAAGATTCCTGAGGTCACCTTTCTTACCCTGCCCTCCATAGCTGCTAGTGTGGCATCCGCGTGACTCTGGAGGGTGGCCCGCAGGCTCCTGGATCCCAGGCAGCAGCCAGCCGGGGCCCTGTGAGCCTGAGCGAGCCATGGGCCACAGGCCCCGTCCCCTCTTGCTTCACCAGGGCAGACCTGAGATGAGTGTGATCACAGCCTGTGCTCCCCTTGCTGCAGCCGAGCCACTCTCTTTCCTAAAGGTTCTTCTCTCAGCAACGCACATGTGCAGAGCACAGGACAGAGCACAGAGCGACCCCTGTGTCATGCCTCCTGTAGGGAGGATCTAAGAGACTCACCGAATATCTAACTCAGGCCTTGCAGTTATTTTTAAATAAAAGCTTTAGACAAATATTCATGATTTCTTTCTACGTACCAGGCAGTGAAGTCACCCCCAGGGACAGAGCCGTGAAGAAGAAAGAAGACAGAGCAGTGGCTTCATCCACTCTGCCAAAGGCCCAGGCTCAGCTCTCAGGAAGAGAAGAAGGTCCTGCAGATGTGAAGAGAACATATGGAGGCAACGTTGTACTTACATGTGGGTGAGATCTATTCTATTTATTTATGAGGAGCTGAACAAACTTCCTTCCCAACCCCATGCCTTACGTCTCAACATCTAAGCTCCTTCAGCACTGTGCTCCCCGCCTGAGACTTGAGTACTTAATTTTATTTTGTCATTTTCATTCTCAAAATCATGTACAATTATATTTCCAGGACTGTCATATCTGATTTCAAACTAATAATTTAATGGGATTTTAGATGTTCACTGGAGACAGAATTTTTTTTTTTTTTTGAAAGCAAGAGAGAGAGAAAGAGAGGTCTCTGTGCGTGTGAGCAGGGGCAGCAGACAGAGGCAGAGGGAGAAGCAGACTGACTCCCTGCTGAGTGTGGAAATGGAACGACCCAGGCTCGATCCCACGACCCCGAGATCAGCACCTGAGCAGAAACCAGGAGTCTGGCACGCAACCCACTGAGCAGCCCCCCACCAGGCACCCCGACACCTGACTTTAAAGACCGTGGTTCTAATCCATGCTGCACTGGGATCTCACAAGGACAATGAAATGCTAGATTAGACACCAAAGTCCAGCAAGTCCACTCTAACAACATCATTAAGCAAGCAAGCAAACATATACCATGTGGTCTTACTACCCAAGGCCCAGACCCATGCCCAAAATATTTGATATAAATCACTACATGGATGTTAGACATTTAATAAAAGCCATCAAATGGTTAAAAAAAATAACTAGATAAAAAGAAATTTTAAAAACAACTAGATCTCTTTGACTCAAAAAAAAAAACTTGAAATAAAACACCTGAAGATTCCCAATTTTATTTACAAATTTCCCATTAATGCATAAATTTTTAAAGGTAGTTGAAAGAAATTAACTTACTCAGAGTAGTCATTATATATGTATTATATATTGTATCAATTGTCCTCCAAACTATTATTATTAATATAAACAATGGCTACTGCTTCTGCAGCTCATTAATATTCCATCAAAAATGGAATCAAGGGGATCCCTGGGTGGCGCAGCAGTTTAGCGCCTGCCTTTGGCCCAGGGTGCAATCCTGGAGACCCGGGATCGAGTCCCACATCGGGCTCCCGGTGCATGGAGCCTGCTTCTCCCTCTGCCTGTGTCTCTGCCTCTCTCTCTCTCTCTCTCTCTCTCTCTCTGTGACTATCATAAATAAAAAAAATTTTTAAAAATAGAATCAAGGAATCTGAATAGATTACACTTGTGTATAATGGCAAATTACATATTTCCTAGAAATTATGACCATTTTGTCATTGATTACAATGCATTAAAACAGACATCCCATCAAAAGTGCGTAGTTTACATCACAATAGAGAATTTTGCTTCATATAACACAAAGAAAATTAGCTTCCATACGATTCCAGCACTAATGTGCAGTTAATTGCTCTCCATAAATTATTCATTATGAATTACACAGACATTAATCAAAAGTTGCTAACAATTTTAACCCACTGAAAAGAAGCAGTCAAAATTAAGCCCAGAGCTACACTTTCAACTAAACCGATTTATTTTCTAGTAGTAGAAGAGAAATATGGAAAAAACATTTAAATAACAGTCCATTTTGGTGCTTAATTCTTAGGAAACCACAAACCATTAAACTAATTAAATTGTATTGTAATATGTAAATTGTTTAGAGAGGGCCATGTTGAGAAATGTCAACTTTTCTGGATTTCACATGCAGAATCATCCAATTAGCCAACTTCTGATTCCTAAAGACCTTTTGTTCCAGATGGACACAGATATCCTCTGTTTCAACTGATGTCTTTCTTGATGACAGTTAAGACAGCAGCAAGTTTTCTGGTTGAAAAGAATCAAATTCCTCTATGAATGACTCAACCTGGCCCTGACTTATGACATGGCTTTCTTTTCTTTAAAATGTGTTATACTATATGTTAGCAAATCGAATTCCAATAAAAAATATACACTATATATATATTATTTATACATATATATGTATACAATATTTATATTATTTATATATATTTATAAATATTATATATAATTTTTATTGGAATCCAATATATACAAAATATATATAGTATAGTTATATATAGTATATATACTATACATATATTTTGTATATATGTATATGTATAGTTTGTAAATATATACAAAACTAAATAAATAAACAAAAAATTAAAACTAAATAAAACAAAACTAAATAAATAAACAAAAAAATTGAAAAGTAACAAAGTGTTTAATAGAAATGAGTGTTTTCTACTAATATACAAAGCTGCTTCATTTATTTCTGTTATTTATTTTTCTTGACCAGACAGGTCTGCATGGATGGAAAAATTGGTAAATGGTGATAGTTTTACAAATATTTTACAAATATTTTAATATTTACTAAAATATTTTACAAATATTTTCAATATGTTACTGCATGGCTTTTACTAAATTTGAATTATGGGAATTTCTTCCCATTACCTGTAATTTTACTCAGTCATCTAAAACACTAGCTTTCTTGGCAGAAGAGCAGAAACAAGCAGAGAGCCAGAAAGTACTGATGAGGATTCAGGGAGGTACTCGTGGAATCAACCCTCCAATGGCATATGAACCAGCGGGCACGAGTCTGTGGACACGGCCCCATGTAGCACGCACAGCCTGAGAACATCTGGGTCGTGGGGACCAGTGGGTGGCACATATGGGGACAGACCTGCCTGGCACCCCAAGGGTTTTGATCACTGACCTCACACTGGACCCACAACACTCAGGAAGCTGATCAGAACGTGTGGCCACACTCAGCCAGGTGGACTGCCTTCTAAATAAAACAAAGGCAGCGACATACCAATGTTCAGCCACAGGATTTGTACAAGGTGTCCAGAATCACAACAAAAGACTGGAAATGTCCAGGCTACCATCCAAAATTACAAAAACAACAAAAAAAATTACTTTACACGTGTACAATCCACAGAGCCCAACGTCAAAACAGCACCGATAATGAAATGATCGGACAAATACTTAAGAACAGCTATTTTAAGCTACTCCAAGTGATGGTAAATGCTTGTTAAAGGATTAGGAATATAGGAACTCTCAAGTAATTCTTGAGAATCTTTTCCATTACATATTACATACTATTAAATTATAAGATTTTCTAAATTCAGGAAAGGTTACTGAATTTAACTCACAGCATCTACTAAAGTAATCAAATGATGTTTCTTCTTTAATCAATAATTGTAATATATTACTGTGAGTATATTAAAAACAATGTGCTCTGCACTTCCATTAATTAATTCACCTGGAACACATGACACTGACAGCTGATTCCTAAATGGCTAATTTCGAGGGAGATCTGAAGGGCACTTCACATGTACAGGCTCACATTCAAACAGGATTTGAAGCTGGCAGACAGCTTGTCTGTCCTGCATGAACCACCAGGGCGGCCTTCAGAGACCTCCCCTCCATCTGGTCATCTGATCATCTGTGCAGAAGCAGGTTCACTGGAGATCCACCCTTCAAGTAAACCTCCACTCTTCTAACATGTTCAGGCCCCTGACCACAAATCTGCTCTCCATTCCTACCACTTCTAATTACATATTTTTTCTGGAGCATTCTACTGATTGAAAAAGGCAAGAGAGAAGATAAATGCAATGGAACAATAGACATAAATATCAAGAATAAGAATTAAGGCAATATTTACTTGTAGATCACATGACTGCACTTACAGAATGTTCAAAGGAACCAAATAAACCTGCTAGGTTTAAAAAGCAAGGTCATCAAGGTCTCAAGACTCAGGATCAAAAATCAGTCAGGGGTGCCTGGGGGGCGTCAGTCAGTTGAGTGTCCAACTCTTGATTTCAGCTCAGGTCTTGTTCTCAGGGTCCTGGGCTGGAGCCCCGCGTCAGGCTCTGCACACAGTAGTCCCTCTCCCTGGGCCCCTCCCCTGTGCTAATAATAAAATAAATAAAATATTTTTTAAATGACTGTAAATTTCTTAAAAAATCAGTCATATTTCTTTATTCTAGGAACAAATTAATTTACACAATCTAGAAATAAAAACTAAAGTATAAAACTATTTTCAATAGCATCAAAAATGTCAAATACCTAAGAATGAATTCAACAAAAGAAATATAAAAATAATCCTACTCTAAAAGCTACAAAACATTGCTCATAGAAAATGTCATGATGCAAATATTTGAATGCATTTCAAGTTCATTGGTAAGGAGACCAATAGTGTAAAGCTATCTATCTTTCCAAATTGAGTTATTTCAGCATGCTTTTTTCTAGATATTTACAAGGCCATGATAAAATTTACAAAAAACACAATATTTTCAATCCTGTAAAGGTAGACCAAGTTGAGGATATTAATACTATATGAATTTGTCTTACTGTAAAGTTGCAATAACAGAGTGTGGTATTGGCATAAGATAATAAAAAAGTTTAATTAGGCTTTAAAAATTCCACACTTAAACATTTTTAATGTTTAAAACATTTTTAATCAAATTACTTGAGAGTAATTTCACCCTTAAACATTTAATCATTTAACTAAGCAGGAAAGAAGACTTCTTTTGGAAAATGTGCATCAACTGTCTTACTTAAAGGGGAGGGGCTTTTTAACCTACATCATATGCTGGAATTAACACAGACATAAGTGTGCAAGCCAAGATTATAGGTCCCAAAAGAAAGCATAGAAGAATAGATAACAATCACAAAATAGTGCTAAAAGGAACTTCATAGAAAACAACATGCTTATCTAAAGATAATAGAAATGAAAAAGCCTCAGACTGAGAGAAAAAATTTTACACACACACTTCTGACATAACCATGCACCCAGAATATCCAAGAATATCAAACGAATCAATAAAGAAAAGAAAAAAAACAATGGGGGGAAGAAAACCCACACATACACAACAAAAAACAAACAAAAAATCCTTGTGCAGACTCCACACGCAGTCAGCTCAGTGAGTGGCTAACAAGCATAGAAAAAGACGGTCGGTACCCCCGGCCGGCAGACAAATCCTCCAGACCCCCCAGGAAGGCCCGAGAGCCTCCACGGCTACAGGAGAGCACTAGTGAGTGAAGTGAGTTCCAGAAGAAGTACTTAGTAGTCTGACTTCTCATGCATTATGACAAGTTGTAAACTTGTACGACTCTGGAAAATTATTTCATATTAAAAAAATAAATTTATTATTATTTCTTTATGATGCAGCAATTCCATTCCTGTGTTATTATCTTTTTTAATAAAAATACATACCCATAAATGTGGATTGATTATAAGAATGGTCATTGCACTTTAGTCATGAAAGCAGCATTTTAGAGCAATTCAAACATCTCTCACAGGAGAATAAAGATTGTGATATATTCATAGAATGGACTATTACTCAGGAGTTAAGATAAATGAGCTACTAGTTCATACAACATAAAAAAATTTTAAATGTTGAAAGAATTCAAAGCAAAAGGCTTTATGCATTGAGTCCATTTGCATACGGCGTAAGTAATCTGAAGAGATATAAACCAAAATAGTGATTGTCTCTGGGAGAAAGGGACAGGGAGCGTCCAGAGTGAAGGCATAATTAACGGGCACGTTGCTTAAATATGTGTATACACTTGGCGAAGCTCATCACACGGTGCTGTTAATACGTGGGCATTTTTACGTAAGCATATTTCAATTTTGAAAACAAGAGTTGGCGATACACATTTCTCTTTTTCACTTACTGAATGGTGATCGTTGGCACTACACAGCCGTCGAGTCCTTCTCATTTGCTGTTCTTGGGTGCTTGGGACAGAGCTCAATGTGTGGTTTCTGAAAGGTCTCCAAGGTCACGACCTTCTGTGCTTCTGTATCCCTGACGCCAGCTCCACATGGCCTGCGCGTTCCTACTAACTGCCGAATTCATTAGAAAGCCTGCCTTGTTCCCTCTAGTTTGTTCTATTCCCTGAGGACAAAGACAACATTTTGGAAATTATTAATACTCTAAAGAGAATCCCTCAAAATAAGCAATCGATCTCCTTATTTTATAATATAAATGCAACTTCCATCAAGCTGTCTCTTTCAAAGCAACTGAACCATATTTTCTTTGTTTTTTTTTTTTTGAACCATATTTTCTAACACTGTGTCCCCCTTTCTAAAATATGACAGGCGGCTGAACTCATGTCCCTTCCCACGCGTGATAGCTCCTGAAATCAGAGTCGGTGAGAGGGTGTGCTCAAGCCACAGAAACTGCCCTCTCCCATGCCCACTCTGCTCTATTCAGGTGCACAGCTTGGTTTCTATGTCAGGATGCTAGAGCTCCGTAGGTAAGGGGAGGAAAAAAGAAAGAAAGAAAAAAAAAAAAACAAGAAGGATTTCCTTTAAAGGAAGAGAACTAATGTTAGAACAAGCAATTAAGAATAAGAAACATCAGGATAACTGTTAAGGACTCACAACCGTTAGCCTTGACAATAAACTCCAGCTTTACATATTTAAATGTGTCCCTTACAGAATAAGGAGAATTTACACAGTTTCTTTCTTTCTTTCTTTCTTTCTTTCTTTCTTTCTTTCTTTCTTTCTTTCTTTCTTTCTTTCTTCTTTCTTTCTTTCTTTCTTTCTTTCTTTCTTTCTTTCTTCTTTCTCTTTCTTTCTTCTTTCTATTTTTTATTGGAGTTTGATCTGCCAACATATAGCATAACACCCAGTGCTCATCCTGTCAAGTGCCCCCCTCAGTGCCCGTCACCCAGTCACCCCCACCCCCCTCCCACCTCCCCTTCCACCACCCCCTAATTCGTTTCCCAGAGTTAGGAGTCTCTCATGTTCTGTCTCCCTCTCTGATATTTCCCACTCATTTTTTCTCCTTTCCCCTTTATTCCCTTTCGCTATTTTTTATATTCCCCAAATGAATGAGACCATATAATGTTTGTCCTTCTCCGATTGACTTACTTCACTCAGCATAATACCCTCCAGTTCCATCCACCTTGAAGCAAATGGTGGGTATTTGTCGTTTCTAATGGCTGAGGAATATTCCATTGTATACATAGACCACAGCTTCTTTATCCATCATCTTTCGATGGACACCGAGGCTCCTTCCACAGTTGGGCTATTATGGACATTGCTGCTAGAAACATTGGGGTGCAGGTGTCTCGGCATTTCACTGCATCTGAATCTTTGGGGTAAATCCCCAACAGTGCAATTGCTGGGTCGTAGGGCAGGTCTATTTTTCACTCTTTGAGGAACCTCCACACAGTTTTCCAGAGTGGCTTCACCAGTTCACATTCCCACCAGCAGTGCAGGAGGGTTCCCCTTTCTCCACAATGGCGGAAGTTAATACCTTCTAGAACATGACCAGCATACACAGAGCTTTTTTATTCATGTGAAAATTGACACCGTCACAGGTTTCCATTGGACAGGAATGAAAATCAAGGCACAGGAGACCGTGCTCGCGGGGAACACATGGCTCACATCAGCCATGGGTGACACTCAGCGACAGTACACTCTTCCAGAATGAGGACTGTCCTCTGAAATGTCCACAACTTCATGCAGACATTATAACACAAGCAGAATGTCTACATTTGTAGATTTTCATATTAACAAGATTGAGAAGCTGAGACACCGCTTAATCTGAATTCTATACAAAAAAGTAAATTGCATTTCAAACACAAGCTACCAGCCAAAGGAGACCTTTAACGAGTGACTGCTCTCTCTAAAACCAGTAAATCCTCCTAGTTATAGATAATCTATCTCCTCAGATAACCAATAACTCCATTCCTAAGAATGGGAAAATCAACCAAATCCAACTCTTCTGAGAAAAGCTTTCACACGGTCTGCCCAAGTGTGAAGACTACTGTAGATTTTTCTAGCATGTTTATTCTAGTTAACCTGATCCATCTGGAAAAAAATAAAAAACAGGAAAACAGAATAACTGTCTGCTCTCATCACCTTTGGCATTGTTGTGGATGCCTCCACCCAGAGCTGTGTCCGTGGGGGCAGAGGACAGCTTGCCCAGTGTTGTCAACGACGACGCTGATGCCGTCTGCCCACAATCTGCCCACCGGGAGACCCTCGATTCCGAGTGGCCCTGCTGGCACCACCTGACGGGGACAGTCAGTGCTCACTCGTGTGGCCCCCGTGACTGCTAACGATCCTGCCTTGACCTGCCGGCAGGTCCTTATTAAGGACACGAGATCTGCACATCTCTGGTGTATCAATTAGCAGAAATACATGCTGTCAACTTTAACCTCCAATTAAGCATCCAAAGCACAGGGCTGACTGCCTAATATGAGGCACATGGTGACTTTCTAGATGTCCTGAGCACTTGGTCCTGGTGTTGTGTGGGTGTCACATTACAAAGATTATAGTAAAGAATCTCAAATCTGATGAGTTACTGAATTTGCGGGTACTGCTGGGGTGGCGTTAGGAGTAGCGGGGTGGGGGCTAGAAAGTGACCGTTAAAGAGCCTCTCTGTCCCTGGCTGGAAAACAGCTGCAGACAAAGGCAGTGGAGTTCATGATAACTTTGCTCCACCTGTCTCCTGAGCCCTCATCATCACACCTGCAGTCATGTGTGCACAAACCACACATACACCTGCCATGTCTCGCTCAGTCAACAGCACATTTTGTATCTCAGACACGTCCTAGTTTCTGTGATAGGAAATAGCTAAATAAGACAAGACTCTCATAGTTCAAAGTTCACAACTGGGCTTTCACTTTATCCCCCACAAATTAATTAGTTGAAAGCACCTACGTGAAATGACATCAGTGGCCCATCCCTCTGAACATGGGCCTATTTTGGCATGTTGAATTAAAACTTCCAATCCATAAAGCTCTCCACTCTATAACGTGATATGCTTTTGATCTGTGATAGTTCACAAAGCAAAATGAATCTTTTTATATTATATGAAAAAGAAGAGCAGCTACCATTAACTTCACACTGATTATATGCACCGTGCTACGACAAGGCCTCTGCACACAGAATCCATGTGTGCAGCGACCATCAGGGCTCATCTACTGTGTGCAAGACACAGTGCTGGGTGGACAGAGCCGGGCAGGGGAAAAGCTCACTGCTTTAGGGCGGAAGAGAGAGATTTATAAATAGTAAGTGACCAATAAGGAAGAGAGAAGCACTACAATAAAAATAAAACGTCTTAACAGCTTAGAGTGTGTACAGTGTTGGATGAAAATCCTCATGTGTCTATTCCAAGTTAGCACAGAGGTCATGGATTCTCCCATAGGGTTTCCTCGCCCCCTAAATCACCCCCGCTAAAAAGGTTTTGTTCAGTTAGGAGGTGATGAAGTCCACCCACCATAACCGAGTACTCCTGCTGAAAGTGGGTTAAGTCTACTACTACAGCTCCCACTTTTCTCACTGGAATGATACAAAGAATGGAAAAAGATAATCCCCAGTAAGTGCTTTCAATCCATTCCATGTTACCAGATTTTACATATTAAAGCTGAAATCTATAGAAGCTCACTCTTCATTTCACAATTCCAGTCTCTTCCACTTCTTTTTGTGGGGAAAAGAGGAGTTATAACATTAAAATGTAATTACAATGTAAAACGTCCCAGATATGATTTCAGTCTGACCCCTCAGATTCTTAGAATGTGCTGGTCGTCAGTCTCTGCTCCCAGTAATATTATATAATTGTTTCTTAAGCTTCCTGGTGAATAGAAGTGAGAGGTATATTGTTAGGACTGAATTACAAGTTACTGATGTGGAAAGCTACTTCCCAGTGAAAAGACACACACGCTCACTCACTTGCTCTGAGCAGAAGGACGTGCAAATCAGAAGCGAAGTACAGTATTTTAGTACTTAAAGACTTGGTAGTTTTTAATCAGAAAATCCTTAGCTCAAATCCTAGCTCTGCTACTTCCACTTCATGTCCATGCTCTTCATCTCCCTGTGCAGTAATGAGGATGAAGTCAGAGACTGTGAGGGACCAGTGAAAGAGCCTGTGTGAAGAGCTTTGACCACTGTCTAACAGAGCTGAGATTCAATACACATGACCTCTATCATCACTCACTTAGGAATATTAAAACATAAAAAGTGCTTTTAAAACTGAAAACGACTGTATAAATGTAAGCTGTAATGGACCGCATTAAGTGGTGTGTGGTGACGCATCATTCGCTCAAGCACACATGCATTCATTCACCCCCCTGAACCCGATGCCCTATAGCACATCTATAATACACACAGTTGAGCAAGCTTAACTTCAAATGTAGGAATCCAGAACAGATCACTGTACTCACCTTAATAATTTTTAAAAGCTGGATAAGCTACTGGGGATGCTTGGGTGGCTCAGAAGTTGAGCGTCTGCCTTTGGCTCAGGATGAGATCCTGGAGTTACAGGATGGAGTCCCACATCAGGCTCCTGCATGGAGCCTGCTTCCCCTCCCTCTGCCTGTGTCTCTGCCACTTTCTGTGTCTCTCATAAATAAATAAATAAATAAATAAATAAATAAATAAATAAATAAATAAATAAAATCTTAAAAAAAAAAGTTGGATAAGCTACAAAGTCATAGTTTTGAAACCTAATCAGAGATTACAGACACGAAGGACTAAATAAAACTAAACTCCAGAAAGCAGCAAGCCTTTTCTCTGAGACAAGAAGCTCATGTTCTCATTCGCAGTAGACTTGAGAGGAAGATAAATCTGTCATGAGACAGGAAAAGACAAAATCATCCAAAGTGCTGTGGGCTTTGACCCGCCACATGTGGCCTATCATCGCAGACTAGAACTCCAAGGAAACATACAGGTGGGTTGTCCCCCAGAGCAGCAAAGGAGGGCAGTCTGGACAAAGCTGAGTGTCATGTGGGGCCCTACAGAAATAAAAGCTAAGATGTTGCCCTGCACAGGTCTTTCATGAGTGGCCATCCACTCCAGAGGCAGGGCTGCAGCGAGAGAGCACAGAGTAAGTCAGCATAGGCACGGCCAACTTTGGACAATGGCGCTACCAGACTCCTCCATGAACTAATACTGTGAGTTTAGGACCAAAGCCTGTAGACACCCAGGGGGAGCAAGATAACTGAAAGAGATCCCCTGAAGTTGCAAACAGACCAGGGATAGAAGGTCCAGGGACAAAAACAACCTGTGACCTGAGCTATACGGCTCAATGAATGGCCCACAGTCTTGGAGATGGGCATCTCAGCAGTGAGAAGACAAGGACCCCCAGCAGGGCTACACTGCTCAACATCAGGGCCCACAGTCCTGGAGGTGGGCATCTCATCAGTGAGAACACGTGCTAGCAGTGCTTACTTCTTCTACCCTATCAAGGGGAAAGGACTGGTCCCATTTGCAAATGTGTGAAGGGAGGTCAGAACCAACCAAACTAAAGCTGCAACAAAACCCAGATCCTGCTTAACTGCCTATGTGACTGCCTCAGACTACACTCCAGCTGCCCAGCAGAGGAAAGGATGTGACCTTTGTGTCAGTGTGGTCCACTTGTAAAGATCAAGAGTTGTGGCAGAAAAAAGAAAGAAAGCAGCAATCCATCAGGAGAGCAGAAATCAATAGTCAGGACAAGGAAATATTCAAATACTGAAAGTATAAGAAAAAGTATAAAGTAGCTTTGATAAAGATATAGTGAAAAAGGTAAACAACTTATCCAAAAATATTAAATTTCAGCAAAGACAGGATAACTATAAAACAAAATAAATGGCAACACTGGAAAAGAAAAATATCATATAAAGATGAAGAAAAAAAAAAAACCTTATCAACCAAGAATCCTATATCCAGTGAAACTGACTTTAACAACAGGAAGGCAAAGTAAATATATCATCACACTCACACTTCTGGAAATGCTAACAGTCTAATTTGCATATTTATGTACTCTCTTTTAATAACTGATAGAATAAGCAGAACAAAATCAATAAAGGCATTGAAGGTAAGACCAAGTGACTTAAAAAACATTTGTAGGATATGACACCCAATAACTGCATAAAATAAATATACAAACCACGATCTGGGGAAAATATCTGCAGAATGTCTATGTATCTGACAAAGGGGCTTGTATCCAGAATACCCAAAGAACTCTTTCAACTCAAGCATAAGCTCACAATCCTTTCACAAGATGTACATATATCAAATCATCACACTGTATACTTTTTTTTTTAAACATCTTTTTTTTTTTTTATGATAGTCACAGAGAGAGAGAAAGAGGGAGAGGCAGAGACACAGGCAGAGGGAGAAGCAGGCTCCATGCACTGGGAGCCCGACGTGGAATTCGATCCTGGGACTCCAGGATCACGCCCTGGGCCAAAGGCAGGCGCTAAACCGCTGCGCCACCCAGGGATCCCCACACTGTATACTTTTAATATCTTGCAATTTCACATGTCAATTATACCTCAATAAAGCTGGAAAAAATTATAAACTTAAAATCAACTCAGTAAAAAAGTTATAGAAGATCTGGACAGAACCTCAATAAGTAATATCCACAGATGGCCAATAAGCCCATGAGAAGATGCTTATGAGAAAATTAAGGAAAAAGACAATAAATTTAACAATTGGGCATGGAGCTGAGCAGACTATTACAAAATAAGTTAATGACTGGCCAGTAAACATGAGAAAAGATGTTCAAAATGATTAATCAACAGGAAATTTTCATTAAAACCACAATGAGGGATGCCTGGGTGGCTCAGTGGTTGAGCATCTGCCTTCAGCTCAGGGTGTGATCCCAGAGTCCTGGGATCAAGTCCCACATCGGGCTCTCTGCAGGGAGCCTGCTTATGCCTCTGCCTATGTCTCTGCCTCTCTCTGTGTCTCTCACAAATAAATAAATATTAAAAAAAAACATAATGAGATACCACTTAAATCTGCTAGAGTAGCATAAATAAAAATATTGGCAACACTAAATGTTGTCAAGATGTAAAGCAACTGGAAATCTCAAAACTTGCTAGTGTGAGTGCAGAATGATACAACCACATTCTAGAACTCTTCATAGTGTCCCATAGTGTTCAAAGCTAAACATACAGCTATGCTATGGTTATAGAACCCACAAATATCACTATTAAGTAGATACCCAGTGGCACATGGTCTAGAAAGACAATCATATCCTCACTCTTGGAACTTTGGAAGGGCTTGAGCATTTGGACTTATACTGATGTTGTGAATTCTATGAAGATGCTGTTTTATATTAGTAATTGCTACTTTAAAATTTATTGATAATGACACATTAGAGATACCTAACAGAATATTTTAGGGGTGGATATAATGTACATTTGCTATATTATTTGGCAATGTTGAATTTTGCCATTATAAACAAGAGGAATAAATGGGATTGATGAAATTCACATGAAAGTTTAAGCATAGATAGTAAGTAATCCAGTATCTTTTGAATTCAACTGAAAACTCAGAGGATGTGGTAAAAACAGATAGTGAGAAAATAGTTTATACATTACAGGCACAGAATTAATTCATGCTATGTGTTAAATTTAGATAGAAAGTAAATTAACAATATGTGACTTTTTATAGCAAAAAAAGGAAATATCACATCATAAGGTATGGATCATGGCATCTTTCTGTAGCTCAGTCATCCCTAAACTGGCCACTCATCAGTCACAATCAGGATGTCTCATTCTGCCCAGAGTGACAATGATTTCTTCAAAAAGTGCCCCACCTTGGTGGTGGAAGGGGAGGAGGGCCGGGGTTGTGGGTGAATGGGTGACGGGCACTGAGGGGGGCACTTGACGGGATGAGCACTGGGTGTTATCCTGTATGTTGGCAAATTGAACACCAATAAAAAATAAATTTATTATTAAAAAAAAAAGTGTCCCACCTTGTTTTGTTCTTTCCAATCATCCCCAATTGTTGAGACATGTTCTCAACATGTTATTACTGGATTCTCAGAACAAAAAAAAATATTTTAACTTCTATCTCTATGAACTTTCACTCATTTTTAAATGTCTATGTTCAGTATTTTGTAATGTGCATAATGTCTAGGTAGAAGGGTACATGTGCTGACTTTAAGTATAAGAGTAAATATTTGAAGTCTTCAGGAATTAGTACATCTGAAAGATTTTCTTCTTTTTCAAAATAGTAACTCCATGAACTCTTATGTATAATAGAAATTGCATTGGAAATGAAAATGTTTTGAAAGAACACTTCTCTCTGGGTACATGCACTCTTGTCTTGCTCAGCTGTTTTATGTTCCCATGATTTGTAGTCTGAATGATCTTCTGGATGTATTAGTGGCATGGAATAGAATATATATATATATATATATATATATATGAATTCTAACAAATTATTTCACATTGTGTTCAAGACAGATGACCTTCTGCGATATTCACAAACTCTGGGAAAGGTATGGGACCACTGTACAGCCATCTCAGCAAATTACATTGCTTCTTGGCAATTTCTAGAGGGAGGGAAGCCAGTAATTTCAGCTGAAGTCATCATTTGCCTCCCAAGCCTCTTCCAGTGACCCTCCGGTCAATAAAGCCTAATATACTAAAGGAGCCAAGAAATCATTTCCACCTCATAAGACTCATTTATTACCATAACAAATGAGGATTCATTTACTTCCATGAGCAATCTGATCCTTGAAAATAAAAAGCTGATCAAGAACAAGTTCTATTCATTTCAGGGGGGCCCAATAATAGCACCCTACCAGACACATATAAAAGTTATAAAAAAATCCGACTTATAAAATACCACAGTAGTTTTACCATATGTTCTAGCTTTCTACTTAGAATTTTGACCTTTCTTTCCTGGATTTTTAATATTCTATAAATGTACCGTTTCTGAACTTGTAGTCTGTTTGGATTCTAACTCATTGTTTTCAAACCTATCTATACCATCTGGGAAGCCTTACTGTAATATAGTCCCACAGGGCCTACCCCCAGGAATTATTTCAATTGGCCTTTATTAGAGTACAGGAAACCAAACTGTCAATAACTTTCTATACAACTGGGCAGCCCGGGTGGCTCAGCGGTTTAGTGCTGCCTTTGGCCCAGGGCATGATCCTGGAGACCTGGGATCGAGTTCCACGTCAGGCTCCCTGCATGGAGCTTACTTCTCCCTCTGCCTGTGTCTGTTCCTCTCTCTCTCTCTCTCTCTCTCTCTCTCATTCATGAATAAATAAAATCTTAAAAAAAAACTTTCTATACAACTACATTTGGTGGCTTGAGAGTCTTCTCTCATAGCTAGATCTGTCAGTGAGACACTGACTAATATCTTGACTTACTTATTTTTTTTCTAAACATGAGGTGTTTTATTAATCCTGAGTTATTGGAATATTTTCTTCTTAGAAGAAAGGAAATAAAGCTCCTCTAGTGGACAGCTGAGTGGGAGTCTAATTTGGCTTCACCTACACTGAGAATATGTCTCAACTGTCTCATATAACAATAAAAGGTTGGCACCAATATTCTCTTTCCCAAGAACTGATAGTAAAGGAAGTAAGATTCCTGTGTCTCTGCCTCTCTATCTCTCATGAATAAATTTAAAAAACTTAAAAAAAAAGAGAGAATACAAGACCTGATTGCTGCAAAGGAAGTGTTTCGTATCTCAACTGTGATGATGAGTATGTGAGCCTACATATGTGATACACTGCACAGAGCTAACACACAAGCCAGCTTACACAAAACCAGGGAAATGTGCATACAAGTACTCGGCAGTATAAGGTCAATATCCTGGTTGTGACCTTATAGTATATTTTGCAAAATCTTATCATTGAAATGCACATGGAATTATAACTGTGCGTGAATACACATTCTCTCAAAGCTGCCTCTGGGGACCTGGGGACCTGGGGAGGGGGGAGAGGACCATGGCCTCATGGAAACTTCATTTGGAAGACTGGTAAAGGAAAACATCAGAATTACGGCTCATAATTTTATATTTTAACTTCAGCTTTAAATTTTTTTAAAGATTTTTTAAATTATTTTTATTATTTATTATTATTATTTATTATTTTATTATTTATTCATGAGAGTCATAGAGAGAGGAGAGAGAGGCAGAGACACAGGCAGAAGGAGAAGCAGGCTCCATGCCGGGAGCCCGACGCGGGACTCGATCCCCGGACTCTGGTATCTCGCCCTGGGCCAAAGGGAGACGCTAAACCGCTGAGCCACCCAGGGATCCCCAGCTTTAAATTTTATAAAGTATCAAATATTCATGAAATTAAAAATGTTTTTATCGTTTAAGCAACTAAACTTTAGGGGCTCTTATTATGCAGGAAGACTTTTATAATAGGTACCGGCCACAATGAGTGTCAGTTTTCTGACAATACTTAGGAAAGGAGACCACCTAAGACACACAGAAATTTTCAATTCATAATGAAAACATTACAAGCTACGAGAACACTGATAAGATTTCTGTCTCTGCAAAAATCAGAGTATTTGAATCTATCCCCATATGAAGAACAATTAAGAAACTGGGAAAATATGCAAAAAAGTTGCAGACATGGCAAAACCTGCAACACACAGCACTAATAAATGACACAGCTGATCTAAACCTTGTAATTTCCCTGAATTCCTGCCTGGAGGCAATTTCTTGTTTGTAGCAGAAAGGGCACCAGAAAAAGAACCCATTAATCTCTCAGGATTGAGAGAAAATGAAGTCAGACTTGAGAGAGAGCACACCCACTAAAATTTATATGCAGAGTAAATAAGAGAAAGGAGAATAGGATAAAATAACCATTAATGTAAGAGTTGAAAAAAAATAGATTTTAAAATGGCAATTTTTGAGAAGAAAAATGTCAGTATCCAAAAATTACATAGTCAGTGAATGGGCTACTAGGTAATCCAGAAGACAAGGTCAGTGATCTGGAACATGCAGAAATCAAAACTACTCACTGAAGCAGACAGGAAACTATGTTGAGAAAACAGGGGCACCTCCAGGCACGCACCCCACGTCTCTGGGCCACTGGGTTTCCTATCTCTCAAGCAAGGTGCTAGAAGCTATACCACAATTAATAACAGGCTCCAGTTTGAGTGTTTGGTACAGGACAGGCTGTAAACCAAGATATCCACATAAGTAATCCCTGAATCCTGATGGGAACATGATTAGGGAAATACGAAATTCATTTCCAAAGATGATGAAACTGAGGCCCTGTGCATTTCACCAGCCTGATCAATACTGGCACAAATAATCAGTTCTGCCTTAGTCACTACACAATTCTACTTCCCTGCGGTTGGAATAAAACCACTGAAATCTCCTCTGGAAATGCAGAGCTGCCCTTAGGACTACCTAGAGTTCATGAAGTTCTATCGTTTTATCCTTCACTATGTCTCTGTGGAGCCTCACGTGCTACCAGTAGGTATCCCTTTCGTTGGGGAAGAAGATGTGAATAAAAAGTGAACTGGAAGGCTGCCCCCTGGTATGGGCTCCTTGTTACCCAGCTAAAAGCAGGGTCATGGTAACTACCAGCAGGAAAGGAAACGTCATCCGAGGAGCAGCAGAGAACTGTCCAAAGCCAGGACCTGCAACCCCACCTCCTTTCAACCCTGGTCTGGCCCCACCATAGGGGTCCATCACCAACAGCCTCAGGATGTGTAAGAGGAAATCCAGACTCTCAGTCACAAGTAAGGATGAACAGTCCGAGTACCTCCAGGCCACAATTAATTGCTCAGATTCTCTCACAGCTGATGACACAGAAACTCTGGGGTCTGCTGCAATGCTACCTGAAAATGGAGAATTCACATGCAAAAAGTGAGAGACGTAGAAGTGACTTGGCATTTTGGCTTTTCCCCTGTTCTGTGTGTGTTTTCTCTCCAGGAGGAGCTTGTAAGAACATCTGTGATTACTCAGCCGATGAACACAAATTTCCCCTCTTCCTAGGAGAATGGCCTGGAAGGGGGACAACACAGGAAGAGGAAGAACCAGTGTGGGACCAGGTCTGCAGACACGCGGCACAAGGCACCGTGCACGCTGGTGACTCTATGTTCCCCGGCTCCCATGGAGTCCTGCCCCGGGCACAGTCCTCACTGATGTGCAGCCCAAGAAGCCCTGTTGGGGCCCCACAGATGAAATAATCCCACTTCAGCTCCTACAGGAAACCTGACCCAATTCTAAAACCCGGATGGATCAAAAGTGGATTACGATTCTTGGCCACGAAGTAGTCATCATGGTGCTTCCTTCAAGGCCAGCACAAAGGGAAGCAGAGTCCTGTGGACGTAAGAACACCAGGATCCTTTCCTTGCAACATATTCACAAGAAATAGTGATAATAATATTCACAGCCACTAACTTGATGAGTCCGCCACTTCAACCACTGTGCTAAGTCATTTCGTGGATTATGTCAAGTTTTACAGACAACGTTATGAGAGAGATAGCCTGTTTACAAATGAGAAAACCTAGGAGGAAATTATTTGACTTGGTGGAGACGGCATAGATGTGAGCGGTGGACCAGGATGGGAAGACATCCACTGGGCCAGTCCACGCCCACGGTGCTCATTAGGACGGTGGGGCTCAATGACAACCATCATCCTTGAAATATGCACCGTCTCCCTCATATGTGTGTGCATCTCATAGTTAAATCTCCTGGATTCAATTTAAAAAAAAATACCTCTGCCATTTCTCAAACAACAACAAAATTCCTTACCTGAATTTACAACTGAAGAAGCAGGAAAGTAAAACAAAATATAAAACAAAAGACTGTAGAGTTGAAACTCTCTTTTATGCTCAATCTGTAAAAGTGCTATTTTTCTAAGTAGGATTATGAATGCTGGAACTCCGTTCAATAAAACATTTATTAGGCCAAGGTGACTAATGCCACACTCATAAAGTGCTCTTCATAGAAAACATACTTCACAAGAAAACAGCTAAATAAAATGGGCTGTAAACACGGCTTCCACGCAGAGCAATCAAACAAGATACCTGAAAAAAAAAAGGCACAAAATAATAGAGTGCCAACATCATGAAAATAAAGAATGGATTGAATGAAGGCCTTTATCTTATATTTATACTTATGAATAAATGAGGCAGGCTTGATATCACAAGATAAACAGTCTTCAAATGAGGGATGTTTGAAGAAAAACATAATAACAAAAAAAAAAGAAAAGAAAAACATAATAACTATAATGTAAAAGCGTTTTTATCTCGCAGAGAAGAAAGATGAGCTGTGGAAATTTAAACGTGATAAAATAACGACACTGAAGGACTCGGTGAATTTGCCAGGCCACAGGAGGCGCCTTACGTTTTCACTTGAAGTACCTGTGGCTAACCTCCTCTTGAGACGCCGAGGGCACCAATTCCAAAGGACATGATAAGTACTGCACTGCAGTGTCCTCCCTTCGGGGAGACGCCACGTTCACCAAGAGCCTACGATAGGCAACACGGGCTCTGCTGCTCCAAGTCACATTCTTTTTTAATCCCACAAATATGTACAACCGCTGGAGAGAATGAATTACATCATGGGCAATAGTGAACTGTGCTGCAGAAAAATGAGAAAAAAATAAAAACACCTGGGTTCATTAATGGACATACTACTATTTGTTTCAAAACGCCTCCTACATATTCCTCAGCCATTAGAAACGACAAATACCCACCATTTGCTTCGACATGGATGGAACTGGAGGGTATTATGCTGAGTGAAATGAGTCAATCGGAGAAGGACAAACATTATATGGTCTCATTCATTTGGGGAATACAAAAATTAGTGAAAGGGAAAAAAGGGGAAAGGAGAAAAAATGAGTGGGAAATATCAGAAAGGGAGACAGAACATGAGAGACTCCTAACTTTGGGAAACGAACTAGGGGTGGTGGAAGGGGAGGTGGGGGGGGCGGGGGTGACTGGGTGACGGGCGCTGAGGGGGACACTTGATGGGATGAGCACTGGGTGTTATGCTCTATGTTGGCAAATTGAACACCAATAAAAAATAAATTTATTTTAAGAAATGCTTCCTACATTTAAAAGAGAAAGCACCACATGGTTTTATGGCTCTTTCACCAGCCTGGCCCTTGTCATCCAAAATGGTAATGCCAACATGTGTGCACACGAAGATCTGAGGAGAAGTCGTTAATTTTGATCCCTGTCCCCGGCAAACGTTCGTGGGGCAGAAAAGGGATGCTCTGTCTACCTGAGAGAGCAAGCCCAGAGCTGTGCACAGACTGATGCACAAGAGGACACCCCAGAGCCACAGCGATCATGACCCCGTACACGAATGGCTAATCTAACACGGACAATCACTGAAGAGTAACCAGCTTTTATGGCAAGCCCTTTCTTAGGATGGCCCAGGATTTGCAAACTTGATAGTTCATTTTTACCCACTTGGGGAAAAATGCAGAGAAGCATTCAGAGCCTCACAATAAGGTATCTTCCGAGCCAAGCAAGGAGGTGCTTGGCTATTGGGGGACAGGGCAGTAGGGCTGAAAGTGGTCCAGACACGATGGACAGCACCGGGATGTACAGTAGGCTCGGCCCGTCTACACCTCGGATACTCCTCTTGGCTCTCCTGTTGGGCTGCTTCCCACCCAGACCCTGCTCCTGGGAGGCTGACGCGGGACCTATTCCCCAGGCCCTAACAGAAGGGAGAGAAGTTTGCTTTCTGACAAAACTGTCAGCTGACCACCAACCTCCTACTTCTTTTCAGATCTTCTCTCTGCTGCGTGTTGTCTTCATTCCCTGCGGTAGTCTTATTGGCATTTAGAATGTCCAGCTGCAAACGAGTCTCCGGGAGCGAGCTAAACCCCGTGTCTCCAAGTTCCCAGTTGTCTCCTTCTCTTACAGATACCGTTTTGCAGTTGGGAGGACAGGCAAGGACATCTGTTAATAATATGCATGGAAACAGATTAGTTTCTAGGTGGCAATTTAAATAAAATTACTTCATTTTCATGAATACCTAAGTTGCTTAAATATGAATATGAATATGAATATGAATAGAACCATGCTTTATTAGAGAAGAGGAGCGTCCCGTAACGCAGAAGGGTGACATGCTGTTGTAGAGCTTTGTTCATGGAAGCCTGTAAGGAGTCTGAAAAAGTCCAAACAAATCAGCTCCAGCTAAGCCGTCCAGGTGCAACCACCAGAGTGTCACTGTGGACACAAACCCTGGGTGTCTGACACCGTGAACTGTCCACCCTGGCTTCTCACGCTGGTGCCAAGGACGCTTTTCCTTCAGTGGAACACTACTCTGCTCTTCCTCATATGTGAGAATCTGAACTCCTCGACTGCGAGGTCTGGACAGCCCTTCTGCACGGTTCCTGTGGGGATCTTCCATTAATATCTAGCTTTTCATAGACTCATGTCTTTAGTCTGCAAACCAAATTATCCTGAAGTTTCTAAACTCCGGGATTTTCTTTTTTCTTTATTTAATCTCTTCCTATCACCGAGGAAGATAGCCTCGACCTCAGAACCGCTGATAGATTTGTTTGCTGTTTGAGTACGCATCCACCTTGTGCTTCCAGGATAAAGGTATTTCCTCTACAAAATGCTACTTCTGGATTAAATGTTTCTATATTCATACATTCCTGACGCTGCATTTTCTATGAAATATTAACTTTTCAGAACAAACTGGGATTGTCCTAGTAGATTAAAATTAGCTGTTAAAATTAGTTTCTCTTTTTTTTTTCCTTTGCTCATTTATTTCTTAAATTCTAGGTATGAGTGAAATCATGATATATGTCTTTGACTTATTTCACTGAGCATAATACCCTCTTTCTCCATCCATGTTGTTGCATATAAGATTTTATCCTTTATTATGGCTCAGTAATATTCCATTGAATATACACATCCTTATCCATTCATCAGGTGATGCGGAGTTGGGCTGTTTCCATACTTTCTTTATTGTGGACATTGCTGCTATCCACACAGGGGTGCATATATCCCTTTGAACTAGTGCTTATGTATTTTTGGAATAGATACCCAGTAGTGCAATTAATTATTAGATCATAGTGTAGTTCTATTTTTGATTTTTCGAGGAACCTCCATATTGTTTTCCACAGTGGCTGAACCAGTTTGCATTCCCACCAACAGTGCAGGATTCCTCTTTCTCATCCTCACCAACACCTTTGTTTCTTGTGTTGTTGATTTTAGCCATTTTGATAGGTGTGAGGTGATAGCTCATTGTAGTTTTGATTTACATTTCCCTGATGATGAATGACGTTGAGTATCTTTCGGCATGTCTCTTGGCCATTTGAGTGTCTTCTTTAAAGAAATGTCTGTTAATATCTTCTGCCCGTTTTTTGACTGGATTTTTTGTTTTTTGTGGTGTTGAGCTGTATAAGTTGCGTATATATTTTGGATACTAATCCTTATTGGATATATCATTTTCAAATACCTTCTCCCACTCAGTAATTATGTAATCATCATTAATGCCCACAATCCAAAAATATACTATGATCTTAATTTTATTAAATTTTTTATTTTTAGGGGATCCCTGGGTGGCTCAGCAGTTTGGCGCCTGCCTTTGGCCCAGGGTGTGATCCTGGAGTCCTGGGATCGAGTCCCATGTTGGGCTCCCGGCATGAAACCTGTTTCTCCCTCTGCCTGTGTCTCTGCCTCTCTCTCTCTGTGTGTCTATCATGAATAAATAAATAAATAAATCTTTAAAAAACTGTTTGATTTTTAAAATTTGCCATTACATTGCATCCCAGAGATAATAGAACTTAAAAATATGCACAGATTATCAAAACTCCAGGAAATAATACAGTATATGTGTAGTAATCTTTGGTGAGGAACTAATGGAAAGTAATCTTTGGTGAGGAAACAAAGCAACTTGTTCCAGTTTAACTAAAAGACAAGATACCTAAGTGTTTGCCCACACTTACTTGCAAATACCCTAAACCCTATACTTCTGTACCAAAGTGGGCTTTGATGTGCCGCTTCCTACTTTACTACCCTCTCTCCTACAAGCACTGCAAAGTCACCCTAAGAACCAAAATTAAATTGAGTTTTTCTACACATTACCACTAAAAAAGAAACTTGTATCAGAGCTTTAAAAAAAAAACAAAACTGCTGATTGTGCACAGCAAAATGTAGAATCTGTACTTTTTGGGAAAATATATTAGCTCTCGGTAATGGGCAAGCACAGTTTGCAAGCTACAGCCCTGATTCTATAAACCACTGCCTAAATGTTTTTACCTGGGAAATATATAAAATTAGGAGAAAAAAGATATGTTCAAATTTTAGTTTTTTACGTCCTTGAGTACAATTTATACATTTTGCTCCTTTCACAATCGTCAGTCTATACATCACTTCTACCCCCACAGCCCCCAAAATAAAGATGTTAAACATCTGAATAACCAGTATGGCGTAGAGTAATTCTCCACATGAAGAGCGGTTTACCCATTTTTCACTAATCTATGTGTCTTCTTACTCTGTCTTAAATAATGTGATTTTATATTGCATATTTAAGTTAGTATTATGTACTGTACTTTAAAGAATAAGAAAATTCCAACCTGGGGATCCCTGGGTGGCTCAGCAGTTTAGCACCTGCCTTTGGCCCAGGGCATGATCCTGGGGTCCCAGGATCGAGTACCGCATCAGGCTCCCAGCATGGAGCCTGCTTCTCCCTCTGCCTGTGTCTCTGCCTCTCTCTCTCTCTCTCTATGTCTATCATGAATAAATTAATAAAGTCTTAAAAAAAAAAGAAAATTCCAACCTATAATATTTAGAAACAGAGATTTGGTGAAATCCAGTGTAAATCTTTAGTAAGAAATAGGTTAGAGTGAAGTGGATATTTAATGTATAAATGGAAACGTATATATAAAGGAAAAAAAACCCTCAAGAGGATATTTGAGGAAATAAAAAAGTGGACAAAATGGGAAACCAGTATCATCTAGGCCTTAGTATCACGCTTTTAGCAGGAAAATCTATAGGCGATCTCTGATGATCGAGATTACTCTCTAGTGAATAGCTATTACTTGTAATAGATTGTGCCTTCTCAAAATTAATTTTAAAAAATACCTATGTAGGCATTCGGAAGTGTTTTAGTGGATGGACAAAATCAGAGAACAAATGAAAAAAAATGAGCTTCATTCATTCATCAGCCCGCTCACCTCTGTGCATCTACTCTCCCAACTATCCATGCCCACACTTTGACCATCTTGGATAATGTCCAAAATTCATAAAGCCTTCCCACCCTCGTTTTTCTTCCTATGAGAGCAATGATGATGTACCTTCTTTGTTGTTATTTGTTGGTTTCTCTGACTATACTGAACCCTTAACTCTGAGGTAAGGTACTAAGGAATTTAAATACAAGATGTAAGTCTGAGCAGGGTTTAAACCCAAGCATAAGAGGTACTTCAACCATCCAATGCTAGATTCCCAAACGTGAATACAAAGATGAGTTATCACCACATAATTACTGTTGGACCTATGAAAATCTTATTGTCCCCTGGAAACTTTGGTTGTGAGTGTGTTTGAAAAAAAAATGGTTTCTATAGATGCAATTAAGCTAAGGATCTCAAGATCAGAATATCTTAGCTTAGGCCATTCCCTAAGACCAATGTCAAGTTTTCTTGTAGAGAACAGAATGAGGGAAAACACGCAGAGATCAAGCCATGTGAGGACAGAGACAGAGATTGGCGTCATGCTGCCACACGCCAAAGGACCACCTGCTCCACGAGGAGCTAGAAGAGGCAACAAGGAGTGTGGTCCTGCCAACACTGTCATTTCAGACTTCTGACTTCCACAATGATGAGAAAACAAATTTCATCATAATTTGTTCCAGAAGCCCTGGGAAACTAATTCACAAGCATACGTCCCTTATCAAGTAAACAGAACTGAAGTGACCATCTGGTGCATGTGGTACATGGGATCGCACAGGTCACTGTGTGCTGACAGCATCACCCTAATGGCCGGGCTGTGGATATCCAAGGTTTCAGGTGAGAGATCACTGCAGCATGGACATGTGGGGTGGGAATGCATGGAGAGACACCTGAGACACCCTCAGGGGACAGAATCGCAGGACGTGATGATGACTGGGACACCTACACCTGAGGAAAACCAGGTCTCAACCCTGACTCAGGAGTCTGTGCTGATGGAAACTAGCCATGCCAACTACGCATCAACCACTCCGTGTGTGGAGGACACATTACTCCAAAGGGCAAACTGTGGGATGATGTGGAATACACCAATCTCTATAAAGCACCAAGTTTGGGGAACTTTTAAGGAAAATAGCAATAATGGTTATCCTTTGGGCCATTTGGCTGAACCGTTGCATTCTTTAATATCACCTTAAATTTCCACAGTGATCATTTCCTTTAGCTCTTGAAGCAATGGTCTGAACACTGATGTTTTATTTAACATTTGAAAATCCCGCTGCACTTTACCATTTGTTTGTGGGGCAAAAACGTTAAGCGTGTACGCATCTTGTTCATGCAAAAGTGAGAAACATCTCTGCTTCTACCTCATTCCTGATGCCTGTGCATTAACTCATGAGAGAACACATTTAAATAATGTTCCACATCTGGTCCTTGCTTCAGAACACTCGGATATGCACACTACAGAGTAAAATCAAAGGTTCCCTGTTGTCTTCACTACACTGAGCCTTAAGGAGTGGACTAAAGCTTACGATTAGCGTCCTACGAAATCTAGTTAATAATCCTACAGCGGCATCAGATTCCTAAGTAAAGACCCCTGCAGGTGTACAGTATGAATGAAGCCGTCTCCCCGGAAAGCCCTTGGTGACAAGGGCTGTGCTTCTCTTTCCTGATCGAATCGTTAAATAAGGAAAAACTTTAAAAATAATGGTGTGAAGCCTTCAAAGGCAAGCTTGGAAAATAAAACGAAGCTGGACAACCACTCCCTTAGAGAAGTAACTAGAAAAAACGGTATCCCCGCTGCCCAGTCATTGTTCTAAGCCCAGGTGAGTCTACTCTGGCTCTGCTCTCCTTGTGCGTATTCATTTCACCTCTCACTTGCTTCTTTTAGAAACTCAACAGCCCCTCCCCAAAGTGAAGGTAGGTACACTTCCTATCTACTCAGCACTGTGAAACCACTTGCAGTTTTTATTCCATGGTCATGACCAGTTTGTCTTCTCTTCTAAAGTGAAAGTGTTTTTAAGGCAGGGGACCCACTTGCACCCCAATCCCCACCACAACGCCTGGTGCCAGGTGGCACGTCGTAAGTGTTCGCTAGTCTGAAGTAGGACCAGCTCCCTCTCACTCTGTGTTCCTCACACCTCTGTCCATCCTTAATCTGTTCTGAGAAACCTTGCAAGCTCATTATTTCTCCTCCAGGCTCCTAAAAATATAGAAACCACCGGCCTTACATTTTCCAAGACAATCTTAAGTGTCTTACCTACCCAAATAAACTAACAAATGCGTTGCCTACTCTTTGTCTGTTATTGCACTATGCAAAAAAAGACTGGATGGATTTTATTAAATTTGATATTAGTTAACATAAAATATAGACTTCATAGCACACCTCTTTAAAAAAAGAAAAAGGAAACTTTAGGAAATTCTGGAAGGAGCCCAAGGACACAGATATTCTTCCCAACAACTCCAAGTGTGAATCTGTGGGAAAGGCTACAAGTGGGCAAGCCTGTGTGTCGCAAGGGGCCGTACTACTTCACCCTGGGGGGACCACTGTCTGCACGGAGAGGGACGCCCCACGGAGACTGTGTGACCGTGCATTTCCACCCTCAGACCACCACTGTCCAGAGGAGTCTGGTGTAGCACCCCGCACACGGCTGAGGATCCCTTGCTGGTGGCTGCTTGGTGCTTTCCTTACAGATGGGAACGCTGACTTTGCACAAGGGGAGCCACAACCCCAGTAAGCTACAGCACGGACACAGTTAGGACTGAATCCAACTATCTGTAGGTCAAGTTAAGGCACCGCTGCGCAAAGTTTCAACAAGTGTTTTAAGATGAGTGAATTAACATAATATAAACATAATCAGATAAAAATTGCATGTAAAGCAATTATTTTTAGCAAGTGTGGTGTCTACGTGGGGTGTCTCTGGATGAGATGGGGGCCCCTAAATGTGGAGCAAGGGTCAGGTGGAAGCCAGTGGTGGGGGCAGTGAAGAATTCACTGGATGCAGAACAAAGGTGATGGAAGTGATGGGCGGACTACAGGGCAAAGGGGACTGGGCAGGATCCCAGGGGAGGAGCTCTGAGCAAGAGGTTGCTGTTGCAGGGGATGGGGGGTCTGGGAGTCTGGAATCTTCCCTTCTCAGCTAACTGTGCCTGGTGTCAGGAGCCCCCTGGTCAGTTAGGGCCTGTGGATACTCTGAGTTGGGCCACCCAGTGGGCCTGGCCTATACCCCCCTGCTTATGCGTGTGCCTGAAAGCAGCCTCCACAGAAAGGGGGGAACCTTTCCTTATGAGATACTCTGTATTTTCTGTCATCCATTTATTTGCTGAATATTTGCTTCCTTTGAACAATACTTTCCTTTTAACGTGTCCTTTCTCCCCAGCTTGGCTGATATCTTGCAAACTGATTGTTTAATGTCTCTTGAAACCATCCCAGTCTTCTCCACTATTAACTCCCAACAATGATTTGCAGGTTAAATTGATGTACAACTGAATTCATGTCATTAGAAATGAAAACACTTTGTAACTCAAGTTCTAAAAATCGTATGCAGCCATCCCATAATAAGGAAGGTGCTGCAAGGTCTGGAGGCCACACATGCATCCACGGGCCACGTAACTCTTCATCACTGTTGGCACTGGAGATGATTATCTAATTTGTCCCCCTGTTTTTGTTCCTAAATGTGTTCCCGCTCAACATCTCACTCCAAAGGAGCGCTCTGTGACAGGGCTGATTGGGGTGGGAGACAAACATTCTTATCTCTTACCTCAAACTAAACCTGCTCATGGTGGAAGACAGCAAGCATTTCCTGAGCTTGTTTCAAGTGATCTGCAAGTACTGAGTCAGGTGATCTTCACAAGGATTTTTATCTGTATTTGCAGATGAATTTACTGAAGCACAGGGAGAGAGGTGAGCCACTCCCATCAGTCCTCGGCAGTAGAATCCCACAGTCTGACCCCAGAGCCCACACTCCCTATACTGAACCACGGGGGTCTTGTCCAAGAAGAGCCACAGGTGACCCGAGGACACAGAGCAAGTTCATGTCGCAGCTGCCAAGGACCGTCAGGTTGTTCTGTTAGAAGAGTAACCTATCATTTCCAAGCAGACAACCGTTCTTGTCTCAACCAAGTGTATATATTCTAACAAAGTTTACTTTCAAGAAAATATTTCAAAATTAACCTCTAAATTGTGTTGAGAACAAGTCACAATGGAAAACGGGCAGAAAATTCACAGAACAAATGGTCAAGTTTCATGAAAAATCATTTAGCTTCATGTGTCTCTAAAGAATGGACATTATTCAGGTTAATAACTGAATTTATGTATAGGAATCATAAGAATCAAAAATATTTATACTTTATTGACCAGGGAACCTTACTTTTTAAAAAATCCAGAGGAGGGATCCCTGGGTGGCGCAGCGGTTTGGCGCCTGCCTTTGGCCCAGGGCGTGATCCTGGAGACCCGGGATCGAATCCCACATCAGGCTCCCGGTGCATGGAGCCTGCTTCTCCCTCTGCCTCTCTCTCTCTCTCTCTCTCTGTGACTATCATAAATAAATAAATTAAAAAAAAATCCAGAGGAAATAATCATAAAACTTAACAATATATACATAATAATATTAATAATGAAAGCTTAGATTAAGCCTAAGTATCTGAAAAAAAAAAGGTTCTTTTACACAGGACATACTTAAGTAATTAATGTGAAAATCTAAAAATAAATTATTTTCAGCCTTCAAAATACTAATGAAGACCTTTTAATGTCATTTGAAAATGTGGATATTTTGATAAGGACAGTGTTGAATATGTACAGCTAATTGAGGAATAGTGCCACCTGGATAATATTAAGTCTTCCAATCCATGAATATGGGAGTCTTTTCGTTTATCTAGAATTTCTTCCATTTCTTCCAACAACATGGTCTAGTTTCAATGTATAAATTTTGTACCTGTGTTAAATTTATTCCTAAGTATTTCATTTTTATTCTATTAGAAAAGAAATTGTTTTTCTTAATTTTTTATTTTTCTTGGTTTTAGAGAAAAACTGACCTTTGTACATTGATCTTGTGTTCTGCAACCTCATCTATCAGTTTCAATCATATTGTAAGCGATTCCTTAGAATTCTCTAGATGCAAGATTATAATATCTGGAAAGAGAGATTTTTACTTCTTGTTTTCCAGTTTAGAAGCCTTTCACATGTCTTTTGCTCACCTAATTACTCTACAGCTAGAACCTCCAGTACAATATGAAATAGAAGTGGTGAGACTACCTGACCTGTATCTTGTTCTTGATTTCAGGAAAAGTCTTCCATGTTTCATCAGTAACAAGAATGTTATCTGTGGGTTTTATGCAGCTTCCCTTCACTGCGTTGAGGAAGTTCCCTCTATCCTTAGTTTGTTTAATGTTTTTATCGTGAAATGGGATTACTGGTTTTACCAGAAGCTTTTTTTTTTTTTTTTTTTTTTTTTTTTTTTTTTGGTTTCTACTGAGAAGATCCCATGCTTTTTAAATTTCTCCTATTATATAGTAAATTACACTAGCTGACTTTTGGGTGTTGAACCAACCTTGAATTCTTGGACCATATGATCATTTTAATGTTGTCTAACCCTTTTATATGTGGCTGGATTCAGTTTGGTACAACCGCTGAGGATATTTTCATGCATACATCAAGCTGTAAATAAAGATAAGCCCCATTTACTTTGTTCTCCTTTTGCCTCCGTCCCCACTATAACTCACATGACTCTTCTACTGCATGCACATCTTCACATGAAAGCAAATGTCCCCTTAGATCAGTCTCACACCTAGGTTTTCCCTTCCACATTGAATCCTCAATATTTGTTTCATCATTTAACTGTCACTAGGGAAGATTCTGTTTTTTAAACAAGTGATGAAATTCTTCAGGGCATTTATAAATACGGTAGCTGAAATTAGTGATCTTTCTGGATAATGCTGGTTTAAAATCCTACAATCATTATGAAATCACTATTCCAGTCTGAATAGCTTTCAACCACTTGTCCCTATGAATACTTCCCATTGTGGGGCTAAGAAATGAGAGGAAAGCATGAGTAGATTCTGAAAATCTTTTGAGTAGTATATGACATCCCTGGATGGTTTGAGATGTTGAATTTTGGGCGATGTCAGAACTACTGCTTCCTACAGTTTAACGAACTCCCACTAGTAGCATCACTCTGTGCAGAAGAAAATAAGCAAACATAGAATTTTAACTGGGTGACTCCTACACTGCAAAGTTTATGATAGTGAGTTACAAACTGTTTCCTGGTCTGAAGTCATGAGAGGGATTAGGTATGTGTACTTGTTTTAGCTAATCTGGTGGATCCCAGTTCTTCAAAGGGGCATTTATGAGACTGTTTTCACCACATATTTATTTTCATTCATGTTTTAATGTATGTGTACGTTGGCAGGTGAGGGTGGTAAGGATACTAACCTGGAAATTTGAAATTCTGTGATGGTGAAGACATCAAAATCATAAACCACAGATGTTTAGAGACACACATTCATGGAAATATCAAGACCAGCACATTAAAAAATGAGAAGCTTTTATCTTACATAAAAATTAAGCATGTTTATGTTGAGTGCTATGGTGAAGTAATGGATATTTTTAAAGACAAAAGCAGTGTCTAATAATTTTCTAGACAGAGATTAAAACAAACTTTTAACATACTATTGCATTTAAAATTTTACTTTCCAATTCATCTTCATGAAGAGTACGTTTCAACTTTATTACAATGATGTCAGAAGAACTAGAAAAAGGAAGTCCACTGTACTGACCTCTAGGAAGGAGACTCTCAGACATAGGATAAAGCTGAGTGATGCTTTAGTAAGTTTGGAAATGATGAATAACATATGATGTGCCCGAGGAACTCCTACTGAACTTAAGAGGATCCAGAAGAAAAGATGTCTTTATAGAAGTACAGAACAGTGTGTGCCATTGCCGCAGATGAGTAGAACCTGTGCTGCAGAATCTCACTCCAGGCAAATTTAAGAGATATAGTATATATGCATCAATATAAGAAATATTTCCTCAGGTCACTATCTCAGGGTTGTGGGACTGAGCCCCAAGTTGGGCTTGGGGCTGGGCATGGAGCATGGTAAGATTATCTCCCTCTCCCTCTGCCCGTCCCCCCACCTCCTGCTCATATGTGCTCTCTCCCAAAAAAAACATTTTTTTAAATTTTAAAAAAATTAAAAACTAATAGTCTCTTTTCCCTATAGAAGTCTCTTTTGAAAAACCACATAAGGGGGCACCTGAGTGGTTCACTGGTTGAGCATCTGCCTTTGGCTCAGGTTGGGGTCCTGGGACTGAGTCCTGCCTGCATTGGGCTCTCCACGAGTAGCCTGCTTCTCCCTCTGCCTATGTCTCTGCCTCTCTCTGTGTCTCTCATGAATAAATAAATAAAAATCTTTTTAAAAAGAGAAAAAAATCACATAAGGTGAATAATGCATAGAAAATTAAATACATCTCTGTTGTTAAAAATCAAAGCTAAAAAATTTTTTTTAAAAAATTAAAGCTAAAACAAGAGCCAGATATTTAAAGCATCTGCTTCCTTAACCATGATAAATTAGACTTTAAAAGATACACAGTGTTTTCCAAAATGGAGTTAATCTGCAATGACATTACCAGGCAGTTGCTCTTCATATTTTTATAGAAAACTAAAACATCATGGATTCAGTATCATTATCAATAAAAACTGTCACAGAACAGTCTTTTAGTGTAACTGGAGCTGTCATGTATATATTTTAGCTCCTCACCTGGAGATAGCATGCATATATATTAGTTCCTGAAATTCAGTCTGCTACTTGCTATAGATATATTAGTTCCCAGAAGAGTGAGCCTGGGAAACACTAAACTGTGAATAAGATAAGAAATGATAGTCAACAAAGTCATGAAGGTCACCGAGCATGGGTCAGAATTATAGTGTCCCCCAAAATCAATCGGTAAGGCAGTATGAAGCTCATGTGCTCCTCCTTCTGCACAGGTGGTGGGGAAGGTGAGTACCCAAGATGCATCGAGGGTCAGATTACCTAGTAAATGAGAAGGACATTGTAATTTGGTTTCATCTGCTATTGCTCTTATTCCGCTCTGCTAGGTGAAAAGAATCACGCCTCCCTATCTTTAGCCGAAGTGTCTGCACTGTGGCAGAATGAACAATTCTTAAAAGTTTCCCAGAAATCAGATTTCTGTATCTGTATATTCATAATCTAACTGTGAGCTTACTTCCGCTCATTACCTGGGAAAATCAGACCTAACTTTCTCTCTGACACCTAGCCTCATGCCCCAGAAAGACCAAAGACCCCAAGAGCTCAGCAAATTCCCAACATCTTGCCACAGCCCTGGCTCCTTGGAATTTACATTCCAAGTTTTGCCTTCATAACACATGGTTTCTTTCTTACTTTGTTGAGATCCATCATCTCCCTTTGTTTCAATGCATATCACTGCCATGCACATCACTGATGTCATCAATGTGTATTAAGTGTGCACCCATTTTCCAGTAATGCTAGTGAGTTCAAATAAGGCCACAGGCTTCTCTTTCCTTCACATCCACTTGGGTCACCCTGCAGCCCACTAGTTCAAGCAATTATCTATCCCCATCCCGTCTATCTGTTCCTCTCAATCCGAATCTCAAATACTGTCCTTGTTTCAATGCAAAATACTTCATGCTCATCTTTTTCTGAAGCGCTATCATCAGTCACCGTCCTGTTTCCAAAATCATGTGTCAAGCCCTTGTAAGAAACGCCTCAAAATAAAGACAGATTCCCCTTGATGGAAGTTGGGTGACATACACGCTATCCCAATACGGCATATATATTTACTTTTATATACCATCAATTCCACCAGCCATATTAAGTGATGGAGTATTTGTCTTGTTGGTTTCATGTGTGCACATCTTCCTCTCATTTAATAACAGGTGGTAAGCTTTTTTGAAGAAACAGAATTTTCTGGGGATGAAGTTTTGGACGATGCAGATTTAGATGAAAGTAAGCATATCTTGCAAACCTGTATTAATGTAAAGCCTCTTTACATTAAGTTCAGAGAGGTAGTTAGATAGTCTATACCCAGCAAAATGCCCCAAAAACTTTCAGGAATGAATGCTTTTGAGCTATCAAAAAACTTTAATCCTATAAAGAGGTTATATCCAATTCTTCGACAAAACGCATCACCATAATCTTATTTGGTACATTATTTAACTGGTGTTTATTTACTTCCCATATATGCCAACTACAATGTAAGCTTCATGAAGGCAGAAATTTCTTTTTAAAATTCATACATCCTATTTCCTAGAACACTGATAAGTACATGAACGCATGATAAATATTTGTTGAATGAACATTCATTATAGCAGCTGTGAATACTTAATTTCAATACTTTATTTCTGTTGCTGATATTATATTTGTTTTAACTTTGTCAAACGATCTTCTTTGTTGACTATGTCTCCCTTTGAATGATTAAGAAGAACATAGTGGATAAAATGAACGCTCTGGCAAGCAAAATGTCAAAGCTATTTTCACTCCACATGTAAGACAAATAAGACAAATACTCCATCATTTGATATCTTGGAACTTAAATGGTTGAAAGCACATTTTTAGAAGAGAGGCAATCTAAAATTTGAATTTTTGTTCCATCATCTCAAACATGTGACGAGCAAATCTCTAAACTTTGCCATGTCTTCATTCATGTTGTGAGACTTGTGTAATACAATTGTCGAAGATTAAATTAGACGACATAGTTCACGGAACTATCAATGACCTGGTAGTTTTTGCAAGTATTATCTCTATAGAGAGGTTGTTAAGTGTTTATGTGTTTGGGCTGAATAATAAAAACCCTTCACCATGGTGTCCTCTCCTCTATGTAGGAGAATGAAGTGATCAATAATTGATCACATACGAATAAATCAATAACATGACTGCTGCAGGTTTGGCTGCGGGGAGCCCTTTAAGATTGGCTTCAGTGTCCTTTGATGTGATGACATCCTTTAATTTATTTACTTCCAATCACTTCCTTATCTTTAGGAACCATAAGAGTCTCCAAGCTTATTTTTATTTTGTATTTGCTCTGTCTAGTCCTGGAATCAACAAAGTCTCCATAGAAGATGTTCTTATCGGAAATTGGGATCTATTCCACTGGTTTTGCTCATTCCAACTATTTCTGGGAAATTTATACACAAACGCACATACACACCCCCCCCCCAAACATGCTACACATACAGCACATATATCAGCATGTATGTATACTAACATGCTGCCCTGCATATCCACACACATATGTTGTACCTAAGAGTCTGTATATTATGTGTACGTGAGACACACACACTCATGTCATAGCCTCCACCTCCTATCCACATTGTGGGGTGGATTCTAGACTCCCCCCGCCCTCCGTCTGTCACTATGTACTCTTTCAATCAGAGAGCCCAGCCTCTCACTGTTAACAGCGTACTTACGGACTTGATCAACCCTGGTATGTGTATACATTAGTCCAGAAATGCTACCGCACAGGTCTGTGAAAAATACATTTAACTACTTGAGTGCAATGTTTATGTAGAGTTCACTGTCTTCAGCCTCACAACAGCCAGTTAAACAGTTTTCCACAGTTACTCAGCTTAGCTCCTCTCTTCTCTGCACCCCTCGCCATGCTTATGGACTGTGTCCAAATTCTCTTCAACTCCTACTTGATCTATTTTTTTTTAATTTTGCATAAAGTCTTATTCAGAGCCTCCCCTATGGAGGAGCTGGGCCTCACCTCCACTTGCCCCCAAGTTCCCACCCACTGAGTTAGATCCCAGGGTGGCTGCCCTGCCTGCTACCAGGTGTGTCCCACCATAGTAGAGAAGACATGGGACCCTGTCACCTGCGAAGCCAGCCTTGCACCTGCAGAGAGAAGCAGGCCCTGAGCAGCATCAGGTGGGGCCGCCTCACCCCCACCCCTCCCCAATGTCTGACCCCCGCCATCCCACCCTGGCTCATTTCTCTGACACTGTGCCCTTGGGCCCCAGCGGTGTTAACACAGTTTTATTCACGTAATTTATGACTTTTACTCTGTGAGTTCTGACGAGTGCATAGTCATGCATTTCCCATCCCAGCCTGTCATACAAGAGGAGTCCCATCACTGCCACAGCACCGTGACTCCCATAGTCAGCCCCTTCTCCTAGCGTTCCTCCTATAGTATCAGACAGCAAGTAGCTTTCTTGAGTGTAGATCCTCTCATTTAAATACATTTAAGATTCGGGCAGCCTGGTTGGCTCAGCAGTTTAGCGCCGCCTGCAGCCCAGGGCCTGATCCTGGAGACCAGGGATCGAGTCCCACATCGGGCTCCCTGCATGGAGCCTGCTTCTCCCTCTGCCTGTGTATCTGCCTCTCTCTCTCTCTCTCTCTGTCTCTCATTAATAAAATAAATAAAATATTTAAAAAATAAATAAATAAATAAATAAATAAATAAATAAATAAATACATTTAAGATTCATTAGTGTTCTATGGATTAATACTTCATTCTTTATCAGTGAGTGCTATGCCATTGTATGGATGCTTATCTAGAACTGGTTGAAGGAGATCTGGTTTGTTTCCAGTTACTGGTGACTATGAATAAAGCTATTATAAACATTTGCATACTGATAAATATGTGACCAAAGTTTTCACATTTCTAGAGGAGGAATTCCAGGGTCATATGATAAATGTTATGTTTAACCATATAAGAAACTGCCGATATAATAACAATGACAAAGTTTGAAATATTCTTAAGAATTACCCAAATGGGACATAAGGTGAGCAAATACTATTGGAAAAATAGTGCTAATAGACTTGTTCAAAACAGGGCTGCCACATATCTTCAATCTGTAAAAAATAACAATCTGTGGAGTACAATAAAAGAAAGCACAGTAGAGCCGAGGTATACCTGGATTAAGATTGGTCAGTGGACAGGATGATTTTAGAAACTGGAATATAAATGAATGGGGAAAATTTTTCAAAAAGCTTAATTCTGCTTCTTATGTCCTCTGCACCATATGCAACATTATAAAAGTACATACACAACTTCTATAGGCTTTTTAAAGTTCTGTATTTTCTAAAATATATCATCTCAGCTTTTGCTATAGCAACCTTCCTAAATTAAGTATCAGGGAAGTCTATGCAGGGGAGGAAATTTTTTTCTACTCTTCTAGGTTCTTTAGCTAATCTAATAATTTAATTGACATAAGACAAACAGTAGAAAAACAAACTTAATTCTGTATGTATAGTGGCCTAGAAAAACAGGAAACTCAACAGCTATAGGAGCAATCAAGACTTCTGCGCCATCTTGGGCCAAGGAATGTGCAGGACCCAGGACTTCAAAGGGCAGGAGGGTGATTCATGGGGCACCAAGATGAGGTGACGTCTGGTAGTCAGATGTTTTCCCCGCCAATCAGAGAGTCACTAAGATAGAAGTTATCTCTGGTAATAGCTCTCTCTGAGCCATGCCCCCCAATCTAAATTATTGTAGGTAGTTTAGAGAAAGGTAAAAAGATTTTCCTAAGGCTGCTGGATCTTGATTGCCTTCAGCTCAAAATAATACATGTACCAAAGTGGCATTTCTCCCTTTTACCCAGAAGAATTATTTGAATATAAGATTCTCTAA